>NC_039363.1:113683932-114014444 GCF_003573695.1 Papaver somniferum
TTGGGTAAATTACTTATAATGTAACTGAGAAGAAGATACTTAGCTCAAACCGATGTTGCTGGAGATGCACAGAAAATGTAGAGGCACGTATACGATACGCTGTCCTAAAGGAAATATCGCCTGCCACTCCTCTGAGATGCTACAGCAGTTGGCGAGTCTACAGTTAGTACCCCTCAATGTAGCATACAATGAGGGTACCCTTAGAGCTTGGCAGAACTTAAAACAGTAGAAGAGATGTTTACAGAAAAACAGAGGGAGAGTAGAAGAGATGTTTCTATGTGGTGTGTCTTTTCTGAGCTTACAACTACTCTCTTATATAGTGTTTGTGTAGTTACAAACAAGAAAGAAAACCCATGCTTATGACAGAAATACTGGTAATGTTGGGTTAAAGATAGTGCAAGAAAAGTTGTTTTGTCAGGCATGGAGCAGTGTGTTGCTGCCAAGCCAAATACGTACAGACAAGGTATCCTGGACAAAACACGTACAGACAGAGAAGCCAAGACAAGCACGTTCAGACAAAGAAGCCAAGACAAGCACGTTCAGACAAAGAAGCCAAGACAAGCACGTTCAGAAAAAGAAGTCAGGACAAAACACGTACAGACAAAGAAAAGATTCTTCTACTTGTGTGGAAAACACGTACCAAAAAATTCCAGCAAAAAGATAGGATCTAATGAACCCACACCCACACCCGAGCCCGAGCCCGACCCGACCGGACGGACGGCGGCGGCGTGCGTGCTTCTGTGCGACGCACCGCGCGTACGGGAAAGGCAACCTTGCCCTAGTCTAGGCCTTCCCTCCAAGCACAAAAGTATAATGACCCAAGGGCCATGCCCTTATTGCCAATTCTATGGTATTTAAGTCTAAAAATCTTTAGATTTTAGTCAATGTGGGACTATTGTTTTATCCATTCAAATGAAAAAACAATTAATGGGAAATAGGTCTAGGGATCAAAACATAGTCCATGGAAAAATTGGTATTTTTAAAGTGTTTTTTCTAACAATCCCCCACATGAATGATAAAACATATCGACGAAATACGAGAAAACATAATACATCAATATTAGGCTAAGGTGTCCCAGAGATTGAACCTTAACTTAGTGAGAGGTTACCGGAACTGCTTGTTGTTACGGTGAACACAATGTCTTGAACCGTCAACAGTGAGTGCAATTCAGAAATAACAACCACGCTTTGATGTCTAAAAGAAAGCTGCCAAGCTCTTGCCGTTGTCCCCATTTTGGCCGTGGGCTAAATCCCGGACTTAATGAATGTCTCTAGAGAAAAAGCTCAAATTCTCATAGGAAGCGGCCCCACTTCCAACATCCACATAGGTGAGTCCATTAAGAGTGTCCTGCCACACTCCGCTTTAAGCAAAGCCATGGAACTCATTAAGATCTTGACAGATCATCCTAAAACATGCAGGCAGCACTATCATACGGTTACACCATAGGGAGGGACAAAGATAGTGCTCTCTCTCGACATCACCAAAAATTAGTTATCTCATTGAACCTTGATCTTGGAGCTCCATTAACAAGGTTGAGTGTCCTTCATGGCGATTTATTCTATGAGCTTGAGTCCCATCCCCTTCGATGTGGATCTAACTTCCTCTCTAGATAACCCTTTCGTTAAAGGATCTGCAATATTCTCTTTAGACCTTACAAAGTCTATAGAGATGATGCCAGTAGAGAGTAGTTGTTTCACTGTCTTGTGTCTTCTTTGAAGATGTATAGACTTTCCGTTGTATACACTATTCTTTCGCATCCAATAGCAGCTTGACTGTCACAGTGGATTGCGATCGAAGACACAGGCTTGGGCCAGAGTGGAATTCCACCCAGGAAACCTCGTATCCATTCAGCTTCCTCTCCAGCTTTTTCCAAGGCTATAAACTCAGACTCCATGGTGGATCGGGCTATACATGTCTGTTTGGTAGACTTCCATGACACAGACGCACCACCAAGTGTGAAGATGTACCCACTAGTGGATTTGCACTCATCTGAGTCTGATATCCAGTTAGCATCACAATACCCTTCTAGCACAGCAGTATACTTCCCAAAACTTAAGCAATAGTTTGAAGTTCCTCTCAGGTACCGTAGAACTCTGTAGAGAGCATTCCAGTGATCCTGCCCAGGGTTGCAAGTGTACCTGCTTAATATACTCACAGTATAGGCAATATCAGGTCTTGTACAGTTCATTAAATACATAAGACTGCCAATAACACGAGAATACTCAAGTTGATAAATACCGTCACCCTTGTTCTTTTTCAATTTGCAATTGGGATCATAAGGAGTAGTTGCAGGTTTAGCATTTTCATGATTAAATATCTTAAGCACAGTTTCAACATAATGAGATTGACTAAGACTATATCCATCAGAAATCTTTCTGATTTTCATCCCTAAGATTACATCAGCAGGGCCTAAGTATTTCATGTCAAAGTTTTCGTTAAGCATGCTTTTAGTGGTATTAATATTATCAAGGTTACTACCTAATATGAGCATATCATCAACATATAGGCACACAATAACATGAGAATCATCCACAGATTTAATGTAAACACATTTATCAGATTCATTAACCTTGAAGCCATTATATATCATTACAGAATTAAATTTTTCATGCCACTGTTTAGGTGCTTGTTTTAAACCATACAAAGATTTTTTCAGTTTGCATACTTTATCTTCAAAACCTTTCACAACAAAACCTTCAGGTTGGTCCATATAAATTTCTTCATTCAATTCACCATATAAAAAAGCAGTTTTAACATCCATCTGATGTATATACAAATCATAAATAGAAGCAATAGCAATCAGCATCCGGATAGAAGTGATTCTAGTGACCGGTGAATAGGTATCAAAGAAATATAATCCTTCCTGTTGTCTATACCCCTTAGCCACCAACCTAGCTTTGTGTTTTTCTATAGTTCCATCTGTTCTAAGTTTCCTTTTGAAGACCCACTTGCAACCTATGGTTTTACTACCAGGAGGTAAGTCTACAAGCTCTCAAGTTTCGTTTTGTTGAATGGAATCCCACTCATTAATTGAAGCTTCTTCCCAGAAGGGAGCTTCCTTATATGTTTGGGGTTCAGACTCTACCGTAAGAGTCACAAAATCTGGACCGAAACCTTTCTCGGTTCTGACCCTCTTACTTCTTCTAGGTTCGGTTTCAGCATCTAGAGACGGGGTTTGACTAGTCGAAGGAACATCTGAGAGATCATCGCGGACCCTTTTATGAGGTCCAGACCCTAAAGGGAAAATGTGTTCGAAAAACACTGCATCTCTGGATTCCATTATGGTGTTCTCACCAATTACCATGAACCTATAAGCACTAGTGTGCTCAGGATATCCTAGGAAAACACAATCTACAGTTTTAGGTCCTATTTTGGTTTTCTTGGAACGAGGAGTGGCCACCTTGGACCAACACCCCCACACTTTAAAGTATGCATAGGACGGTTGTCTTCCTTTCCATAACTCATATGGAGTTTTGTCGGATTTCTTAAATGGAACTCGGTTCAAGATATAGCAAGCAGAGAGAATTGCTTCCCCCCACAGGTTCGAAGGTAGCCCTGAACTAGCTAACATAGCGTTCACCATATCTATGAGTGTTCTGTTTTTCCTTTCAGCTACTCCATTCGACTCAGGTGAAGAAGGTGCAGTAGTTTCATGAATGATGCCATTAAGTTTGCAGAAATCTCCTATAGGTATCACATATTCACCGCCTCGGTCCGACCTAAGAGTTTTAATAGTAACACCTCTTTGGTTTTCTACTTCAAGTTTATATAATTTGAAAGCGTCTAAGGCTTCATCTTTACTTCTAACAAGATAAACCTGACAGTATCTTGAGTGATCATCTATAAAAGTGATGTACCATTTTTTACCTCCTCTAGTTGGTGTTGATTTCAAATCTCCCAAATCCGAGTGGATTAATTCTAGGGGAGTTGTACTACGTTCAACCCTTTTGTTGAAGAGTTTTCATGCATATTTAGACTCAACACAAATTTCACATTTATGACCTCTTTCAAAGTTTATTTTAGGAATGCATCCTAATTTAGCAAGTCTTTCAATGGATTTGAAATTAACATGTCCTAGTCTATCATGCCAAACATGTGAGGAGTCACAAACATAAGCAGAAGAAGATGCATTGTCATTCAAGTTCAAAGAAAGTACACTAAGCTTAATCATGTTTTCAGTGACATATCCTTTTCCTACGAAGTCACCACCTTTAGAGATTACAACTTTGTTAGACTCAGCTACAAATTTAAAACCTTTCCCAAGTAAGATGGTTTCTGAGATAAGATTCTTGCATATGTCCGGGACGTGATACACGTCATTCAATGCGAGAGTTTTTCCTGAAGTGAGCTTCATTTCAACCTTGCCTTTTCCTACCACTTTAGAGGTAGAAGAGTTTCCCATAAACAATTTCTCATCGTCTCCTACTTTGTTATAGGAGGAGAAAGCATTTCTGAACTTACAGACATGCCTGGTGGCTCCAGAATCAAGCCACCAGTCTCTCACATTGGTCACATTAGAGACAAGGTTGACTTCAGACACCATGCCAGTAAAATATCCAGAATCATCTACTACGTTTGCCTTAGTTTTCTGTTTAGGATCATTTTTGGTCTTTTTAGGTGCCCTACAGTCTTTGGCCATATGACCAGTTTTCCCACAGTTATAGCAGTCGCCTTTGATGGTGTTTTTGGAGACACCACCCTTTGGCTTAAGATGGTTACCTTTCGAGTTACGTTTACCATTTTTGTTGGATTCTCCTTGCCTTTTCTTTGACGCAGCATTATCGTCCAGGACATGAGCTTTGTTGGACATGTCTTTGCTCAGCATCAGGCTTTTGTCCTTGCAGCACAGAAGTTCCTCCACCTGGATCTTTTTCCCCAGCTCCACCATGGTGATTTCGCGATTCTTATGTCGCAGCCTCCTCTTGTACTCGTTCCATGAGGGTGGTAGCTTTTCAATTACTGCAGATACTTGTAGAGATTCATCAATATGCATTCCTTCAGCAAGAATTTCGTTGATGAGTAGCTGGAGTTCGACGAATTGTTCTACAACAGGCTTTTCATCAGTCATCTTATATTCCAGGAACCTAGCTACCATGAACTTCTTGCTTCCAGCAGCCTCTGCAAGATATTTTTCTTCTAGGGCTTCCCATAAATCAAAAGCAGTAAAATTCTCTTTTGCATTATAAAAGTCGTACAAGGAGTCATCCAGACAGTTAAGAATGTGGTTTTTGCACATGTAATTCTTCCTAGTCCACCTATCCAGTTTATCTTCATAGCCACGGTCATGAAGTCTTCTTGAGGGTCTTTCTAAGGCAACTTCATCTAGCCTTTGATCTTTTAAGAAGAATAACATTTTGGACTGCCATCGTTTAAAGTCTTTGCCACTAAACTTTGGGGGTTTGTCTACAGTACTCTTTCCCATGTTGTTACAAAATATAGTAAAGATGATATTGCCTTTAGTTTTTTGGGTAAATTACTTATAATGTAACTGAGAAGAAGATACTTAGCTCAAACCGATGTTGCTGGAGATGCACAGAAAATGTAGAGGCACGTATACGATACGCTGTCCTAAAGGAAATATCGCCTGCCACTCCTCTGAGATGCTACAGCAGTTGGCGAGTCTACAGTTAGTACCCCTCAATGTAGCATACAATGAGGGTACCCTTAGAGCTTGGCAGAACTTAAAACAGTAGAAGAGATGTTTACAGAAAAACAGAGGGAGAGTAGAAGAGATGTTTCTCTGTGGTGTGTCTTTTCTGAGCTTACAACTACTCTCTTATATAGTGTTTGTGTAGTTACAAACAAGAAAGAAAACCCATGCTTATGACAGAAATACTGGTAATGTTGGGTTAAAGATAGTGCAAGAAAAGTTGTTTTGTCAGGCATGGAGCAGTGTGTTGCTGCCAAGCCAAATACGTACAGACAAGGTATCCAGGACAAAACACGTACAGACAAAGAAGCCAAGACAAGCACGTTCAGACAAAGAATCCAAGACAAGCACGTTCAGAAAAAGAAGTCAGGACAAAACACGTACAGACAAAGAAATTCCAGCAAAAAGATAGGATCTAATGAACCCGAGCCCGACCGGACGGCGTGCGTGCTTCTGTGCGAAGCACCGCGCGTATGGGAAAGGCAACCTTGCCCTACTCTAGGCCTTCCCTCCAAGCACAAAAGTCTAATGACCCAAGGGCCATGCCCTTATAGCCAATTCTATGGTATTTAAGTCTAAAAATCTTTAGATTTTAGTCAATGTGGGACTATTGTTTTATCTATTCAAATGAAAAAACAATTAATGGGCAATAGGTCTAGGGATCAAAACATAGTCCATGAAAAAATTGGTATTTTTAAAGCGTTTTTTCTAACATACCTTTCATTGGAGAAACAATTGAGTTCTTCATTCCTAACGACTCACTAGACATACCAATGTTCTTCAAAAAGAGATTATCCAGGTATATATTTATTTTTTCTCTTCGCTTTTGTTAATAACAAATACTTTGATACTTGAGTTATCTACAAATATACACGCACTGATCATGCATGTTGTTTGATCAGATATGGAACGTTGTTTAAGACCAATCTGGCATGTCAAAACATGGTAGTATCGTTGGACCCCGATTTTAACCACTTTATATTCCAGCAAGAACGAAAGACTGTAAGGTTATGGTACTCAGATTCTTTTTCTTCAATTTTCGGGGATGTCATTAACTCTCAAACCGATACTCAAATTCTCAAGTACTTTAGAAACTCGCTAGTAAATATATTCGGTACTAAATCACTCAAGGAGAACTTTTTTCCTAAATTAGAAGTCCTGGCTAACCAGTATCTACAAACTTGGTCTACTCAACCTTCTGTCGAGCTTAAAGCATCAATCACAAGTGTAAGCATTCACTGACACTCTTAATATATATGTTTCGAGTACTCGTATGTTTAACTTAAAACTATATATATTAGACAAATACATTCTTGCTGAACTCTGCCTTTATGGCACGACACCGATTCATGATTGTGGTGATTTTATCTGCAGGCGATATTTGATTTGACAGCGGAACATCTTTTCCATTATGATGCTAATAGTTCTTCGGATAAGAATCTAGGTATCATGTTCGCCGACTTCTTCAAAAGTATTATGACGTTCCCCATCAACATCCCTGGTACTGCTTTTTACAGATGTATGCAGGTAAGTAGTATATATATGGAATTGTGACGAACTTTATTAATTGAATTCTAATAATGTTTATCAATGCATGTCTTTGTATGCAAATCTCATTTGTCTTGTACATATGTTAGAATCAAAAGAAGGCAATACAATTGATGAGGGAGATACTGCATGAAAGATATAGGTCGACTGAGAAAAAAGGAGATTTTCTTGATCAAGTCATTGAGGACATGAAAAGTGAAACAAAGGAATTCATGACAGAGGATTTCGTTATGTACTACCTGTTTGGAATTCTACTTTCTACTTTCGCCACCATTTCTTCGAATCTCACTTTAGCATTGACGTTTCTCACAGACCACCCTGCTGTGGTGAAAGAGTTATTGGTTAGTGTATTATTACCAAACTAAATCCTTAATTCGCTGAATATATATGTTGCCTATATTAATTTAAGTAATACTGGTTCATTTACTTACTTTCTGATTATTTACTTAACTAGGAAGAACAAGAAGAAATTTCTAAAAGTAGAGGAGATAATCGGGATACACCTCTTACATGGGAAGAATATAAAACAATGAAATTCATGTCCCAGGTATGTATGTAGTCAGCTAGAACCAGTAATCGGATACCCTACATTAATTTATATACTTTACCAGATTGAATCGATCCTAATTACAGGTTCTCACTGAAACACTAGGGATGTCTAATATTGCCCCAGCGTTGTTGAGAAAAACCACCAAAGATATTCACGTAAATGGTACGTAAAATTTATTTCACTTATTTGTTTTGAAATCAAATCCATGATGCTTGCCTTCGGTTGTAATTTCTGTTATGGACTTATTCTCTCTTGGTACCAAAGTTTAAGGCCAACAATTAATCAGGTACCACTGTCATAAACCTTGGGAACCAAACACAAAAACAGCTTGACCAAGTTAGCCCCTCAGTGTCATTTACATGTGTTCTGTCTGATTAAAATGAAGGACATCATCCATCAGTTTGGATATATATGATATGGATACATTTAAAATGAATCTTTTATTTACAGGATATGTCATTCCAGAAGGCTGGGGAATTATGCTTGTTTCTTCAGCGGTTCATATGAACCCGGACAAGTTTCCTGATCCACAAAAATTCGATCCATGGAGATGGAATGTAAGTATATATGCAACAGAGAGCTGACACGACTAAAACCTCATGTTTTTTCAGATAAAAAAAAATGATCAGGGTTAAAGTTTCTCAATAGCTCACAAGTCATAAATTAACTTTTACAATGTAGACTTTTATTTCTTAGTTCAATGGGATTTGTAAACAGGATATTAATACGAGTGCACCACTTAAGGATTTTATGCCATTTGGTGGAGGTATGAGACATTGTGTAGGAGCTGACTTCAGCAAGACGCTGATGGCTATATTTATACGTGCTTTGATCACTAATTTCAGGTTAGTATTTGTAAGCAGCTTATAAGTCTTTATTTAATAAATTTATGAAATTTCGCTACCTCCATGGGTAGTTTTAGTAAACTTATAAATGAAATGTCAAATGTTAGTGAGTTTACCAATCTACTCAGGGTATTTAAACGGACTCGAGGCTAAATTATTGTATTTAATAACTCATATTTTCTTTTTGTTGATTAGCTGGATAAAAACAAGAGAATTTTAACAAACTGTTACACTTCCAATTTCATGTTTCAAAAACTGCCACCGTTTTTTTCAAAGTTTATTAAATGCCACAATTGTTAGTGTTTCCGTCCAAACTCACCTAATTGGTCAAAAGTTTGCTGACCAGGTCAAGATTCTTACACCTGTCTATATATCGACGGCTCAAGAATAGCATCACGAGATAATTACACGTGGCAGTGAGTTAATTTACTATCCTATCCTTCACGGAACGAAACCACAACAAGGCTTTTACTTTCTCATTCATTTCGTTCTCTCCGTGTCTCTCTTTTCCAGCGGAGAAACTTAGGTTAAAGAAAACTAGGGTTCTACAGAGGGATTTGGTTTAGTTTGTGAATCTGAGTGAAGGGTTTTGTAAAGTTCAAGATGAAGAAGAAAAAGAACGGGAAGAACAACCAGTTGTATGTTTTACTAAAACCCTAACTTCGTTTTTTTCAATTTCTTAAGAAACCCATCTCTTTTTTCATCTTTTTTTTGTCTTCTTTTCATTTTGTTACTTAAATCGATGTTGTTGCATGTTAGGGTTTTGAATCTAAGCATGAGTTGATGTTTGGTTTGTTTTCTGATTTAGTTAGGGTTAAATTTTCTCTGAAATTTTTCTGTAATTTTTAATTAGGGTTTGATTGTTTCAGTAAAGTTCATAGTGAATCGAAGCATGAGTTCAATTTCTGAAGTTCATTTGTTTACTTATGGCAGTGATGAAACATATTATCCATATAGAGACATCAGCGTGTTGGTTATGGACATCAATATGACTTTGTTCTTCCCTCACATGGATAGAGAAAAAATTGACCTCAAGGAATTTGAGCAGATTTTGCGTGTTAAGTTGCGCCTAACTGAAAATGAAATTCCTAATTTATATTGGATGATAGAACCATGTTTGCCTGAGATTATGGATAGTAATGAGGACTTGTTTAAGTTCTGGGAGCATGCAGTAGCTGATGATAAATGATTTATATGTTTACATTTGAAGATATCAAATTCTGAATTCGGTAATGACAATGACTTCATTGAGGCTGCAATGGAACAACCAGTGACAGTAATTGATGAGACTCCAAAGAAGTCCCATAAGAGGATTGCTAAAAAGCCAGTTTCAAAGGAAAAGTCTGTAAGGAGATCACCAGAAAAGACTGTAAGGAGATCACCAAGGTTGCAAGCTCAGTCAAAGTTTGAAAACTCAAATGGAGGAGTATCTAGGAAATTGTTTGTGGATCTGTTAAATGAAATGGAATCTCAGGGTTATTCTTGCGTTAGTCAAGCCAGTGTTGTGGGTTCTAGCAGTGTACCAATTCAAGTGACTGAAAACTTTAACCATGATTACTGGGTTGATCCAGTCAAGAATACTGATGCAGTGAACCAGATTGATGCAGTGAACAACAATTATGCAGGGGTCAGCAGTGATGATGATGAGGAGAATGTGGTGTTAGAGAACACTACTGTGGATGAATGTCACCCCATTGAAGATCCAAATGCTCCACCAATATATGACAGTGATGAAGAGGATGATATTGATTATGAAGATATTGTCAAGACATATAAAGTTGGAGATGAAAGTAGTGATTCAAGCAGCGGTGAAGAAGATGATGAAGAAGGTATTGAAGTATTAACCCTTTGATGTTTATAACTTATTGTCTATTTCCCCTTTCTTTAAATGTACTAACACTTTGATGTTGTTTGTTAATTGCAGTTTCTAATGATGGTGGGAGTAATGATAATAATGATTGTCTTGAAGCAATAGATGATAAAGATGTGAAAGCGAAGTTTGATTACAAGAACTGAAATGAAGACTTCAATATGCACGGTGATGAAGAAGAAGAACCCTTATTCCATGTAGAAGAAGAGGTGGCTCCTGTTGATCCTAATTGAGGTAAAGTATGCTTTTAATAACAAGAAGGCATTTAAGAAACATCTTAGGGGTTATTGTGTAAAAAATAATTATCAGTACACTATTTACAAGAGTGACAAAACTAGATTAAGAGTCAGATGTAGGTTTAGGGAAGAGTATGGATGTCAATGGTTTGTAAATGCTAGCATAATAAGGCATGAGCCTACTTTCATTGTTAGGAAGGTTAATCTAGAACATACTTGTGTTGGAAATCCAAAGAGTTTTAACAGATCTGCCAATCCTGAGTTTGTAAAAGAAGTGGTACATGAGAAGTTAAAGGAGACAGCTGGGCCTTTAATTCCAAAGCCTAGACATATAGCAAGAGACTTTTTTGTTACTCACAACATAGATATACCATATATTTGTGCATGGAAAGCAAGAAATCTTCTTTTAGAAGATCTGTTTGGTAATTATGATGACAGCTACAAGGATGTACCCATCTTTTGTGCAATGGTGGCTCATACTAATCCAGGGTAAGTTGCTAAATACAGTTATCGAAAAAAAGGTAACATTATGTTCAGTACATCTTATTTATGATCTTCCCTTTATTTATTTGTAAGTTATGCTCAGTTAGTTACATAGTTTGGTTACTTAAAGTACAGATAAGGCATTCATGAGCATGACTATTTCATTTGCTGCACCAATGAGAGGATTTCCGAAAGCAGGAAGACCAGTCATAGGGTTAGATGCATGCCATCTAACTGGAAATCGTGGTGGTGTTCTAATGGATGCAACAACACTTGATGGTCAGAATAATCTTGTGCCTTTAGGCATTAAGGTCTGTCAGAGTGAAACTAAGGAGAACTGGACTGGGTTCCTCAAGGATTTGGCTCCAGCAATCAATGCACATCATGCTGGCAGAATTACCTTTATTTCCGATAGGCAGAAAGGCTTGTTGGAAGCTGTTCCTAAGGTTTTCCCTGGTGCAAGAGTTAGATATTGTTTCAGGTAATTAAGTTTAGTCCCTTGTTTTTTACAGTAGTTTACATTGTGTATGTGTTTTTCTATTGGTTCAAGAACTTGAAGAAGTACTAACTCTTTATTTGCATATGCAGGCACTTATACAAGAACTTCAAGAAATACTACAAGGCACCAACCTTGCACAACTCATTGTGGAATGCATGCAAAGCTTACAAAGTAAAGCATTTTCAGGTTTGTGCCTCTTTTGTTAAAATCCCCTATGTTTCTTGATTGTTAGTTTGTAGGTTATATATAAAATTGTGATTGTTTTGCAATGTAGGAGCACTTTGACAGTATATGCAAAGAAAATGCTGATGCTGGTGAATATCTTAGGAAAGAAGATCCAAGTACTTGGTCTAGGGCCTATTTTGATCCCCTTAGCTATTGTGAGCATATGAATAACAATTTCTCTGAATCTTTTAATTCCATGGCTTCTAATATGAGAGATAAACCTATAATCCAACTAGGCATGATGTATGGTCAGTTAGTCATGGGTTTGTTATTTAAGAGAAGGGAAGAATCTGCTAAGTGGAATGAAAATGGTTTGGTCCCTGTTGCTGTTAAATTGATAAATAAGATGCTTGACTTGGTTGTAAAGTTTGATACATAAGGCAGTGTGGTTGGAAAAGTTTATTTGGTAACTAATGTGATCACCAAGAAAATATTCACAGTGAATATTATAGACAAACAATGCACTTGTTTGCAATGACAGCTAAGGGGATTCCCTTGTCAACATGATGTATGTGCATTGAAACTGCTGAGGCCAAACTGGAAAGAGTAAGTGGTTTGTATTATTCAATTACTTTTTTTTGTATTATTCATTTACTTTTGTTTTTGTAAGTGGTTTGTATTATTTATTGTTCCTTGTACACTGACACACCTTTGTTTTATTGATTGAACAGTTATTGTGCTCCTTACTATTGTGTGGAGTATTATAGGACCACATATGCAAATGTTGTCACACCCTTAGAAGACATAACTGAATGGGTATGGGAAGATAAGGTAGATTTATAAACTTTATTGAATGTGGTGCATTTACTTTTCAAGATATTAATTATTTATTTTTCTATTTTCCCTATTTAAGAATCAAACCCTTTAGGGTTTCATTACTTTAACTTTCTCATTTGTTTTCTCTTCTTCTGGCAGGCAACCATGAACGTCAACATAAACCCTCCTCCTTATCATAGAAAAACTGGAAGACCAGCAAATAAGAGGAAGAGAAGTTATGATGATACTGAAACTGTGGTGAAGAAAAGGAAGTGTGGAAAATGTGGATCTATTGCTGGACACAACAAGAGAACCTGTGTTGGTGCTGACGTTGGTAAAAACCAAACTGGATTCAAGCCAAGCACTGAGTATGATGCTGCAAACTGCACCTTCACACAGAGAGATCAGCCTGAAAGTAGCACTGCAAGGGGTAAAGCCAAGGTGAACAGATCCAGAGGTACATCATTTTTTGTTGGTGAGTCATCTGCAGGACCTAGCACTCAAGGAAGACCAGTAGCAGGACCTAACACTCATGGATCTACACAAGATAATCAAAATTTCAGTCAGAATTTTGCTGGTATTGGATCTGTCAGTCAACATCTTTCTGTCACAAAGGGAAAGCAAACAAAGGCTAAGAAGACTAGGAAGTAGAAGTGTGTGCGCCACTACGGGAAAAATCATCATTGACGACACAAGATAAGAGTTGCAATACCCCTACGACAACTCCATTTCATGCATTGTGGAACGGGGGTATTGTAGAAAGTCCAAGTTTTTCTACAATGGATGACAAGTGTTGTAAAGGGTGATGTGATTCATGGTTCGACAATAGTTTGTCAATGTTGTGATTCTCTTTCGATTTTTTTTGATAACCTAACACAACTCTTGCTTGTATTGTAGAACAATCGTGGACAACATAAGTAGCATATCGTAGAAACATATACAACAACAACTACAAGTATTATGAATAATATTTGCACAACACTTGTATGAATTTTGTCGAACTATCTTGGACAACACAAACTTATGTTGTAAAGTAAATGAAAAACTTTTCACAATATCTGGCTTGTATAGTTGAAAACTGAAAGACAACATCTATTAATATTGTGTATACTAGTGTCACTACACTTGCTAGAGTTGTAGAACATTCTGTCACAACATTTGTCTTGTGTAGTCATAATATCTAACACAAAATCCCTAGAGGTTGTAATATTTGAAGTAACAACATTTGTTACAAGTTGTGTGCATAAAACTATTTTGAAAAAAAAATCATAGCTGAAATGGAATTTCAGAAAATAATTCACTTTCACATTAACCTACCAGTGTGATACATTTACATTCATTCAAGTTAACCTTCCAGTGTTAAACACACATTCAAAAAATGGCAGTGATATAGATGTTTGGTTTCAAACCTCAGAAACCTCTCCTCAAATACATGTCCATCAGAAGTTTCAAGACTATCCCTCTCACTTCATGTTTAATTGAATCAAAATACCTAATCAGATTTTTGCATTAAAACAATAAGATCCTTGGAATCACTCTCATCAGAGCTATCATCACTGGGCTCTTCTTTCTTTTTGGCTGCAGGTGCAGGGATTTCTTTGCTACGACAGCCTCGGCAGGGCTTTCTTTGATGCCCAGATGTAGCAGCGTTTGTCCTCCGGGAAAGCGTGGTTCTGGGGAAAGTTTTTCAAGTTTTCTGCAAAAGGAACATAGGAGAATGATCTTAGTGAAACGCCAAATCAAATGACACCATATTTTCACTATCTCGAGGACAGACCAATACAATTATAGTTCTGATCTTTCCAAGTCAACTAGTAGATTAACCCTAATAAATCTAGAATCTGTTATTGGATTAGACTTTAAATCAATGACCCAGAAAAATAAAGATAAACATCACTACAAAGAAGAAAAACTAGATACATAAATGTAAGGAAAGCATAACAGACCTGAAGAGCGCGGCAAACATTATCAAACTCAGGATCAAATTAGGCTTCTCCTTCACAGTGACAAGCTCAAGGACAATGCGACAAGATTGGTCTTCAGGGTTGATTATAGGCAACGCAAGAGATCCACGAACTTCATGATCAATGGCTCCAGCTAAAAATTAGAACAAGACAAGCCATGGAATCAGGGACAAGTTCATTGCTCGCAGTACAGAACATGGCATCAATCCCACTTCTCTTTATCAGTCAGAGTAAACACTGTCTCCAAATTCCTTCTTACAAATCACTAGTCATCAGCACAAACCAAACCTTCCTCTACTCCATCCTTTTTTTTGTTATACCCTCCTTCAAATCTATTAGGGCTGCGGCTACGGCTGCGTCTCCTGCTTCTTGTGCCCCACCCAGTTTTCAGCGACATAGTTTATGCTGGAACGGGAGCAGCACAGCTACAAGGACAACTCAGAGATCGTCTATACAACAATCCAACAACATTTATCCAGGAAACTTATCACTAAACAATAAATGTTTCTAATTTTACCCTTCAGGTTTTTGTCATAACCCAAACACACAGATCAAATAACGAGATGGAGCAACAATACAGAGATACGTAACATAAAAACTTTATCAGCAGACCTGTGCGGCAAACCTGAAACTTATAATAGGAGCCCCTGGTCTGTCATCCTGTGGGAACTCAAACTTATAGCTGCCACAACATATATTAGGAAGTTAACCATCTGAATCACGTAAATATAGAAAGCCAAGAGAAGCAAACAAGTGATTGATCCAAAATCTTGATGTTTATAAGTTCTAGATTTGAGGTAGGTATTAAAGGAACTAGTACATACTCAGGGTCATATATGACTTCATCCACAGTGCCCAACCGCTCAATTTCTTGGAGAAATTAAGCACATTCACTCGTAAGAAAGAAACTTATTGCATAGAGGCCTTACAATACAAAGTCTCAGAACAAGCATTCAAGCTCCACAGCCAAAACTAATACAACTACAGAACAAATACATGAGATAAAGGATCCAGTGCTTGCAGGTGCCAAATTGATTCCAGACAACTAACTCAAATGTCGATAGCACAGGTTTCAAATGGGATCTAATACAATATAAAGGGAATGGTATAAAATACCTTAATTCTTGATTGAACTAATGATGCCCTCTTTGTGTTGTAACGGAACTTATCAACAAAAGCCTGCAAAAGCAACAATTACAAATGGTAATAAATCAGAGCCTCAGCTGCAAATCTTGCTAGCAAAAACAAAAACTTTCAAGCTCTTTGTATTAGTTTACAGTGAAACACGACTCCAAAAGCAGTAAACACAAGCCTAAGTTATGTAACTGTGTACCTTATCCTCTAATCCTTGGAATATAATCACAGGGAAAGAAAACTTATCAACAAATTTGATTGACGACCTCTCAAAGTAAGCTTCTTCGCTACCTGTAGCCAAAGGAAAGAGTGAGCTTAATAGTTCAATCATTTTGATCTAATGAATTTTCAAATGCACTATTGCTTACCAACAAGGTTGTCGGTATAACGGGACTCAAATTTGTGCGAGTCTATCTTCAAAGAGTTGAGTTCCAGTCTGTAATTCAGTGCCAAGAGCTGCTCATAAACTCCAGCACCACCAACTAAATTCAGTTTGCTCCCATCTTCTCTTGTATCTTTGTAAGATAAGAAATCAACAACACCCATCTTAGAGCTTCTAGCTACCAGTACCAGTTAGATTTAAGTCTTGACTCCATACCCATTTATGTCTCAGGACTGCAATAATACTCAATTTCAGGTCACAACAAAACCCAAAATCTGTTGGCGTCACTGATTACAACATCGATGACAGCAACACATTTCTGCATTCAAACAAACACCTGCAGAACTATCCAATCTTCCATGTTCAAACATCGAGCTTATTAACTCATTTTCTATCTTGTTTAATTCAAGAAAAAACCTCATTTCATTTAAATTAAAACCCCCCAAAACAGATCTGTTGCTGCTTGTTGCTTCTCGTTACTTCATCACCGAATACCTAATTCAATCACCACCTGCTCCATTCTCGTCTCAGCACCATCACTTACTTCAGCTGTTCTGCGACTCCAGCAATCACCCAAAACACCACCACTAGACAGCACAAAAAACCCCAAATCTCCATCAATCAAGCTTATGTAATGAACCCACAGATCTGTTGTCATTGAACCTTCTTCATTCCCATCTCAATTTGTACCCACAGTTAACACCACCAGTTACATTCATTTATAGCAGCAGCAGTCTTCAAAACTTCAATATCAAACCGAAACCATGAATATCAACATTATACTTCTTCATCTGAACCCTAACAACAAGCACACAACCACACAATTACCACAAAACCCATCTTCTTATGATTGAAATCGAGCTCAGCTTCCCCTTTAATCAATTCAAATCTTCAAATCTATCACATAATCATACATCCAACACAAACCCTAGCTCTGATTTTATCAATCCTCCAACACAATAGAATCCTAGTTCTTCATAAATCTGCTCATGTCTTCTATCTATCTGAGGGAATCAATCGAACCCATCTCTGTTTTCAGTTGAAGCTCAGAAACCCTCATTTCGATTTCCATCTCCTCCCTGAGTTGATTGTTACCGAGAAGAAATTTGGTTTTGTGTAACTTGAATCAGTGATGGGGTTGATTAGAATTTGGTTCAGATCTGGATTTGATGAGCTGCTACTATTGACTGTTGCGGATGAGAGAAAGGGGGAGTTAAAGAGAGAGATTGAGAGAAGATGATGAAGAAGAGGGGTCGAGAGAAGAGCAGCGGTGGTGATGGAGCGCCGCCGTCATCTGTGGAGTAGAGGTGTTCTTCAGCGGTGGTGATTGAGAGAAAAACAGATAGGAATTGGGTTCGAGTGGTTGAAGGAGGGTTATGCTTAGGAAAAAAAAAAAGAAGAAAAGAGTGAATCCGAATGAAAATGATGGACGGTTGAGATTGTATTTGAGATGCTCATACGGATTAAGAAAAGATCTTGACGGTTGAGATTGTATTTAGGATGCTCATGCGGATTGAGAAGTATGTGTTTCATTTTGTGCTAATACGAGCTCATGTATTCGGTTTGATTATCAACCTTCGACACGAAAAAAATCCAAAAAAAATATGAATAAATGTAGCACATTCTTATCGACATTTTGATATAAAAAATCCAAAAAATGTATAAGAATAAAGTTGAAAAATAAGAAATCAATCCGATAATTGGTGTGTTTCTTTGTGCTTTTGTGCTTTCTCTTTGTGCTTCCGGTTTGAATTTCGACTAGTTACATAGGTCATGAAGTAATTTTGACTAGTCATACATGTCATGAAGTAGCTTTAGTTCACATTAATAGCATGATATATCATCGAAATCGATAAATATGAAGCTCAATGTCGATTCAAACTTCAAATGTGGTATAATGACATACAAATTATGAACCAAGAAGCTCTGAGAGGGTTCTGACTTCAAACTTAGCATGATACATCATCAAAATCGATAAATATGAAGCTCAATGTCGATTCAAACTTCAAACTTGGTATAATGGCCTGTAATCTATGAACCACGAAGCTCTGAGAGGGTTCTGACTTCAAAATTAGCATGATACATCATCGAAATTGATGAATATGAAGCTCAGTGTCTTCAAGTTCGGTATAACGACTTACAAACTATGAAAAAGAAGTCTGAAAGTCCACAAAAACGATGAATCCAACCATTTACTGGTAAGATTCCATGGAAATATTCTACGAAACCTTAAACACACACAAAACTTGGTAAGAACGATGAATCCATCCATTTACAGGTAAGATTCCTTCGGAATATTCTAGGAAACCTTAAACAAACCCTATTTATGCATATTGGATGCAAACCAGGCTCCAAGATCAAAACCTGGCCGCGAGTGGACTACTAAGTCAGAAACTTGGTAAGAACGACGAATCCATCGATCTACAGGTAAGATTCCATCGGAATATTCTATGAAACCTTAAACAAACCCTATTTCTGCATATTGTATGCATACCAGGATCCGAGATCGAAACCTGGCCGTGAGTTGACTACTATAAGTCAGAAACTTGGTAAGAACGACGAATCCATCTATTTACAGGTAAGATTCATTCGTCATATTCTACGAAACCTTAAACAAACCGTATTTCTGCATATTGTATGCAAACCAGAGTCCGAGATCGAAACCTGGACGGGAGTAGACTACTATAAGTCAGAAACTTGGTAAGAACGACGAATCTATCGATTTACAGGTAAGATTCCTACGGAATATTCTACGAAACCTTAAACAAACCCTATTTCTACATATTGTATGCATACAAGGCTCCGAGATCGAAACCTGACCGTGAGTTGACTACTCTAAGTCAGAAACTTGGTAAGAACGACGAATCCATCCATTTACAGGTAAGATTCCTTCGGAATATTCTACGAAACCTTATACAAACCCTATTTCTGCATATTAGATGCAAACCAGGCTCCGAGATCGAAACCTGGCCGCGAGTGGGCTACTCTAAGTCTGAAACTTGGTAAGAACGACGAATCCATCCATTTACAGGTAAGATTCCTTCGGAATATTCTACGAAACCTTAAACAAACCCTATTTATGCATATTGGATGCAAACCAAGCTCCAAGATCGAAACCTGGCCGCGAGTGGACTACTAAGTCAGAAACTTGGTAAGAACGACGAATCCATCCATTTACAAGTAAGATTCCTTCAGAATATTTTGCGGCTTAATCACCTGAGCATTTTTTTTGGACATTATATTTTGTTTCACAACTCTTATAAAGGGTTGTCTTAAAATTAGTATATTAAAGAACCACAAACTTGACAGAACTTGTGATAGTGTAGGAATGGTTAGTGGTGTAGACTTTCATGCAGGAGGCTGAGGATCAAATCCCCCCATCCTCATTTCTGCCAACGTTCTATATTTTTACTTCAACAACACTTATAAGTGTTGTTATGCATTTTTATTAAGAAAAAAAAACAACCAAAACTTGTGAACGATAAGGATGGTTGATGAGATAGACTTCCATGCAGTAGATTCATGTTCGAATCTCCCTTCTAATCTCATTTTTTCCAACATTCTATATTTTTACTTCAACAACACTTGTAAGTGTTGTTATACGTTTTTATTAAAAAAAAGACAAAACTTGTGAATTGTAAGGATGGTTGATGTGCCAGACTTCCATGCAGTAGGTTCATGTTCGAATCTCCCCTCTAACACTATTTTTCATCATCATATTTTGGTGTTCTTCAACAACTCTTGTGAAAATTGTGATAGGCTTAGTCACTACCTTTATAAAACAGAGTTGTTATAGTTAAATGTCGTCACAACGTTTTTGCTTAAGGAGTTGTCGTTTGTTTTCTTAGCGCAACCCCTTGTTTCTAAGGGTTGGCAGTGATGATATACGACAACTCTTCCTTTGAAACCAGTTGTAAAACATATGAATTTCTACGATGTTTAGCGAAGAGTTGTAAATCTCCAGTTGTAGATGTATATTTTTCCCGTAGTGTGCTTTATTGTTTATTTTAGATATGTTGTGGACAAGTATCTAATTGATGGTTAGTTTTTTTGGTTGCTTTAGACACTGATTCTGGTCTGGACATGTATATGTACCAGAAATCAGTTTTATTTTGATGGGATAATCTTGCTTTATGAATGAAAATGATATTAGTTAGAACTAATTTTCAGATTACATGTTAATTGTCTTTTCAAGTTAATTTTTACATATTCTCAGATGCATTTTTGATTTGCATTGTTCTTTGTAGCATTCTTGTTTATGCAGTGGGCATTCATTGTAGCAATGGCTCTCTTCTTCAAAAGCGCAGCAACAGTTCTCTTTAAGTAGCTTGATGATCTTGGATTTGAGTGGATCAATGGCAGAAAAGTAAGGAGAAATAGGAATAGGATTCAGGTTAACTCGTTTTCTTCACTGCACCGAGTCGCGAGTTAACTCTCTGCTCAATCACTGGCTAACTCGTTCCAGTTACTGATTCAGGGGCTTCAATGCCATTTTACGCTGCTGATTTAATGCCACATATGCACTAACGGATACTAACGCCAGTTAACTGTTTTCTCAAAAAAAAAACGTGACGGGAAAAGTCAAGAGTGTGGCATTTAATAAACTTTGAAAAAAACGGTGGCATTTTCTTAAACATGAAATAGGAAGTGTGGCATTTTATTAAAATCCCCTAAAAACAAAAGGAGGAAATCCATATCGTAACCTCGCGTTATCATTTGGAAATGGCTTTTACGTCCAAATCTCTGTCAAGGATCAGATAATCAAAGACACCTTATAGACCGGCATTCTGCTTATCCTAAGTCACAAATAGTTATTTACCGTCCTAGTTTTTATGTTTGAGGGTCATTTTGCTTGTTTTTTCATCATGGCTGAAGGAAGACCTTAATTCTTGACCTTCCTTAGTTTTGTTTGAGTTTGTTTTCCTTGTGTTGGGTTCTCCCTTATTTTAGTTTATGCCTTGTATGTTTGGTGGCTTGTTCTGCTTTTGCATCTTTGTATTTTGCCTTTATTTACCTATCAAAATAAAATAATAATAATAATTAAGGTTTCCAATATTTTTGGCTTCGGCAACAAATTTTTTTTAAAAAGAAAAAGTTACTTTTATAAAGAAGAAACTTCTTTGGGGTACAAATGCTCCGTCGAGTCATTCCTCACAATTACATGAAAAAGACAGAGACATGCGTTGTCTCATATATGAATGAGTATGTTCATTCCTTCCTGATTGTAGTTGTTTTTCTATTGCGAAATTCACCAAGCCATCTGCTCCATGGTTCGCTTCTTGATATATATGTGTGAGTTTGAATTCTGTTATTGGGTGTAGGTTGTGTCGTATTTCTGCTATCATGTTTAGAATGATCCATGATGTTTGTGCTTTCTTTTTCTCTAGTAACATTTTCAAAGAGGCATAGTCAGTTTCAAACCAGATTTTCCTCCGATTCCTTGTTCTTGTCGCTCTCGTGGCTAGTATCAAAGCCCAAGTTTCCGCCACTATTGTCGTGGTTGCTCCAATGGGTGCGACCATCGCCAATTTCACGAACCCTTCTTTATTTCTGCATAACCATCCCGCTCCTTCCATCTCTGGTGGGCCTCCAGGTGGTCCCCTGCTTGCACCATCGGTGTTGATCTTCAACCATGTAGTTGGCGGGGGCAGCCATTTTGTTAGAGCACTGCTTGGTCGAACTCGAAGGCGTTGCTATCTCAAGCTTGTTTGTCAAGTTTAGTTGTCGAAACTATAAATCTTGATTTCTAGTCTACTTATAGCTAAGTCTCGGATTAGGATAGAAAGTGTAGTTGAGCATTAGACTTCACGGCGTTCATCGATTGAAGATGAAGAACTACTAAGGGGAGCCCTTGGAACTTCATCAACAAAAGGTATGTGGAGACTTGAACTCATCTATCACTCAAAAGTCTATTTACTCTATCTCCTATTTGAGACAAAAGTTGTATAGCTATATAGACTTCAATTATGCACATTTGATATTTCGAGCTGAGTTTAACTCGCTTACATACTTCTCGAAATATGTGTTGGTAAGATTTCGCTTTAACCAAGTTCATCTTATATTCTTGACGAAAGTCAAAAGATGATTATGTGAAAATTGCCTGATAACATCTTACATGATTTGTGTGAGACAGTCATTTGATGTAAATTCGGAATGTTTCATATTGATCATTCGATCACTTGAAAATTGTTTTGAAGCTAATAGTTTGTGTGAGACAGCTATTGTCGTCTTTCGAGAATGTTTCAAGGGTGAAATGAGAGTTTAGAACAATTGGATATAAGCACAGTATGCACACTTGCTGAAAAAGCGGGGGTCTAACAACCACACCCAATATTTCGCTTAGCAATCTGTATGGACAAACTCCAATGTACTTTTAAGAGAATCAACTAGACAGTCAGACTTAATCTTGATAAAGAGTATATCGAGGAGTTAATATCTCAACCTCTTTATTTGATACTCAAGCAAATAGAAATCTGCGAGTTTAAATAAAATCAAGAGAGATAAACTTGGATGGTACCACAGACCAATATCCAAGGATCAATCAATTTTCAATCAACAACCAAAGGTTGGATTTCACAATTGATAGATACAACGCACAACCTATGATATTTCAATTATAGAACAAAATATAATGCGGACTAGAAATAACACAGACACCGGAATTTTGTTAATGAGGAAACCGCAAATGCAGAAAAACCCCGGGACCTAGTCCATATTGAACACACATTGTATTAAGCCGCTACAGACACTAGCCTACTACAAACTACTTCGGTCTGGACTGTAGTTGAACCCCAATCAATCTCTCACTGATCCAAGGTACAGATGCGCACCTTAGGTCTCTGATCCCAGCAGGATACCACGCACTTGATTCCCTTAGCTGAACTCACCCACAACTAAGAGTTGCTACGACCCAAAGTCGAAGACTTTAATAAACAAATCTGTATCACACAGGAAAGTCTACGGTAATAGATAAATCTGTCTCCCATAGAAATACCTACGAGTTTTGTTCCGTCTTTTGATAAATCAAGGTGAACAGGAACCAATTGATAGCCCGGACTTATATTTCCGAAGAACAACCTAGTCTTATATTGTGGAATCACAAACGATGAGACAAAGATGTTTGTGACTACTTTTATATCTTGCCTATCGGAAATATTAATCTCAAGCCAATCGTTACGATTGTACTCAACACGATATAATCAGCAAGATCAGATCACACAACTACAAGAAAATAGTATCGGTCTGGCTTCACAATCCCAATGAAGTCTTCAAGTCATTAGCTACAGGGTCTCGAGAAGACACCTAAGGGTTAAAGGAGAATCGACTCTATCTATGCAACTAGTATTACACAGGAGGTGTGGGGATTAGGTTTCCCAATTGATAGAGTTCTCCCTTATGTAGTCTTTCAAATCAGGGTTTGCAATCAATGTTAGCTCAGTAACAAAGCATTCAATATTCACCGTTAGATGAAAACCTGATTAGATTCAACCTAATAGCTTTCAACTGTTGGATCGAAAACTTAGCTTGTTATACACAAATGAAATGCACGATTTTAGGTTTGTGTAACCGTACCCAAACATGTACATTTGTTGGTTCAACAGTAGTTAACCAAATGGTTAGCCATATGAGCACTTTCGTATCAACCTTATTCTTCTTCACCATAACTAGTTCAAATGACTCAAATGAACTAGTTAAAGAGTTGTTCAATTGTATAAATCTTACAGAAGAATATAAGACACAATTGAAGCAAAAACGATTTGATTCACTCGAATCGATTCATGAACTTTATAGCCACTATTTGCAAACTTGCATTCCTTAGTTAATATAAGTATAAGTTCACGAATAATATTTTTTAGATATAACCAACTCAAGTTCGTGGACTTAAGTTCCCGGAAGGAGTTCACAAACTCCAACATATTTTCTCGGGATGAGAACCTCCGCCAGTTCGCGGACTGAGCTCACAGCTCTTGTTCTGGTTTTTATGTTCAACAAAGTACGCATACTTTGGTTCAAGGAATAAGGACTTATACATATATGTGTTGCCACACAATGCTTATATCTAACAATGGTTATATAATCTAAACTTTCATTTCAATCATTGAAACATTCTTAGAGGACGTTATTATATAGTTGTTATTCACAAACTATTTTTCGTCAAAGCCATTTTCAAAGTGATTGAAACATAATCATGACTTTCGTCACTAGGTAAAGATGAACTTGGCCAAAGCAAAAGCTTACCAACACATATTTCTAGAAATAGATATGCGAGATAAAGTCGTCTCGAAATAGCAAATGCGTAAAGTCTATATAGTAAAACGACTTTTGTCTCAAGATAAGAGATAGAGTAGATAGACTTTTGAGTGATAGATAAGTTCAAGTCTCCACATACCTTTTAGTCGATGAAGATCCACCAGTTCCTTGAGTAGTCCTTCATCTTGTGTGATGATTTCCATGGAGTTCTTGAGCTCAACTACACTTTCTATTCTAGTCCGAGACATTAGCTATAGTAGACTAGAAATCAAGACTTATAGTTTTTATCACTAACATTGACAAACATGCTTGAGATAGCAATGCATGAGAGCTTGACCGAGCAATGCTCTAACAATCTCCCCCTTTGTCAATTTTAGTGACAAAATTATTAATACATATGGAATACAAAAATAAATACATAAACTTTTGTAGCTCCTATTCCACATGTCTAATCTTCAACATTACTCGAAATCTTCGTCACTTCCAAGTACTCCAATGTTCCCAAAGGTTGTAAGTTCAGCATCACCGTTGTTGAAAATCCGTAGCTATAACAATGAGAAAACAAGTATTCTCAATCATTGTTATACAGTGTCATAGTATTATTATACGGCATCATAGTTCAATTGTATCACAACTTCGACAACAATACTATGGTGATATTATCACTCCCCTTTAGTCAATACTCCATCTCACATGGAAACCACTCCCCCTTACATAATGATCCGAAAACCATATGTATTTGTAGTATGAACTACATATTAATTCTCCCCCTTTTTGTCAATAAAATTGGCAAATGTACGAAAACGGGATCCTAATGAAATTTCCGAAAGAGAAATTTCATGACCAAAGGAAACACATATCAACTTGTTTAGATGCAATCATATAGCCGAAGTTAAATGCTTTCATCAAGGGGTTTATAAAGATACAAGATAACCCCTATATTATTCCACAGCCGCACTCCCCACAAAGATTTGACAATTAATCACAAGTTCAATTAAGAACTCTCCCCCATAAAATGTCATTTCCGGAAGAACAACAAGAGCGACCTTAATTTCAAAAGAAAAGAAGGATTTATTTGGATACAACACACTAAGAAACCTGACAGAAAATCAACCTATGGAAACAAATGCAGAATTGACGCAAACACTTAATGAAGTTTCAAACTCAATTACCCAAAAGATCGAGATAAGCACAGGAGCAAGAATTATTGGAGCATCTAATAAATCAAAACAACACCAATAGACTGTCGTAAGTGTTGAAAAGTAGCAGTGTCTAATGGTTTGGTGAGAATATCAGCCAATTGTTGTTCAGAAGGCACAAATTCCATATTAATGATATCATTTTCATAAAGATCTCGAATAAAATGGTACCTTATATCGATGTGCTTTGTTCTTGAGTGCTCAACGGGATGCTCAGTAATTCGAATCGCACTAGAGTTATCACAAAAGATCTTCATTATTCCAATATCAATTCCACAATCATCCAACATTTGTTTCATCCATAGAAGTTGAGTACAACATGAGCCAGCAGCAATATATTCTGCTTCACATGTAGACGGGGATTGTGAATTCTGTTTCTTGCTATGCCAAGCCGCAAGATTCAGTCCTACAGAGTAGAAACCCCCTGATGTAATTTTTCTGTCTTCTACATATCCTGCCCAAACAACATCTGAATAAGCAGAAAGGTCAGTGTTAGTATCAAAAGCGTAGGATAGACCATACCCGACAGTATGATTGACATATCGTATGATCCTTTTTGCAGCTGCAAGATGAGATTCCTTTGGATTAGCCTGAAATCTAGCACAACAATCAACACTAACAGAAATATCAGGTCTAGTAGTTGTAAGATATAAAAGGCTACCAATAACGGATTTATACAATGTTTGATCCACTTTTACTCCTTTCTCATCTCTGTATAGTTTACCAGTGATATGTTTTTCAATGATGTTGTAGTAATAAGTTCGTTGAGACTTGTGAAAGCAAAAGATTTTAGACTATAAAACTTAAAAATAGAAAACTTATTGCAAAATTGATTTCACGATATTAAAAGTAAGCAAGACACTAGATTCCACTATTACACATGAATGAACGATACCAAATATGTTTCAAAACTCTAACTATCCTTTAAGTCCTTTATTTCTTAATTCACACATAACCAAACATATTCCCAAATATTAATTGTATTCCCTAAGAATAGACTATCAATCAATTAAACAAAGTATAATCTATCAAATTGAATCACAAGTAATTAAGAAAATTATGTGAACATTTAGAACTCCGCAAAAGCGGTGATTGAATGAATTATAAATTGTAAATTAGATAAAATAAAATTGTTACCAATCATTCATGCATAGATAGCTTCATCCATTGTCTTGGTTGCGCGAGAATTAGCTCATCATCATGGAAACACGCTCAAAATTCATTTTTATTTCTCAAAGGGTGTTTAAAAAGATGAAATGGGAGAAACAATGATAAAACAGTGATTTTCTTTTCTCTCCCAAAAACTCTCCCCAAATGTGCTCTCTAGCTCTCTATTTATACACACAAATACACATCACTCAAATATATTCTTCCATAACTCCAAAATCTTATTCTTTTTAATTAAAAATATCTTCAGAATTTTCCCTTCTCTTTATTCTATATATTTCTTTACTAAACTCATATCTTCTTTAATTCGCAGAATAAAATCCAAGATAAAATCTTCTAAGGATATCTTTCTTGTTTAATACAAGATAACTTCTTTTTTCTTCAAAACTTCATGTTTGTAAGGCAAGAAGATATTCTTATCTTAAAGATAATAAATCCTTTACCGTTGAAACAAAATTTTCCGCCAATTTTTTCTTTTCAAATCAAGGAAGAAGATGGAGCCCCCTTAACCAGTAATGGGGTGCGATTAGCAGTTGCTTCCCTGGGGTGCCCCTTATCAGTTAGGTGCGCCTTATCCAAAACTTAGAGTCCGAATAACATGTGTCCTCCGGGTGCCAATACCAACTTTTCGAGCCGAATTTTCCAAAAATGTTTATTTTCCAAAAATACCTACAAACACATAAAACACCATAATAAGTAGAAAATCGAGTATCAACAATACTAAAAATTGAGGACAATTTGGTCACAAAAATGTGTCTATCAAATGGTAGGTTGGGAAAATACTGCAAGTGCACAGTGTCTAACTAGCAGAACAATGACAAGTACAGGTCGTTCCCATGAGGAATGTGAAATACTACTACTAATTAATATCAAAACTAACTAATCGACAAGATGATGTTTGAACGATTTTCAGAAATTTGGAACAAAATGAAATAATAATAATTCTAACAGTAAACAAAATAAGAGCGGGTTATTAGGATTTTCGGTTTCCACCAATTAATTATGCAAATTCTACTAGTCATTAAAAATATATTCCATGCATTTTCAAATATTGTTTCTCCGCTGTAATTTTCTTCGCTTCATGGGTAGTGATTCTAAAGCATTACCTATCAATCATAAAGCATATCACGTCAAAGAACTTAACCAAAGCACGCCATATCAATTGAAAAGAATAAATAATCAAGAAAATCACATGAACAATAAAATACCAAGCCATATGAAGAAAAACTACTAGTCATTCAAATCATTATTGAGCATATAAATGTAGAGTTTACACAATTAAATTGGTTTCTACCTAACCCCAACATCACTCTAACTAGACATGGCTTTCTCAAAAGCCATAAACATATTAAAATCAAACTCTAGCTAATGAAAAATGAAGAATCGAGAACAAAACTTCAAAACCCTTCTCTACTTACGGCCCTGTGGTCGGGCTCTCCTCTCAAATAGTCGACACCCCTTCTTAGAACCTTCCCTTTCTTTTATTTCATTAACCAAAGAATCAAAATAAATTATTTTATGAAAATATCTTGCATGCAAGTTGATGCCGTCATCAGTACTTTTCCCCAAATCGTATTGCCACCTCGTTCTTCCAATGAAATAATAATCTCTCCTTATTTCCAAAATCTCCCAAATGAAAAAAGAGTTACTTTATTTCCAAAATAATCCCACGTGTAAATATTCCTGAATTGATTCTTCACATGGCAAATAAATTATCTTTCCCGGTGGAATATATTTGTAATAAAGTAAGAAAGATAAAATACTCCCATTTTCAGTTTGCATGTGCCAACCCCACTTTGATTTCAATTCATTTGATGCGTTTGTGCCTCGCCTATGAAACAATTTTATGTTGCTGATATATATGGAGATACCATGCCAGCTACATTTTGTCATTTTTTTCATTGTGGTTGCTGATATATGGAAATACCAGGCCAACCTCATTTCATCATTGTGGTTGCTGATATATGGAAATATCAGGCCAACCCCATTTCATAATTGTGGTTGCTAATACATGGAAATACCAGACCAACCCGGCTGCTGATACATGAAAATACCAGGCCAGCATAATAAGTGCTGCTGATATATAGAAATACCAGGCCAGCATAATTGATCATTGTGGTTGCTGATACATGGAAATACCAGGCCAACCACATTTCATCATTGTGGTTACTGATATATGGAAGTACCAGGCCAACCACATTTTTCCATTTTCGTCGCAAACACCATTAAGTCTCACATTTTGTTGTTTATTCGCTGAATGATCGAATTCACTTGTACTTTCTACAAAAGCACTAAAATATTGTACCATAGCTAATATAAATGTGGGTATAGAATGTAGCATATACATGCTTATCAACACCCCCACACTTATATTTTGATAGTCCTCGAGCAAAACAGAGATATTATGCAATTAATTTTTTTTATTTTTATTTTAATTCTAAGAAAAGTGAAAACCTGCAAAAATATTGATAATTACCCACTCCCCCACACTTAAACATTATATTGTCCTTGATGTAATTGAGTCATCCAACGTAGAAATTAAGATGGGAAATACAAAAATAAACAATAAAAATAAGAGATAGAGTAGAGGGAACAAATCTGATGGGTTGACTCCCATGAAGCGAAATGTATTTGTTTCCCTACTTGCCAATATCATGTAGTCTCAAACAAGGTGATATTGGTACCCCAAAGTAGACATCCAATCATATACATAGAGTCTAAAAAGTTAAGGATCATCCCAACTAAACCGGTCAGCTGAAGATATGTCCCTGTGAACACTATAAACCTCCAAAATGGTATGTAAATTCATTCTAAATCGAAAATTGTAAGTGATATTAAAATAATGCACAGATGGGATAAGTAAATCATTCCCATACGCAACAAATTCAGATTATTTGACCGTTTTTATTGGCGGAACACGCTCTAAATCAGGTTATAAATCAGCTGAAATAATTTACGCGGAACAAGAGCTCAATGGAGCAATAATATCACGACTCATAGACCCATTATCATCTAAAACGGTTTCATTATTAATATCATCAAGACGAAAAAATTCAGAACTTAATGGCTTAAGGGTCAAGGTCGGATCTTTCTCGACTAATGAAACTAGTCGAGACTCGGACAAAACTAGAGGTTCTAATTTGGGGTTTCATTTATTAGTGTCTTGCAACAGTGTGGAGTATAACAAGGCATTGACTTCACAAATAACACTATCATCATCAAAACCAAACCCAAAATGAGCTAAGAAAACCTCTAATGGATCTTCCAAGTGGCTCTTGCAAAAGCTTGCCGAGTACATACTTGTTTTTCGCCCGCAACACTTCGGAATAAGGTACCTAAAAAAAAATCAAGCAAACTGCATAAAAAGACTAAAAGAAATTTAAAAGAAAAATAAAAATAAATTATGTACGAAAACTAAAAATAAACTATATACAATGATATCAACAAAAGAGTATTTTGCAACCACTCTCTGGCAGCGGCGCCAAAAACTTGGTAGGTTTGGAAACCTACAATAAAATACTGCAAGTGCACAGTGTCTAACTAGCAGAACAATGGCAAGTACAGGTCGTTCCCGCGAGGAGTGTGAAATACTACTACTAATTAATATCAAAACTAATTAATCGACAAGATGATATTTGAACGATTTTCAGAAATTTGGAACAAAATGAAATAATAATAATTCTAACAGTAAACAAAATAAGAGCGGGTTATTAGGATTTTCGGTTTCCACCAATTAATTATGCAAATTCTACTAGTCATTAAAAATATATTCCATGCATTTTCAAATATTGTTTCTCCGCTGTAATTTTCTTCGCTTCTTGGTTAATGATTCTAAAGCATTACCTATCAATCATAAAGCATATCACGTCAAAGAACTTAACCAAAGCACGCCATATCAATTGAAAAGCATAAATAATCAAGAAAATCACGTGAACAATAAAATACAAAGTCATATGAAGAAAAACTACTAGTCATTCAAATCATTATTGAGCATATAAATGTAGATTTTACACAATTAAATTGGTTTCTACCTAAATCCTAACATGACTCTAGCTAGACATGGCTTTCTCAAAAGCCATAAACATACTAAAATCAAACTCTAGCTAATGAAAAATGAAGAATCGAAAAAAAAACTTCAAAACCCTTTTCTACTTACGACCATGTGGCTGGGCTCTCCTCTCAAATAGTCGACACCCCTTCTTATAACCTTCCCTTTCTTTTATTTCATTAATCAAAGAATCAAAATAAATTATTCTATGAAAATATCTTGCATGCAAGTTGATGTCGTCATCAGTATTTTTCCCCAAATATTATTGCCACCTCGTTCTTCCAATGAAATAATAATCTCTCCTTATTTCCAAATCTCCCAATGAAGAAAGAGTTACCTTATTTCCAAAATAATCTCACGTGTAAATATTCCTCAATTAATTCTTCACATGGCAAATAAATTATCTTTCCCGGTGGAATATATTTGTAATAAAGCAAGAAAGATAAAATACTCCCATTTTCAGTTTGCATGTGCCAACCCCAGTTTGATTTCAATTCATTTGCTACGTTTGTGCCTCGCCTATGAAACAATTTTATGTTGCTGATATATATGGAGATACCAGGCCAGCTACATTTTGTCATTTTTTTCATTGTGGTTGTTGATATATGGAAATACCAGTCCAACCTCATTTCATCATTGTGGTTGCTGATATATGGAAATACCAGTCCAACCTCATTTCATCATTGTGGTTGCTGATATATGGAAATACCAGGCCAACCCCATTTCATAATTGTGGTTGCTAATACATGGAAATACCAGGCCAACCCGGCTGCTGATACATGGAAATACCAGACCAGCATAATAAGTGTTGTTGATATATAGAAATACCAGGCCAGCATAATTGATCATTGTGGTTGCTGATACATGGAAATACCAGGCCAACCACATTTCATCATTGTGGTTGCTGATATATGGAAGTACCAGGCCTACCACATTTTTCCATTTTCGTCGCAAACACCATTAAGTCTCACATTTTGCTGTTTATTCGCTGGATGATCGAATTCACTTGTACTTTCTACAAAAGCAGCAAAATATTGTATCATAGCTAATATAAATATGGGTATAGAATGTAGCATATACATGCTTATCAACCAGTAGTGGGCATAGGTGTCATTTTTGGAGTGGACTTATCCAGGCCGAACCTTGATACAAGATCCTTTGCATATTTTTCTTGGGATAAGTAAATTTCATCTTTGTGTTGTTGAATTTTTAATCCTAAAAATAACTTCAATTCACCAACATTGCTCATTCCAAATTCTTTAGCAAGAGAGACTTGAATATCCTTTGCAAGTTTCTCAGAAGTTGAACCATAAATGATATCATCTACATAGACTTGAGCAATGACAACATCTTTCCCACTCCATTTGGTAAACAAAGTTTTATCAGCTCCGCCTCGTGAAAAACCTTTTCTAATAAGAGAAGTGGTAAGTTTTTCAAACCAATCTCTAGGTGCTTGTTTTAACCCATATATTGCCCTTTTGAGCTTAAGAACATGATCTGGGAAATCAAGATTTTCAAAACCTTTAGGTTGAACTACATAGACTTCTTCCTTTAAAATTCCGTTTAGGAATGCAGATTTTATATCCATTTGAAACAGCTTAACCTTACAAAAACAAGCATGAGCTAATATTAGTCGAATGGACTCAAGGCGTGCCACATGAGCGAAATTCGTCAAAGTCGATGCCTTCAATCTGTGAATATCCTTGAGCGACAAGTCTGGCTTTATTTCTGACAATTGTGCCAAATTCATCGGACTTATTCTTAAATATCCATTTATTACCAACAATATTAATATTGGAGGGACAAGGTACAAGTTCCCTGATGTGACTTTTAATCGTCGTTGTTGTAAATAAGGATTCGAACTCTAAGACTTGTTAAGATTAAATTTTAAGGTTTAATGAAAATAATAAAAGAGAGAGTTACTGGGACTAGGAGTTCACCGAATTCATATCATAAGGTTTAATTATTTATTCTTCGGCAATTATAGCTCAATAAATAAAATATACTAACTCTTATTTTTGCCAAGGTAGATTCTCAAAACATAAGTTATAAATCGTAAGCATGGGACATCAAACATATAAGCAAGCATGACCCATCGAATAAAATAATAACTAATTAAATCAAATCATAAATCAATTTAAAATAAGTGCAAAAGTCATATAGAGAGTCAAATAATTTTACCATGTATGAAATTCGGCTTCCTCCGTCATCCCAGTGATGGGGTTTAGCTTCTCATGATGAAAACATACTCAAAATTTATTTTTATTGCTCAAATGGTGTTTACAAAGAAGAGAAAAGGAGAAAAATTAAACGCAACTATTTTTCTCTTCCAAAACTCCCGATACCTCTCTAAGACATCCCAGCAGGCTATTTATACCTTGCAGAAAGAATTCTCTCGTATTAATTACAAAATATTCTCCATTATTTTTCCACGGTTTTATTTCCTCTTATTTCTTTGATTTTTATTCTCACGAATCTGCTGGTGTTGATTTCACGACATATTCTCCTTTCTTCATACTCCAAACTGTTGCTCGAGTACCTCTGACATGTGCAGTACACGTTTCCACCTAACACAATCCCGTAAATATCCTCTTAACCTCTGTTTTGTCCAATCCACGTACTGCTTCATATTTTCTCGATTCTAAGGGACTTACCAGTCCTGTTTGATCCTAACAGGTTTATCCCAATGAATTGCGGTACTTGAATCTCACCTAATCTCTTCACAGGTCCAAACAAAGTTTCCCGTAGAAGAATAAACCCGAAACTCATATTTTCTTCAAATCCTGCATTCCAGCCAAACTTCAACGTTTCAGACACCTATACCAACCCTGTAAGGCACATTCGAACAAACCCATTTAGTTTCAGCAATTGAATCTCAGTGGAACACATCCAGTTCTTCAACCCTAATTCCGGCAGGTGACAACAATAATTTTTCCCGATAAACTAGTCAATTGTAGGCGAATCAAAAACCAACATCATCCCTGTTTAGCTTAAATTAATAACCCCAATCGACTTCAGGGCTTTAATCTCATTAAAATTGGTCCAAATCACGAACCCTAATTCTGCCAGAGTGAACCTTGATTTTTCCCGCCAAAAACAGATTTCAAAAGGTATGAGATGAAGGTGCCCCTTAACAGATATGGGGTGCGAATAGCAGTTTCCGCCCTGGGGTGCAAATAGTAAAGAAGGTGACCCTTATAAATTGAGGTGTCCTTTAGTAATTAAGGTGCCCCTTATCCAAAACTGAGAGTACGAATAACACGTGTCCTCCGAGTGCAAATAACATTGTTTGAGCTAATTCTCCACAAGAGCTTGTTCTTCCAAAAACAACTAAAATAAGTTTATTAGTGATTAAATGAGTCCCAGCTAATGTATTTGTGGGCGAAAATGCGCCGCACTTTCGTGCTCATCAAATTCCGCGACACTTACATTTTACTAGTCCTCGAGCAAAACAGAAAATTGACCCGCTACACAGCTGGTCATATAATAAGAGAGAAAGAGACCCGCTACATAACTGGTCATTTTATATATATATTAGACCCGCTACACAGCTGGTCATATAATGCAAAAAAAAAAAGAAAAGACCCGCTACACAGCTGGTCATAACTCTAACAATCAAATTATTATTTATTTATTTATTCATTTTATATTTTTCATATATATATTATTTTTTTAGACCCGCTACACAGCTGGTCATAACATGCAAGAAAAAAGAACAGACTCGCTACACAGCTGGTCATGATTTGCAAGGAATTTACTGAAAAAATAAAGTAAAAAGTTAACCTCTCCCCTACACTTAAACATTACATTGTCCTCAATGTAATTGAGTCATCCAACGCAAATATTAAGATGGGAAATGCAAAAAGTAAACGAAAATATAAAAATAAAAATACATCTACTTGAATGTACAAAAAGGATCCCCATAAACTAACAACCTGAAAATTTGGGGATCAACCCAAAATACAACATTTACAACTGACAGCTTCACACTTATGTTATCACGATGCGGAGAAACTGAAACTATCATAAACAAACACTTACCTCCAAACCAAGTTTTTACAACACAAGGAAGTGTGTAAAGAACATAATATAGGGATATTATTGGGACTGGGAAATTTTCAATTGGCTCATGCACGATATCAGGAATAGGTAAGTCCCCTGGGTACTTAGATGCAAAGTAATCCAACAACACTTTAGAAGCACACAATTCTACCCCTAAATTAGGCAACTTTTGGAAGTATAGGGGTCTAGAAACAACCTCTAAGTTGGGTGAATTATCTTGTGGGATGGATTCATCTATGGAATTAGGCAAATCATCCACACAATCATCCACAGGGTCATCTATATGTTCTGTTTGGAACAGAGAGTCACTACAAGATTCATCATCATCAGCATATAATCTTTGACATTCAAGAACTCTCAATCTTTGTTCCAAACTAGGCGGTGTGTGTTTGTAATACTTCTCATATATTGTTAAAGGTGATTCTTCACTTACCACATGTGGAGTATAAACTCCATATTGTTTCCTACGCTTATATTCAGCAAGCGTCATCTCAGATGAGGTTTCCTGATAATTTGACTTTCTACGCTTATATTCCGCCAGCGTCATCTTAGGTGACATCTCCTAAGAAGAAGTCATCATCCTCAAAAAGTCCCTGAAAACAAATAAAAAAAGAAACGCATAAAAAGGAAAAAATAAAATCTAAAATGAAATGAAAATACTGTACAAAATAAAAATATCCGCATCGGCGGCGCCAAAAATTGATCGGATTTTATATAGTGGTAAATGGAGTTGTCGTTCACTCGGACTTGGATTGATTTTAAGAATTATCAAACTAAAATAAAAGAAAAATATATACAAAATATTGTCACAAGATGAAGTGAGTTACTGGGACTAGGATTTCGTCGAATTCATAACATAGGGTTCGATTTATTTATTCTCAACAATTAAAGCTCAATAAATAAAATTAACATGGACTCTGATTTTTCCAAGGTAGATTCTCAAAAGATTAGTTGTAAATCCTAAGCATGATGTATCAAAACAATTAAGATAAGCATACCTCATCAAATTAAATGACAACCAATTAATTCAAATCATATTTCAATTAAAATGAATGCAAAAGTCTTAAAAGAATTAAATAATTTTACCCATGTATGAAATTCGTCTTCCTCCGTCGTCCCAATATTGGGGATTAGCTCTCATGATGAAAACACACTCAAACTTTATTTTTATTGCTCAAATGGTGTTTACAAAGAAGAGAAAAGGAGAAAAATTAAACGCAACTATTTTGCTCTTCCAAAACTACCGATACCTCTCTAAGACATCCCAGCAGGCTATTTATACCTTGCAGAAAGAAATCTCTCGTGTTAATTACAAAGTATTCTCCATTATTTTTCCACGGTTTTATTTCCTCTTATTTCTTTGATTTTTATTCTCACGAATCTTCTGGTATTGATTTCACGACATATTCTCCTTTCTACATACTCCAAATTGTTGCTCGAGTACCTCTGACATGTGCAGTACACGTTTCCACCTAACACAATACCGTAAATATCCTCTTAACCTCTATTTTGCCCAATCCACGTACTGCTTCATATTTTCTCGATTCTAAGGGACTTACCAGTCCTGTTTGATCCTAACAGGCTTAGCCCAATGAATTGCGGTACTTGAATCTCACCCAATCTCTTCACAGGTCCAAACAAAGTTTCCCGGAGAAGAATAAACCCGAGACTCATATTTTCTTCAAATCCTGCATTCCAGCCAAACTTCAACGATTCGGACACTTATACCAACCCTGTAAGGCACATTCGAACAAACCCATTAAGTTTCAACAATTGAATCTCAGTGGAACACATCCAGTTCTTCAACCCTAATTCCGGCAGGTCACAGCAACAATTTTTCCTGATAAACCAGTCAATTGTAGGCGAATCAAAAACCAATATCATCCCTGTTTAGCTTAAATTAATAACCCCAATCGATTTCAGGGATTTAATCTCATTAAAACTGGTCCAAATCACGAACCCTAATTCTGCCAAAGTGAACCTTGATTTTTCCCGCCAAAAACAGATTTCAAAAGGTAGGAGATGAAGGTGACCCTTAACAGATATGGGGGTGTGAATAGCAGTTGCCGCCCTGGGGTGCAAATAGTAAAGAAGGTGCCCCTTATAAATTGAGGTGTCCCTTAGTAATTGAGGTGCCCCTTATCCAAAACTGAGAGTACGAATAACACGTGTCCTCCGAGTGCAAATATCATTTTTCGAGCTGATTCTCCACAAGAGCTTATTCTTCCAAAAACAACTAAAATAAGTTTATTAGTGATTAAATGAGTCCCAGCTAATGTATTTATGGGTGAAAATGCGCCGCACTTTCGTGTTCATCATTCCCATACGTCTTGTCTTTGAAATTGATTTAACTCTTCATGCATTGCATTCACCCAAAAGGGATCGCTAAGAGCTTCATCAATATTTCTTGGTTCTACTTGTGAAAGATAACAACCAAAATTAAAAATATTTTGAAGTTGTCCTCTTGTCTTAGCTGTAAAATCTCTTCCTCCAATAATATTGTTGGGGATCATGATTCCTTTGAACCCAGAGGTGTCGTGGAGGGACACGTTATTGTTCGACATGAGTAGCCTGATCAATGATCTTCTCCTCGTCACTAGAAATATCAGGATCAGTAACGGTTGGGATAACTTCTACTGAATCTGGGATTTCTTTGACTTTCTCAATTGTCTCAGTTAAAGGCAATTCAGCAGGAGGATTATCACGATGAAAATTACTAATATCATCAATGATAACATTAGCAGATTCCATTATGACCTGGGTTCTAAGACTAAACACTCGAAAACCACGGCTGTCAGAAGCATAGCCAAGAAAGATAACTTCATCACTTTTGGTATCAAATTTCCCTCTCTTTTCTCGATCTTTCATAATGTAGCACTTGCTTCCGAACACTCTAAGATAGTGTAGGTTGGTTTTTCTACCGTACCACAACTCATAAGGAGTGTTTAGGGTTTTAGACCGTAGGTAGACACGGTTGATCAAATAGAAAGATGTGAAGGAAACTTCTCCCCAAAACCTTAAAGGTAAGTTTTTATTATGGAGCATTACCCTGGCCATTTCCTGAATGTTCCTATTTTTTTTTTCAGCAACTCCATTAGCTTGAGGAGTGATGGGTGGTGAATATTGTTGAATGATCCCCAGTTCGTCAAAAAATTCAAACACCTTAGTGTCGTTGAATTCAGTTCCACGGTCGCTTCTAATTTTCTTTATTTTGCGACCTTGTTCGTTCTGGATTATCTTAACAATAATCTTGAATTTATCAAGGGTTTCATTCTTATGAGATAGGAATGCAACCCAAGTGAACCTGGTGTAATCATCTACCATAACGAAAGCGTACTTATTACCAGCAACCGTGGGTGGTTGAATTGGTCCGAAGAGATCCATATGAATTAAATCAAGTGGAGCTTTAGTGAGAATGTCTCGAGATGATTTGTGGTGAACTTTCGTTTGTTTACCCTTTTGACAGGCACCACATACACCATCAATCTTTGCATTGATTTTGGGAATGCCTCTAACAAGTTCTTTGTTAATGATATTAGTTAGAAGACGATAATTGATATGACCAAAATGCTCATTCCAAAGATGTGTAGATTCCACCTTAGTCAAATTGCAATAGTTACTGAACTGAGTATCGAGAAGATAACAGTTGTTTTTACCACGAGTACCCTGAAAAATTAGTTTCCCAGTTTTGTCTACAATGTCACATCCATTTGCATTGAAGACAATTCTGTGTCCTTTGTCGCAAATTTGACTAATATAAAGAAGATTTGCAGTCATACCTTTTACGTATACTACATCATGGATTTCAGGTACGCCGGGTAGTTTGATCGTCCCCTTCTTTCTTATGTAGCAACAACTCCCATCTCCAAATGTCACGGGACCTCCTTCATAGTCACTAGAAGAAACAAACCATGTGAGATCACCTGTCATATGTCTGCTACGCCCACTGTAAAGAAACCATTGAAAGGGTGATGTTGATTTTAAAGCAAAAGCTCCCAGACTATCAGTTTCTTGTTTAGTATTTCTTGTTAGTTTTGTACATCCTTTTATAGAAGCCACCAGTTGTTTAGTTCTCTTATGAAGATTACTTGCAACTTTCAGGCTCTTTTGGAAGGACGTACAAGAATGTTGAAAGTGATTGGAGAAATCACAAAAAAAACATGGGCCAACACCTTTATGCTCGTCTGAGCAGCTTTGAGTCATATCAGTTTTCACAACACACAAACGTTGTTTATCATCTGACATCTGACTCTTTGTCATAGAAGAACAACTAGAGTTATTCAGATCTATCAAAGAAATTTTGACAGACTTCAAATCCTTAAGTACTGCTATTTTTGCAACAAGATCAGTATTGATCCGGATTTGTTCATCCAACTTTTTCTGGAGAATAACCAGTTTATTAGAACTTCTTATACGATTGGTTTTTAATACTGGTGGAGCGTTTCTCGAGACTTTACTGTCCATATAGTCAGATCGCTACAAACACAGACTTATCAGGTCTTTAAACGTGTTTGCCTGCTCTGATACCAATTGAAAAAGTGGGGGTCTAACAACCACACCCAATATTTCGCTTAGCAATCTGTATGGACAAAATCCAATATACTTTTAAGAGAATCAACTAGATAGTCAGACTCAATCATGATAAAAAGTATATCGAGGAGTTAATATCTCAACCTCATGATTTGATACTCAAGAAAATAGAAATCAGCAAGTCTAAATAAAACCAAGAGAGATAAACTTGGATGGTACCAAAGACCAATATCCAAAGATCAATCAATTTCCAATCAACAACCAAAGGTTGGTTTCACAATTGATCGATACAACGCACAACCTGCGATATTTCAATTATATAACAAAATATAATGCGGAATAGAAATAATACAGACACCAGAATTTTGTTAACGAGGAAACCGCAAATGCAGAAAAACCCCGGGACCTAGTCCAGATTGAACACACATTGTATTAAGCCGCTACAGACACTAGCCTGCTACAAACTAACTTCGGTCTAGACTGTAGTTGAATCCCAATAAATCTCACACTGATCCAAGGTACAGTTGCGCTTCTTACGTCTCTGATCCCATCAGGATACTACGCACTTGATTCCCTTAGATGATCTCACCCACAACTAAGAGTTGCTACGACCCAAAGTCGAAGACTTTAATAAACAAATTTGTATCACATAGAAAAGTCTATGGTAATAGATAAATCTGTATCCCACATAAATACCTATGCGTTTTGTTCCGTCTTTTGATAAATCAAGGTGAACAGGAACCAATTGATAACCCAGACTTATATTCCCGAAGAAAATCCTAGTATTATCAATCACCTCACAATAATCTTAATCGACGCGGCGAAAGAAGATATTGTGGAATCACAAACGATGAGACGAAGATGTTTGTGACTACTTTTATATCTTGCCTATCGGTGATATTAATCTCAAGCCAATCGTTATGATTGTACTCAACGCGATAGAATCAGCAAGATCAGATCACACAACTACAAGAAAGTAGTATCGGTCTGGCTTCACAATCCCAATGAAGTCTTCAAGTCGTTAACTTACAGGGTCTCGAGAAGAAACCTAAGGTTAAAGGAGAATCGACTCTAGATATGCAACTAGTATCACACAGGAAGTGTGGGGATTAGGTTTCCCAGTTGCTAGAGTTCTCCCTTATATAGTCTTCCAAATCAAGGTTTGCAATCAATGTTAGCTTAGTAAGAAAGCATTCAATATTCACCGTTAAATGAAAACCTTTTTAGATTCAAGCTAATATCTTTCAACCGTTGGATCGAAAACTTAGCTTGTTACATACAAATGAAATGCACAATTTATGTTTGTGTAACCGTTGCCAAATATGTACATTTGTTGGTTCAACAGTAGTTAACCAAATGGTCAGCCATATGAGCAGTTTCATATCAACCTTATTCTTCTTCACCATAACTAGTTCAAATGAATCAAATGAACTAGTTAGAGAGTTGTTCAATTCTATAAATCCTACAGAAGTATATAAGACACAATCGAAGCAAAAAACGATTTGATTCACTCGAATCGATTCATGAACTTTATAGACATGGTTTGCAAACTTGCATTCCTTAGTTAATATAAATATAATTTCACGAATAATAATTTTTAGATATAACCAACTCAAGTAGGCAGACTTAGTTCGCGGACTTAAGTTCTCGGAAGGAGTTCACAAACTCCAGCAGATTTTCTCGGGATGAGAACCTCTGCCAGTTCGCAGACTGGGTTCGCGGACTGAGCTCACAGCTCTTGTTCTGGTTTTCCTGATCAACAAAGTACGCATACTTTGGTTCAAGCAATAAGGACTTATACATATATGTGTTTCCACACAATGCTTATATCCAACAATGTTTGTATAATCTAAACTCTCATTTCAATCATTGAAACATTCTTAGAGGACGTTATTATATAGTTGTTATTCACAAACTATTTTTCGTCAAAGCCATTTTCAAAGTGATTGAAACATAATCATGACTTTATTTACTAGGTAAATGTGAACTTGGCCAAAGAAAAAGCTTACCAACACATATTTCGAGAAATAGAAATGCGAGATAAACTCGGCTCGAAATAACAAATGTATAAAGTCTATATAGTAAAACGACTTTTGTCTCAAGATAGGAGATAGAGTAGATAGAATTTTGAGTGATAGATAAGTTCAAGTCTCCACATACTTTTTAGTCGATGAAGATCCACCAGTTCCTTGAGTAGTCCTTCGTCTTGTATGATGATTTCCATGGAGTTCTTGAGCTCAACTACACTTTCTATCCTAGTTCGAGACATTATCTAGGGTAGACTAGAAATCAAGACTTATAGTTTTGATCACTAACATTGAAAAACATGCTTGAGATAGCAACGCATGCGAGTTTGACCGAGCAATGCTCTAACACTTGCATATGTGAAATCCAAGTCCGGGAACCATGGTATGCATACCCGTATGCGTACTGATTGGTTTAGTGGAGGACTGGGAACTAAGTACACGTACTGGTGTGAGGTTCAAGTTCTGGGACTTTACTGAGTTTGGTGGTATGCGTACTATTTGTATATTGGCGAACCCAAACTTAGTCCGGACACTAAGGTATGCGTACCCTTTTGCATACTTGAGTGAGTTATGTTCTAAAATCGGTTTGTTCATGAACTAATACATTTACATAATAAGGAATGCAACCTTTTGCAAACCATGGCTATAATATTCATGACTTTATTCGAGTGAATCAAAATCGATTTTGCTTCAATTGTGTCTTGTATACTTATATGAGCATATAAAAAATTGAGCAACTCTAGAACTAGTTTCATTTGAGTCATTTGAACTAGTGATGGTTAAGATGAATACGGTTGATATGAAAGTGTTCATATGGATAACTTCGGTTAACTATTGTTGAGCCAACAAAGGTGTACACGTGTAGGTACGGTTACTCATATCTAAATGAAGTCACTTTTCATTTGTGTGTAACAAGCTAACTTCGATCTAACGTTTGAAAGATATTATCTTGAGTCTAATCAGGTTTTCATCTAACGGTGAATATTGAATGCTTTGTTACCAAGGTAATATTGATTGAAAACCCTGATTTGAATTATATATAAAGGAGAACTCTAGAAACTGGGAAACCTAATCCCCACACCTCTTGTGTGATACTAGTTGTGACTAGAGTCGATTCTCCTTTAACCTTAGGTTTTTTCAAAACCTTGTAGGTTAACGTCTTGAATACTTCATTGGGATTGTGAATCCAGACCCAACTATTTTCTCTGTAGTTGCATATTCTGATCTTGCTGTTTTGTATCGTGATTGAGTATTATCTTCTCTAAGATTTTCTCGAGTTATAATCTCCGATAGGCAAGATAAAAAGTAGTAAACATCTTCGTCTCATCGTTTGTGATTCCACAATATCTTGTTTCACTACCATACGATTAAGATTATCATGAGGTGATTGATATTTCTAGGTTATTCTTCGGGAATATAAGCCCGGTATATCAATTGGTTCATGTTCACCTTGATTTATCAAAATACGGAACAAAACTCATAGGTATATCTGTGGGAGACAGATTTAATCCACTAAGTAAGGTTACCTTAAACTGTTGTGCAGACAAAAACTAGCATCCAACTTAATCTCCTATGTTTATCTGTTAATGCAGTAGGCATGTGTATTTTCCCTTCCCCGGTCGATTAGCAGATTAAATCCATTTGTCAAATACTCACCAATTCTAAGGTGGGTAACTGCAATAGATAGCTATGTAAAAGTTATGTTCAATGTACTGATCATGGCTTTATTTACCAAGGTTTATAAGCGAAAATGTTATTTGACTAGCTAGTTAACAGCTGAATAACAACGTTTGATGATGTGTTTGCCTATGTGTTAAGAAATACACTTATTTACTTTGCCACCTCAGTATGATTTTCTTTTTCTACTTTACATTATCTCTTTACTGAAAGAAAACACCGATGAATATTAGATCCACCGCCCGAGATAGACAAACAAAAAATGTTTTGAGCATCGTCGATTCGTCTACCTTCTTCCTCTATTTCTTACTGTTACAAACTGAAGATCAATGTTTTACATTTAATGTTTAATTTATGAAAAATGAGACTATGGGATTAATATTAGATTATCTATGTTAATTAACATGGTATTAGAAGGAGCAAAAAGCAAGCTATAGTTCTTTCATCTTTCTATCCTCCGTCTAAAATTTTCATTTCCATTATTGTTCATTATGCTATCAATGACAACCAAGATTTTTTTTTTAAGCATGTGTATAGCACAACCAAGTATATAGCACTACAATTTATTCCTCTTTGATTTACAATCATATTAACAAACATATTTAAAAGAAACATAAAAGAAACAATTTTATTAAGTTTTGATAAGAATGAAAACCCTATTGGGATTCAACTGTTGATTTAGAGTTTTTTAATGAAATTGGATATGTTGATTTAGAATTTTAGAAACCATGAAAATGTGATCTCTTTCCACTTTATTAAAAATTGCTTCAAAAAAGAAAAATGCTTGGCGATGACGATAAGAGAAACAAAATACTTAAGAAAGATCTCATATTTTCTTTTATTTATCTCAATAAACATCGATTTTATCGATAGTGAGGTGGCACAGGTGAAAATTAGAACTTGTCACACATCAACGCCATATCATCAAGTTTCATTATTCAGCCGGTCATGTAGCAAGATTGGGTTATAAGATACACGATTGTATTTTAGATGTAAGTTTAACTTATTAAATATAATAGTTTTAGTTATTTTATTTTTGATTTAATAATTATCCTAAGTTGAGTGTGATAGTTTTAGGATTTTAGCTATTTCGAACTTATATTGGGTAATTATTTGAGCTTAAATATAACCGTTAATCTAAATATAATTGTTTGCTTCAAATTAAGCCAAAAATTATTCATCAAATAAAATTTATATTATATTTACAAAACTATAAAGCAAAATAACAATTGAAATGATAGAAGTCAAACTAAACTTCACATAGTTCATGACAAGTGCATTTATATGATTTGAGTGTCCAATTAATATTCATACTTTTTAATTTTATTGTAAATATTTTTTTCTTTTGCTTAGTTATGTTAAATCATCCAAAAGAAGCTACGGAGTGTTATGATGAACGAGGAAGTGAACACGGATCAAAGAACATGTGGAATTCATTCAAATTCACAATTATTTAACTATATTTTGTAAAGAACAAACAGAGAAGATATAACTAAGCACCTTTGGAATATAAAAGGAGCACGAGCCGATACGCAGGGTCGTCAAAACCAGGATCGTCAAAATCGGGGCAAATTGATATTTTTTTCAGTTAAATGTTGTTTATTTTAACTACACGTTGTGAAAAAGCGGGGGTCTAACAACCACACCCAATATTTCGTTTAGGGGATCTGTATGGACTAACTCCAATATACTTCCAAGAGAATCAACTAGACAGTTAGACTCAATCAAGGAAAATACATCCAAGAGTTATATCTTTCTTTCTCAATGTAATCAGCAAATCAAACAGATAGAAATCCGCGAGCCTGATTATTATGAGAAATAACTTGAACGGTACCAAAGACCAATGTTCAAGTACCAATCAATTTATATCAACAACCAAAGGTTGGATTATCTAATTGGTTGAACCACGCACAACCTGTGATATTTCAATTATATAAAATATATAATGCGGAAAAGAAATAACACAGACACTAGAAATTTTGTTAACGAGAAAACCGCAAATGCATAAAAACCCCGGGACCTAGTCCATATTTGAACACCACACTGTATTAAGCCGCTACAGACTCTAGCCTACTATAAGTTAACTTCGGACTGAATGTAGTTGAGCCCTAACCAATCTCACACTGATTAAGATACAGTCGCGTTACTTACGCCTCTGAATCCCAACATGACTCTACGCACTTGATTCCCTTAGATGATCTCACCCACAACTAAGAGTTGCTACGACCCAAAGTCGAAGACTTGATAAACAAATCAGTCTCACACCGAAAAGTCTATTGAATAAATAAATTTGTCTCCCACAGAAATACCTACGAGTTTTTGTTCCTTCTTTTGATAAATCAAGGTAAACGGGAACCAATTGATACACCGAACTTATATTCCCGAAGAACAAACTAGTAATATCAATCACCTCACAATGATCTTAATTGTATGGAAGCGGAACAAGATATTGTGGAATCACAAACGATGAGACGAAGATGTTTGTGACTACTTTTTATCTTACCTATCGTAGATTGAATCTCGAGCAAATATTAGAGAATATAATACTCAATATGATAGAACAAAGTAAGATCAGAACACGCAACTACAGAGAAATTGTTGGGTATGGCTTCAGAATCCCAATGAAGTCTTTAAGTCGTTAACCTATAATGGTTTTAGAAAAACCTAGGTTAAAGGAAAATCGACTCTAGTCGCAACTAGTATCACATAAGAGGTGTGGGGATTAGGTTTCCCAGTTTCTAGAGTTCTCCCTTATATAGTCTTCAAATCATGGTTTGCAATCAATGTTACCTTGGTAACGAAGCATTCAATATTCATCGTTAGATGAAAACTTGATTAGATTCAAGCTAATATCTTTCAACTGTTAGATCGAACTTAGTTTGTTATACACAAATGAAATGTGCTTTTATTTAGACATGGGTAACCGTATTTAAACGTGTCCACTTAGTTGGCTCAAAAATAATAAACCGAAGTTATCCATATGAACACTTTCATATCAACTTTGTTCATATTAATCATAACTTGTTGAAATGACTCAAATGAAACTAGTTATAGAGTTGTTCAATTGTTTATGTTCTCATAGAAGTATACAAGACACAATTGAAGCAAAATCGATTTTGATTCACTCGAATCAATTCATGAACATTACATCCATGGTTTGCAAAAGATTGCTTTCCTTATTATATAAATGTATTTGTTCATGAACAAAATGATTTTAGAACTTAACCCACTCAAGTATGCAAACGAGTATACATACCTAAGTAGCCGGACTTGGTCTGGGTTCGCCGGTATGCAAACGGGTACGCATATTGTCGTTCACGGCCAAACTCAATTGAATTCCCGGACTTGAATTGATAAGCCGGTACGCATACGGGTATGCATACTAAGTTCCCGGACTTCAACTATCAAACCAGTAGGCATACGTGTATGCATACTATGGTTCTAGGACATGGAATAACTTGCAACAGTTAGCATACAAGTATGCATACTGTGCTATATCCAATAAATGGTTAATAGTTCTAAACTCTATGTTAATCATTGAAACATATTCTTAGAAGACGGGAATAACTGTCTCACACAAATGATTAGCTTCAAATCAATTTTCAAGTGATTAATATATCAATACGAAACATTCCGAGTCTACATCAAATGACTGTCTCACACAAATCATGTAAGATGTTACCAGGCGATTTTTACATGATCATCTTTTGACTTTCGTCAAGAATAAAAGATGAAATTGGTTAAAGCGAAAGCTTACCAACACATATTTCGAGAAATATGCAAGCGATTTAAACTCAGCTCGAAATATCAAATGTGTATAATATAAAGTCTATATATCTATACGAATTTTGTCTCAATAGGATATAGAATAGAGATAGACTTATGAGTGATAGATGAGTTCAAGTCTCCACATACCTTTTATTGATGAAATTACACAAGCTCCCCTTATTAGTTCTTCGTCTTCAATCGATGAACGTTGTGAAGTCTAAAGATCAACTACACATTTTATCTTAATCCGAGACATATCTATAAGTAGACTAGAAATCAAGACTTATAGTTTTGACAACTAAACTTGACAAACAAGCTTGAGATAACAAGGGTTGTGAGTTCGGCCGAGCAGTGCTCTAACACGTTGTTCATTTTAATTAGATGTAATGCGGTGATATTATTTAAATTAATTGATAAGTTAAAGAAAATTGCATTAAAAGTAATTTTAACTAAACCATTACATTTAAATTACAAATTGGCTGCATCTAACTAATCAAGGCAGAATCACCTTGTTCTTCTTCCAAGGCATCAAAAGCATCGACATCGTCTTCCTCACTTTCACACTGGCCAGGTTGTGGGTATGGTTATTCATCTAGTTGTTTTTCCGCCTTCTACACTTTACTAATCCATATATAAAGTTGTATTGAATTCATCATTGAAATGTTCATAGAGAGTAGCTTGTTCCTGTTAAAATCCCTATGATGTTGCTCTCGTGAAAGACGACTTTTTCGAAGTGGCCTTATTGCCAAGCGCCGGTCCTGCTTCTATCTTGTTCTACCCGGGTTGTGGGTATTATTGTTCACCAGTTGTTGTTCCGCCTTATCCACTTTCCAATTCCATATAGCAAGTTGTCGTGAATTTATCATTGAATTGTTCATGGAGAGTAGCTTGTTCCTGTTAAAATCCTTGTGATGTTGTTCTCGTGAAAGACGACTTTTTTGAAGTGGCCTTATTGCCGAGCCCCAGACCCTTCTTCTATCTTGTTCTACCTTCTGCTCGATTTCCTTGAATTTATAATAATTAAACTCGCCTGAACCTCCTTCTGCTGCTCTAATTGGATCGCATCTCTCACTGCTTTTCCAGCTTTCTGAACCGCTTTCCTTCTTTTCTTGACGTTGGTGTTAACGTCTAGATTGGATTTGTGTTGTCCCTGACTACTCGGAGAGCCAACATATGGAGATCCATTTGCAGGTGCACCATTCTGAAAATCCTGCGAGATTGGACGACATGGTGACATTGCTGGCATTTGATTACCTTCTAACAAGTATGTATTTTACTTGTTAAGCACTTTCAGAATGTTGTAACAATATTCGTGTTGGGAATCATATTTGTGGGATCTTTGCCACTTTACCCGAAGCCTTCATTCCACACCCACTTCACCTTCACCACTTCTTTTGGGGCGCCACATTTTCATGATCAAAGCTACGCATTTACTATCGTCTCTGCTAATTTGATGAAAACGATGAGACAAACCGTCAGGATCACGACCATTGATGTTACTGTTTTTTTCACGAAATCGTTGAAAAATCTTTCCGTAAAACATATTCTTTTTCTTGCTGGCAACCATTGATTTGATCTACAAATTCGTACATAATTCGTACAAATTGATTCATCTTCATCCATCGTATACTTGACACCACAAACTCTACTTGATCTTTGTTGTGTCTGTTGTTCCGATTGTTGTGTTTGTTGTTGAGATTGCTGTAAGGGGATGTCATATTTGTTAGAGAAAGGGATTATTGGAATTTTTCCTGATAGATTGAGATGGTATAAGTAATTGTGCGTGAAAAACAAAGAAAAATGAGTATTGATATGGTATGAAATTGAGAAATTTAGAGGTAGAGGTGTAGAAGGTGTGGAACTGTGGATTTTAAGTTTGAAATCAGCTGAATTTATAGCGAAAAGAGTAAGAGCCGTTGGATAATTAAATTAAGATATAGCCGTTGGCGGGTTTTGTAAGACCGCTGGCGGATTATCTCCGATTGCGCGATTTTGGTAGACTTGTTAGCGAATTTACTCCGTACACAAATATTAAATTTAAACTCGGGATTTTAATTGGTCCGCAATCAATAAAATTGGCCATATGTTCACTCGTTTTTCATAATTGTTGAGTCAATAGAAGGAGCAAAATGAACAAATCTCTTGTCTCTGTTCACGTCATAGGAATTGCCACCCTAAGGTTAAATCCTATTAGGCTATTAGGGCATATTCCCCCGATGGGCTATGGTCCTCCAAAGTCCAATGTTGTCTTTCAACAGCTAAATAACTCCGGAACCGTGGAACACGAGTCTTTCTCGTCTACAGCGTCTCTCTTTCAGACCCGAGACTCGAGAGAAAAACAGAGGAGAGAGACTGAGAGAGATCTCACCTTCTCAGTAGAAAATTAGAGAGAGAAATAGAGAGAAATGCCATGAATGAATGATGAGAGAAAAGAGTGAATCGGAAATTTAGATAGAACGGAGAAAGAAAAGATAATTAGAGAATAAAAATGATGCGTCGGGATATTTCACATTATTTGCAACCTAGATTTCTTCTTATATTCCTTGTTGCAATCGTTCTTAGTTTTCTCGCATTTCCAAATTTTCGACGGGTAAGTTTACTCTTCTATTATCTTTCTCAGTTTATGCTTAATTTTTTTTTCTCAGTTTCTTGCTTTTAACGTTCCTGAGATTTCTTTAATTCGATTAGTAGATTGCACATTCTTATAGTAAGCAAGCAAGTAAGCAACTATGCACTCTGATCTGTCCTTGATCTATGTTATAACGTAATACTATCTAGTGATATACCCTAACTGCACTCTTAGATACAATTAGTAGTAAAAGAGACCATCTATGGGTTCCAAGTAGAGTGAGAGACGTTTGTGGAATCTTCAATGGATCCAAGTAGGGTTCAATCAATAATGACTAATCTTGAGAACCTATGAAATCGATAATTTTAGGTCAAATTGTTTATCATGTTGTTATTAATGAGAAGCAGGCAATGCCATTAGAATATTCAGTTTGTTTCAATCTTTACTGCTCAAAGAGGAAATGTACATTCTTATTTCATTAATAATTAGCTAATGACACTAGTACTCTCGAATTGGTGTTTAGGAAGAAGATAAGGCAGAAGAGGTGCACGAAATTACTCACAGGGTGTTCTTGGATGTTGATATTGGCGAACAACGTATAGGTAACAGCTTTTCGTATGTGAAAAAGATTACGTTGAAAATGCTGTTTATTTAACTTATTTTGGATTACTTGCGGTTCTTGAAAAACCGACAAATGTGTTGCTTTACAACATGCTCTAAGTTGCTCAGAAGTATATGTGTGGTCCATCTATTGCTCTTTCTACTATAGATTGCCAAGGACAAGTCCGAGTCAGTAATTGTGGTATCTTAAAGTTAACAGTGAATCATGTCTCCATGACATACTAATATACAACAGTTCTAACTTCATAACCGAGCTTTGGTTTCAGTAGAAAATTGTTTTCGCTGTATTATGGATCTTTCGTAGAAAGATAGACAATTATTCTTTCTTTTAAGGGTGAAAAGAGCAATCCGTTTCTTCTGTATGAATCAATATTATTACTTTCCAAGTCCTTCCCAATACCTCTCCCAAGCAGAATCCCTAATTGACGGGTTACCTTTCTAATATTCACATGCTTGCGTTTTGGGTTTTATGTATTTGTTTAGTACCAGTCTCTGATGTCTGTAGTGTTTCGGTAACCCAGTAAACAATATTTGTTACTTAAAAATGAAATATTATGTTTAAGTTTGTAGTGTTATGTAATTAACTTTTATGTGCCTCTGAGAACTGTTTTTACACTGTCTGCAGGTAGATTGGTAATTGGGCTGTATGGTCAGGTTGTCCCTAAAACAGTTGGTATGTCCTTCACCTCTCATCTATTTCTCTTGATCCTAATGTGATCCCTTTCTATGTTGCCTTATAGTTGCACCGGTGAAATCATAGTTTATCAATCTCATTGGTTAAGCTTTTTTAGCAGATTTTGCCGTTTGAAATCAAATATAATAGGAAAGTAAATTTTATGATGTATAAATCTTAATTAAATTTTACGGCTATTCAACAACTACATGTTAGAATGGTCTATATTATGAAATTTGATGACCTTGAATTGTTATATTGGAGTAAAGTTCTCTTTGGCAAATATGTTCGTCTAATTATCTGATCATGAGGCCAAATTTTTCAATGGAGAACCAAATCATTATTTCTTCAATCAATCTGAGTTGTAAAAATTTAAGCAGATTCCCAGAACAAGTTGTTACTTGTTACTCATAATATTTTCTACCAGTGATGTTCTCTAATTTAGATTTCTTTCATGTGTTCCTTGTTTCATTTGCTTGATATATCTATCGGTAAATGGAATGTTCAAACAATGATCTATTCAGCACGTCATACTTTGTACATGATTGCCTGATGCCTAGTTATATCTGTTTTTTGCAGAAAATTTCAGGGCTCTTTGCACAGGTGCGTCGAGCTTCCTGATCTCTTTAGCAATTAACTGATCACTTGTGAGAAGCACATTTTATATTTTCGTCATTTACATCTTATCCCAGCATCATTGGTAATAACGTCAGGTCTGACTTCATATTCAACTCTACATAGAGCTGTGTATCATCTCTCCTGGCATGTGTTTCTGGATATGTTAAACATATAACTGTAGACCCAACACCAAACTTCTGCAAGAGTCTGGTTATGATCAAATTTTATTTCAAGTGCAGGAGAAATGGGCAAGGGTGCTAATGGAAAAGAACTCCACTATAAGGGAGTACCATTTCATCGAATAATTTCTGGGTTCGTAGTACAAGGTGGTGACATAGCTCATGGGGATGGGAAAGGAGCTGAATCAATATATGGTGGTACCTTCCCTGATGAGAATTTCAAGGTCAAACATTCACATGCAGGTAGGTCCTTGGCTTGGCATCTTCAATGAGAACAACCTAAAAAACCAAAACATCCCGAGTTTCTTATCCTTCCTTCGTATTATTAAGTTATGTAGCGCGAGGTTACTTGAGTTTCTATTAAGAAAAATACGCTAAATAATTGTGAGCTAAATTACATGTGTTTGGTTGATTGCATTTTATAATTCTTTTTCTGGTTCCTATGAGAATGCATTCAGTTGAATGTTCCCTGAAGTGATGCAGATTTCTGAATTGTAGGCTGGTGGTGGTTGTAGGTATTGTTTCCATGGTGAACTCTGGACCTGATTCCAATGGCTCGCAATTCTTCATAACGACAGTCAAGGCCAGCTGGTAAGGCGCACCGAAGGCATGAGTCATTTCATTAATAGATTAGCAAGGCCTGTCCAATCAAATCCACTGTATGCACCTGAAAGATTCTGGCGCTTACATGCATATATTGAAATTCAATTGGCGCATCAATAGATGTTTATTTTCATATTCTTCTATTCTCATCTTTGCTTTGGCTACGCTTAACTACTAGATAGCTGAAACATAATGTTTTTGCTTGTATTATTAAAGGCTGGATGGGGAGCATGTTGCATTTGGTAAAGTTATTCAAGGGATGGACACAGTATACGCAATAGAGGGTGGAGCTGGGACTTATAACGGGAAACCCAGGAAGAAGGTTGTTATTGCGGACTCGGGAGAGATACCTATGAGCAAGTGGGATGAAGAAACATGAAGAAGTCCGACTCTTCAACAAGTACTGTGTCACAAATGGATTTGGCTGTTGATGGCATTAGTGTTTATTTCGATCCGGCATGTGTTTCTAGAAGATCCACTCTGCCTTGTTTTTGCCAACTGCTCATTTGGAGCGTTTAATTTGTGCACTAGGACGCTAACAATGTTACAAATACAGATACTCTCACAGTAGTAGTCTTGTAGATGAAAATTTTCATTTTTGCATCTGCCTAATGAAAGTTTACTTATTTGTATAAACTGCAAGAATATAAAAACAAGAGGGTCTGTAATCCAACCTACTCTAGGGTCAACAAAACAACATCCACCTTGCCCACCAGGCCACCGCCATCACCGCCATCCAGAACCAGATAATAATTTGGCCGGAAACTACTCAGTTCTGATGACTTCCGGTGACAGGATATATTTGTAATTGGCGGCCTTCTCATAAAGTTTCCCTAGATTCTCAGAAGCTGTGCAACCTTTATTTGGCGGGATTTAATCGCGTTCACTTTATTACATTCTGCATACACTGCACTATTCTACTCCCTCTAAAACCCTAAAATCGTGCCTTCTTTTTCTCTTTCTCTTTCTCACTTCCAACAACCACCATAAACCCTAACCTAGGACATCTTCAATCGAGCAATGGCCTCAGCAATTTTCTCAGATTGTTCTTCATCCGCAACAGCTCGTGTTTTCACATTCAATAAAATCCGAACTGGTATTTTTCATTTAAGACAATCATCAGCTATTGTTTCTTGCAGACCTCGAAATCCCAGCTTTGGTGTTCTCAGTACGCAGCGGCGAAGTTCTTACTCCACTGCTGGTATGTGTAAAACCTCTAAACTATGCCATTCATAATCTGATTTTTATATTAGGGCATTTTATTTCAATACCTTCTCACCCAAATGCTCAAAGATCGATTGTATTTGGTTAATCTTTTGTTTCAGTGGCTATGTCACTGAATACTGAAACTTCTGTGAAAGTAATTGATGGAAAGGCGGTTGCGAAGCAAATCAAAGATGAAATCAAAATTGAAGTATTGAAGATGAAGGATGCAATTGGTGTTGTACCAGGGTTAGCTGTTATTCTAGTTGGAGATAGGAAAGATTCTGCAACGTATGTGCGAAATAAGAAGAAGGCTTGTGAAGCAGTTGGGATTACATCTTATGAAATTTGCTTGCCTGAGGATTCTACAGAAGAAGATGTTCTTAAGCATATTGCTGATTATAATGAGAATTCCAAAGTTCATGGTATCCTCATTCAGCTGCCTCTACCTCGTGTAAGTATGCTTTCGTAAAAATTATTATAATATACCAAATGAACATATTGTGTTGCTCGTAACTGTATCAGATACAAAAATGTCGTATTACTGCTTGGTTTAGTACTTGCATTTGAATTTTGATGTCCCTTTGTTATGTAGATTCTGAGTCTTAATCTTTACCTTGCAAAGTTTGATTTTGAGAGTTAGATGATAGGAAGTGTTTGTGTTCAAATGTGATGCAACCTTGGACTGTTAAGATACTTGCTGCTAGTTACTCTCTAGTTGTTCTTATGATGAATTTTGGTATTAGTAAGTTATGCGGTAAAGGGATCTTATGAGCTTTACGATCTTTGTGTCAGCATATGGATGAAGCGAGAATCTTGAACGCCGTTAGTATTGATAAAGATGTCGACGGATTTCATCCACTAAACATCGGGCTTCTTGCCAAGCGAGATCGGGAGCCTTTTTTTGTTTCATGTACCCCCAAAGGATGCATAGAGTTGTTGCACAGATATGGCATCACAATCAAGGGGAAGAGAGCAGTTATAATTGGTCGTAGTAACATTGTTGGACTTCCCGTGTCACTACTGCTACAGGTACTTCTTTTGCTTTGTTATTTGGCATACATGTCAAACTATATAACTTGATTTAGTTCGTTAAATTTGATTTTAGTTGGTTATTCTTCGCATACTGATGTCTGATGTTTGTAGAGGGAAGATGCTACCATCACTATTGTGCACTCTAGAACCGAGAACCCTGAGGAGATCGTGAGACAAGCAGATATCATCGTCTCTGCGGCTGGAAAAGCGAATATGGTGAGAGGTAGCTGGATTAAGCCAGGGGCTGTTATCATTGATGTCGGCATCAACCCAATAGATGTAAGTAGGATCTGTCCAATGTTTGTGCTAACTATTTTTACTGCTAACAGACTGGATTTTATATTTTTTGAAGAAAAGGTCATTCTATATTGATTTATTATTTTTGTTTTGTTGGTCCACAATATTGACAATACCAGCAAAAAAAGAAAAAAAAAAGATTAAATTTCAAATACATGTAGGCATACTGTAATCAAGATATGTTAGCTTTTTTTTTTTCGTCTGACCCCAAAAAGCATTTCAAAGAAGATAGTTGGACTAACTTAACTCGGGGTAAATTGATGAGCAAATTGATGCTGTCTAATGCTCGTATCAGGATGAAAATGAGGGTTTTGAAGAATGAATTTTTTTCGTTTTTATTTGAGTACTTTAGGTAGTTTCTTTGGAGTTGATGGTTGAATCTTCTCTGCTTTTTTATCTGTTGGAGGGTTTTGAGTTGCTCCTATGTGATCTCGTTCGTTTTCTTTTTTGTTTTTCTTTCTTTTTTCTTTTGGTGTCACTCTTGATGACATCTTTGTTTTTCTAATTAAATTTGCCCTTTTTGCATCAAAAAAACTTAACTCGGGGGAAGTCATGTTTCGGGTTGAAGCCTACCCAGATTATTGAATTTGCTTTTATGTTTGACAGGACCCAGAAAGTCCTCGAGGCTACCGGTTGGTTGGGGATGTTTGCTATGACGAAGCCTGTAAAGTAGCTTCCGCTATTACTCCAGTACCTGGTGGAGTCGGTCCGATGACCATAGCCATGCTTCTATCAAATACCCTTAGCTCAGCTAAGAGAGCACTCAAGTTTGAATGAGAGCTGGACGATTTTTGCGGCTTATCTGGAAACAATGATGTTACGTGTGCCCCTTCTCAATAGAAGGTTATTCTTAATGATCTTAGTGACTAGCTTTCTTTTCGTTTTTACTGTAAGCTTATTCATATTCTCTTCCTTTATATTTATACAGTTGAGTTCACATCTTTGCCTTTCTCATTCTATTTCATTTTGCTCATTTTAATCGCTACACCTATTATAAATATGTTGTGCTGGTTTGTAATCCAAGTGCAAGTTGTATTTGCCTTTTTGAGTGATAGCTTCTTAATAGAGTTCCGTTAACCTATCAAGCCTATGGCTATAAGGATTTGGAGCCGTTTCAGGATTTGTGACCACCTCCACTTAATAATGTGCAGAATGTAATCAACTCACTTACCAGGTTGTCCTAGAGACTTTGGAGCCAAGTCTCCAGTTACTGCTGCTGTTCTAGCACAGGTAAGCAGATATATCGGTTTCGTTCTTTTCTTTTTCCCATCTTTTATCAAGGTGATTTTTTCCTTCCATGGGGTTCAGTTTGTTTCCATGAAGTGTTGCTGAGCTTTCTTGTTTCCTTTTTTTAGGCTAGGTTGCCTATGGCAGAAACGGCAGCAACTATCAATAAGTTAAGGAGTCGCGCCTCTCTGAGCTTACCGAGGTAATGATAGAATAACATAGGTCGGTTTCTTACTTTTTTTCGTTTGAGGGTGAGGATCTGTACACACCCACCACTCACTTACACCCATTGTAGGACACCCACTGTTTGTATTAAAAATATGTGGATTTGAATTTCATTAGAATGATAATGTAGGTTGTCTTTTGCAAAGCAAAATCCTTCTCGGCATCTGTATACACTGTGATAATGTACATGTAATGAAACAAACTCATCTGATTTAGACTTGATGTATCATGGTTTCCTTGTCGACCAACATTCTAAAAAATCTATGCAGCTATGTGAAGCTAGCAGAAGCTCTGTTATGTATGCTATCTCAAGGGTAGTGTCTAGACCAAAGATTTCATATCTTGGATTCTTCAGAAGATAACAACTTATGCGAAGGAACCCTCGCAGTATAATGTAAATCATCCCGCGATACACAAAGATGATAAGAGAAAAGAGAAACCTAAAGGAATTTTGTTATCCTGGTTCGTTCTTTCACTGGCGTAAAGTTGTACAGGAATGTGTCTCTGAAATTACTTTAAAGCATTTTGTTCTTGGTGTCTTTTTACATTCCAAAGGATAAAAAGATGGATCCAAGAAATATTTAAATTGAATTGATGTTTGAAACAGATCAAATAGAAACACAGTAGTAACTGGTGTGTTTAGCTAGACTAGAGATAGGAAAAGGGTAGTTGGCACTGTAATGGACAGGTTGTTGATCAATTTATGTGTCTTAATGAATAAATTCAGCTATATCATTAAAACTGGAGAATTCTGGTAGTTCTTACATTGTTGTCAACGGTATTGGTTACAGCGGGAGTTTTTAGCCTTCCCCCAGCTTGCACTTATATTCTATTGGCGAATAAATCTTTGGGAGCGACTACTCCCAGTTTTAGTCTAGAAGATCACACTGTTTTGATGAAGCAGTTAAAAGCAAGTATGAATTCGAGTCTGACTACTCCCAACTGTAGTCCAAAAGATTACGCTATCAACAATAAGCCTTCAAGTACGCATTCGTAAGGGCAACTCCTATGGAGAAAAAATAACTCCATATCTTTGTGATAATTCACTTTTTATGGATAAAAAATGCCTATGGGAAGAATTTAGGTTCATATCTTTGTGAAGTCCAGATGGTACTCCACTGATATACATAATAGGCTGTGGAGTAGTCCATCTGATCACTGGATGACCGGATATGTCATCCGGACACTAAGTGTTCGGTTAGTGTCCGGATTTATTTACTTTTTATTTATTTTTTGTCATTTTGTTACTTAGTGACCGGATGAAATAATTTGCTTTTTCAATCCGGTCATGAAGTGACCGGATGAGTATTCCAAAAAAAATTTAAAAAAAACACAGAAAGTCTTGGAAGTTAAAATATGTGCCTGATTCCAAGTGGATGATCATCACTATTCATTCATTTTGAAACGGTGTAGTCAAACTTTAGGAGAAGTAGTGAAAATCTATTATATAAAGGGAACACCCCTTACCGTAGCAAGTGAAGCTGCAAATTTTGAACTTCCGATTTTATCCTTTGTTTCATTTTTTCACTCGACCATGATATAAAATTAATGGGGGTATAAAAATAAATAAAGGGAATGAAAAATCTCCATATAATCAAAATAAAAAATCAATCTAATCTAACACTATTGAAGTTTATAAAATTTCCTCCAAATTCTTCATCAAAAAATGAGTAACAGACACCCATTCCTTCAAACCTCACATATAATTTAAGAAAAATTAAAAACGATTATAATTCCAAAATTAGACGAGATTCCCAAGCATCCATCTCACCGATCTGAACCGTAATAAAGTACCCAATTGTTCAAACACTTCGTTCAACTAATTTGATGATTTTGAGGGTTAATACATCTTGATCAGGCGAGCAAGTTTCTGTTAGGGTTTGTATTAATTGTGGATCAAATCGAAGTTTTGAAATACATAGACTTAGTTGTTTGATTTGGCATGTTTGGTAGGGCTGGCAATGGATAAATATCCGTCGGATATTGGCCATACCGATAAGGTTAAGGTTAAGGGTTATCGGATATCCGATATCCGATAACATCCGAAGGATATCAAAAATCCAATTCGATAAGGTTAAGGTTAACCTATCGGATATCGGATTTTTATCCGTTAATATCCGGTTTTGTTGGACAGAAGTAAAATCTGAAATTTAACGGAATTTTCAAGTGTTTAGCTTAACTGAAAGACAGAAAAACCCACACAAACACTACTCCAGTGTCTCAGTCACATCACACATGAAGAAAAAAACTACAAACACCCAACCAAACAGTCTGCAAACTAAAGTACACAACAGCAAAAGAGAAAAAACCATGTCTTCTTGTACATAGACTTAACAATAATGTCAAACAACTTGCTAGTGATGATCTTCCTTGGATGCCTGGTTATATGTTGCATCATTGCATCAACTTCAGTCGATGACTTCCATATCTGCATTCACAAACGAAACAAAAGAGAAGCAAACATGGTTTATACTAGCAACAGGGTTTAAACGAAACAAAACGAAACAAACGAAACAATATATTCTTTATGATAAAAGCGCATTTGCAGGTGGAGTTATACTAGCAACAGGTTTTATACATGTTTGTCCATACTCATGCTACTCAGTACTCATGGTCATGCTCATGGTTATGCTTTCCTTGGTTGTTGCAGAAAATGAAAGATTCAATTGTTGTTCGATCAGCTAATGGTACATGATGCATCACAAAAAAGCAAAGGAAAAGAACTAAGCAAAGGAAAAGAAGATTTACCTGCATCAAAGGAGCCGGGCAGCCAATCACTTAAGCATAGAAGTGCTTGGACTAATTCTGGACTTAATGAAGCTCTGTGTGTTGTTATAACCCTTCCACCATCGCTAAACATGGACTCTGATGCTACACTGGTCACCGGAACAGCCAACACATCCCTTGCTATCTTTGATAGAATTGAGTACTTAGCGGCACTTAGCTTCCACCAACTCAATATATCAAAATTGTATGAAAGTAGCAGGGGCAAAATCTCACAAATATTTCTTGAAATCAGTTGACATATTAACATAGAAATGACAAAATTAAACTAAAAGGAAGATTCAAATTCGAAACAATCGATTAGGCATTAACTTGCTTTAACAGATAGAAAACTAACAGATAGAAAACCTACTTGATATGTGCCAAGAAGATGATCCTCCAGACGATACAAAAGCTTTAACCCTTGGATCAATCTTGCTTCTTCAAACTATTTCCTGTGGCAACTAGCTATTGCTGAAGGAACAAAGAAAGTAAAGACAAAATAATTGTGATCAGGTGAAAAGCTAAGAAACTTAGTTCAAAAAGGATAAGGAAAACGAAGCGCAGAACTTTACAATTGTAGGGAGAAACAGGTTTCTGCTTGTGTATATATATGCCAGAAATAAGGTTAAACAAGATAGATACGTGGGTTCCAAAATATTTGGTTAGCATCAAATATTTAGAAATCCAAAAAAAGTGTATTGTTAGATATTTACATTTTGCTGTAACTTGTTAACAATCAACAAAATTAGTTCTCAAATACTTTGATTTTTTGATACCATACAACAAAGAATTTCAAATTCATATAAATCCAATAGAAACTCAAACAGTTATTTCCCTTCTAAGTTCTTCTTATAAACCCTAATTTCTAATTTAGGGAAGAACATCACAAACCCTAACTCTCTAAAATCAAAATTAAACATCATACAATTTTATAATTCAAAATATACATCAAACCCACCTACAATCCGCTATTCGCAACAATAATAAACAACAAAAACAATTAAATACGCAATCGATTTGGGGAAAAAAAACCTAAACTTCGAAACAATAATAGAAAACACAAACAATGACTTACTTCTTGATTGAGAGTCTCTAATCATCAATATTCTCGACCAAATCACGATCAAATCGATCGCTCAGTCCCCCTCTCTCGATCAAATCACGAACCAGTGAATCACTGTTAGAGAATGAGAAAAAACAGACTTTTGGTAGAATGAATGAAATGGGTTGTTCTCTCCCGACATGCGACACATATACCTAGGGATAGGAAATTACAAGTACACCCCTAGACTATCAGATATCGGATATTAACCTAACGGAAACAGCCTATTCCGATATCGATATCGTTAAGAGGAAATATCCGATAGAATATCGGATTCCGATATCCGATATTCGATATGTTGGATTAAATCCTATAGGATGTCGGATTTCGGAAATGGATATTGGATATCGGTTATCCATTGCCAGCCCTAATGTTTGGATTCTGTTATTAGTCTCGATCGGGAGATAGAATGACAATTAGAGGAAGAAATAGCAAAAAGCAGAAGATAAGAAGCAGAGCAGGTAGTGGAGAAGAAACCCAAATGATTTTAGGGTTACGACTCTCAATGTAAACCCAAATGATGGCATTACCCTCCCGTTTTAGGAATAATCAAACAGGTGTTGCCGTGTTTGGGTATCCAACAAACACGCGTCTCTCAGAAAATGTATTTTCACACTTATGAAATGCACGTGCAGCCCCAAGTCCCCTACCCCTTGATTTGTAAAATTACAGCACGCGCAAAGCGCGTGCCAACGATCTTGTAAAAGAAAAAAGCATCTCCCACTAGTCCATTTGATGTACCAATTATTCACCGAACATGGATTAGTGGGAGAATTATAATTCTGTTCACTCAAACATGTTGGCCTTTTTGATTAAAAAGGAAATGTCATCCGGTCATCAAGCGACCGGATAAGTTAATTTGGAAAAAAATATGATCCGGACATTAAAGAGCCAGATGGGGTATCCAGAGTCCAGACATTGAGTAATCGGATGGAGAATCATTTTAATATTCCCACACTAGGGTTTGGCTCCACAAATTTCTGAGGGTCCACAAATATTCCGAGAATCATTAAATTATGGATGGTTTTAGCTCCGCACCATAAGAGTTGCCCTAAGCTTGCAGTGTGCTTGGCAAAAAAATAAAAATAAAATTCGTAAGCTCCCAATTTACCAGACCGACCTTACGGTGTAGGAACATAGTTCTACCCTATTAATGTAGCGGTGTAGCTCTGTAATCTCGTCCATTGCACCCACGCCCACCATCACTCGCTTTGGTAGAGCGATAGATCACGAAACAAATTCTCTCTAAATATATACTCCCTTCGTTTTCGCTCAATTTCTTCTTCAGATTTGGCGGAATGACAGTCGAGATTGAAAACCCTAATTCCGTCTCTAATGGAGATTTAAAGCAAAACAGCACCAACAAGAAATCTAAAGAGAGCGAGAAGCGTAGACGCAGGAGAAAGCAAAAGAAAAATAATAAGAAACAAAATAACATCACTGAAACTGATAGTGATGACAACGTTAAAGAAAACTCCGGTCCGCACCAGGTAATTATTTCTTCTTTTTTGTTTGTTTTACTCTCTTCATTGGGGTTTTAGGGTTTTTGTTATATCTATGTTATACTTCGCATTAGGGTTTCATGTTGTGTATAACGTTGTAATTGGGTTTACTAATGTGTTGATTATTCGAGAATCAACAGCCTCTTGAAAAAGTTGAAATTGAGTATGTCACCGAGAACCTTGAATTTGGGGATGCTTACGCCGAGTTGAAGAGCGTCTTTGAGAAGTTTAATGTTAAGGAAGCTGCTGATGCAGAGGTAATAAATTCATAGATTTTGAATTGAGGTTTTATTCTTTTTGTCTGTGTTTTCCGTTTATAGTTTTTGATTTGTTTTGGGTTCTGGATTTGGGGTTTGTGGTGTCATTTATATAGGATAATGATAAGAAGGATGAAGAGGAGAAAAAGGTAACGAAGAAGAAAGATGACTCTGATTCAGATCAAGAAGAAGAGCAAGATGCCAACCAGAACGAGAAAGGAGGGGTTTCAAATAAAAAGAAGAAGGTACTTAGTTATTATTTATGGTATAGTCTGATTTATTTTATGTTTTTTTTTTTTTTAGTTCTTCTAATGATTTGCTTATGTCATACCTGTTTCAGTTACAACGGAGGATGAAGATTGCTGAACTGAAACAATTATGCGCAAGGCCTGATGTGGTTGAGGTATGCCATATTGTATATATATATATATGATATTATGATATCTTCTTCTTTTTTTTTTGGTGTATTCAGTTGTATTTTTTTTGTTTGACAAATCTTTTTGGATGTTTCATATATTTTTAGGTGTGGGATGCAACAGCAGCAGACCCAAAGTTGCTAGTGTTTCTCAAATCGTACCGAAATACTGTTCCTGTGCCAAGGCATTGGTGTCAAAAGAGGAAATTCTTACAGGTGAGTGGTCGACTGGACATAGATAATAGTTTACTTAGTATGTACATGCATGATAAATGGACTTACGTTGTAAAAGGGGTTCATGTAAGAGGGTGAGCGAAAATAATAGAATCAATAAGGTTTCACTCCTCTTATATGGATGTGTGGTTCTTGCAGGGGACTGGCTGTAACAATCATGGAGACAGAAGTAGGTGGTATTTTTTGAAAAGAATCTTTGATATGTTTATTTGTTAACATATTTGCTAGGGGTTATGTGGTTTTTTTTGTTCTATATCAAATTAAGGTGCCTAGACAAGTTTGAGTGAGAGATGAGTCGTCGGGTTATGTTTGATGTTGCAATGCAGCTTGTGTGGCTTACTTTGCGCAATACATGGACTGGATGTATTTTTTTATTGCGGCAGTATAGTCCACTGGAATAATTATGCCCATTGGCTGCTTTGATACGGAGAATCTAAAATCACTAATCCATCTTTTATGTGTTTTTTAGGGAAAACGTGGTATTGAGAAACAGCCTTTTCAACTCCCTGACTTCATTGCGGCAACCGGAATCGAGAAAATTAGACAGGTATAACTGGATGCTTAGGTCTGCAATGATTAAGTGTTATCCAATTTTGAGACATTTATTCTTTTTGCGCCACTGGCCATTGTGCTATCAGTTGTTTTCTAAAAACTTCAGTATATTTGAAGAATGTTTTGAGCTGTTAGAATCCTCTCACCTTCTTTTGGAAGATGGTTACATAACTCTGTTGCTTTCCTCTTTGTGTAGCCAGATAATGATACTTTCAATTCATGTTCTCTCGGTTTATATTCTATTAATTAATGGTTTCAATGATGTCATATGTAGGCGTACATTGAGAAAGAGGACAGTAAAAAGTTGAAACAGAAGCAACGTGAGCGAATGCAACCAAAGATGGGAAAGATGGATATTGATTATCAGGTTTGAGCTACTTTTTATGATATTATGAATTATCACGCGTCTCTCTCCTTCGTTGTTTTACTTCTATACAGAAAGTCCAGTCTTGTGTATTACACATTATGTTCTCTGGCTAATTATAATGGTTCTAACCACCTGATTTCTGTACCCATATACAGGTTCTCCATGATGCCTTCTTTAAATATCAGACCAAGCCTAAGCTTACTAGTCATGGGGAGCTCTATCACGAAGGGAAAGAGTTTGAGGTATAGGTTCTGTGGTTAATCTACTTGAATTCAGAGAAACCAATCTAGTAGTTGTATTTACAGTTATTTTGGTGTATACAGGTGAAATTACGAGAGATGAAGCCAGGTATGCTGTCACAGGATTTAAAAGAAGCCCTTGGTATGCCAGAGGGTGCGCCTCCCCCATGGCTTATTAATATGCAGGTCAATTTTAGCTAATATATTACTGATTTCATTAATTGGTATTACAAGCTTCTTGATTCATTAATTGAGACAGTCTCTCTTTTTTTTGTTATTAAACAGAGATATGGCCCCCCTCCGTCTTATCCACATCTTAAAATTCCTGGTCTGAATGCTCCTATTCCTCCCGGTGCTAGCTTCGGTTATCATCCTGGAGGTTGGGGTAAACCGCCTGTTGACGAAGTGAGTTCACTTTTTTTCTTCAGTTTTTTGTTAGATTCTGTTTCGCTAATTTGAGGAATGCTTGTTAACATTGGGAATTCTTCTCAATATTTGTATAGTATGGGCGTCCATTATACGGAGATGTCTTTGGAGTGCAGCAACAGGAACAACTTAACTACGAGGTAGTATGTCATAACTTCGCTTGTATTTAAAATAATCTTAGCATTCTGAGTCTGGTTATTTGGAAAAACGTTAGACATGTTTAAAGGTAGTGTGTGCAAGGAAACTGCTCATTGAGATACAATTGTTTTCAGTATGAAGTACATGAAATAGATGCCTTATTCGCTCACTATTTGAGGGTGATGTAATTTTCAGGAAGAGCCTGTTGATAGGAGCAAGCATTGGGGAGATTTGGAGGATGAGGTAGAAAGCGACGATGATGATGATGTGGATGAAGATATTCCAGAAGAGGAATTAGATGATGGAACTAAATCCGAGGGTGGAGAGAGTATACTGTCAAGGTAATTTCTGCCTTCTGCATAATATGTTTAGTGGTAGCGTGTGCTAGATAATGTGTACTAATGAGCTTTTTCTTTTTTCAGCACTCCTGGTGGTGTGGAGACACCAGATGTCATTGAACTACGGAAGCAGCAGAGAAAAGAACCTGAGAGACAACTGTACCAAGTGAGTAAATATTCTGCAGTCCTTACATCGTAAGTCATTGTTTGTATTCTTGCTTACCTTCTTGTGGTCCTTCTTATATAGGTGCTTGAAGAAAAAGAAGAAAAGATCGCTCCTGGAACCTTGCTTGGGACAACACACACGTATGTACATGGCAATGATAGTCACGTAGTTTTGTCGAATTGACTATACTATATTTGGTAATGATTTAGAAAAAGTCTTTAACATTTGTTTATGGATTCAGGTATGTGGTTGGTGCTGGAGCACAGGAAAAGGCTGCAGCTTCCAAAAGGGTATTGATTTGTTATCTTCCTTTCTTCCATCCTTATTTTAATAGGGAGTTCATTGCTCTAGTAAATCTTGAATGTTAACTAGGGGAAAGCTAACTATATACGTAGCAGAGACTTTAAACAAAACCAATGTTATGTAACTAATTATTCTAATCGACTGCTACAAGCATGTTGGGTTTTTGGTACGCACTGGATAGTAGGTTAGCTCATTGTAATATGGATTGCACCAAGTATCTGAAAGTTCTCTGCACTACTATGTTTTGCAATGTCTATCAAGCTGGGCTACATGTAGTGAGATGGAACCAAATATATAATATTGCCATTTGATACTTGGGTAATCCTTTTTGTCCGTTCTCACGTGCAATTGGTTGGTAATGTTCTCTGCACTCCTTGTCAACTGTAGTTGCGGTATATTTCTTTAGATCAAAAATTTTGTTCTGAAAACATCTTTTTGTCTTTCATACGGGTGCACAGTCACTTTAGGGGTCTGAGAGTTACATTCTACTTGTGTTTGCTTGTTGCATCATGATATATATACATACGCACACACACAAACATATATCTGTGGCTTAGCTAGTCATAATTACTTGAATTAATGTCGAAATTTCCTAGGAGATGAAAAAGTAATTTCGAGTTAAGTTGTTTCCACTCTGCAGTATGCGGTCTCCTGGTTTGATCACTCATAGTTTTTTAAGATAAGTCCTAGTCATTCATCTTACTAGTTTTCTTCCGCAGGTTGATCTACTTCGAGGTCAAAAGGCAGATAAAGTTGATGTCTCTTTCAAACCAGAGGAATTGGAAGGGTTGGAGAACCTGGATGGTGTTCTGGCTGCCAAGTAAGAGAGAAACTGTAAAAGAGATTGTTGTCAAAAGGCTGAATTAATATTTTGCTTTGTGAGGAATATATTGCTAATGTTTGATCTCACTCTGTTGCAGGTACGAGGAAGCAAGGGAAGAAGAGAAACAGCGTAGCCAGCGTGAGGATTTCAGCGATATGGTTGCGGAGGTATGTTTGATGTCTCTGCAGTTTGCCATTTTCATGGTAGTTTTATATATTCACCTGTTTCACTCATAAATTTGATGGGACTTGTGCAGAATGAGAAGAAGAGGAAGAGAAAGATGTACGAGAAGGATGGGAAATCAAAAAAGAAAGATTTCAAGTTTTAGATATTGTAATATTTGTACCTGTGTTAGAATAGTAACAGAGCCTGGGGAAAGTATGCGGAAAGCACTGGATCCGTATATTTTGGTTTTCTTAGCATTTTCTAACTGGCAGAAGTTTCTGTTTCTCTCATGTCCTGCACTGGTTTAAATGTTTTGAGCTGAGTTTATAATTTACTCTCATCTGTAGTCTTAAGGAATTTTGTAAGCCTGGTTCTTGCTTTCACTGGCGTAAAGTTGTACAGGAATGTGTTTCTGAAATTACTTAAAAGCATTTTGTTGTTGGTGTCTTTTTACATTCCAAAGGATAAACAGATTCATCCAGGAAATATTTAAATTGAATCGACGTCTTCTGCAGGTATGTTTGAAACAGGTCAAACAGAAACACAGTAATGGTAACTGGTCTGTTTAGCTAGGCTAGGATAGAAAAAGAGCAGTTGGCACTGTAATGGATAGCTGTGTTGATCAATTTCTGTGTCCTAATGAATAATATCAGTATTGGATTACAGCCGGGAGTATTTAGCCTTCCCCCAGCTTGTGCTTATGTTCTATTGGGAGCGACTACTCCCAGTTTTAGTCTATAAGATCACACTGTTTTCATGAAACAGTGAAAAGCATGTATTCGAGTTACTCCCAGTTGTAGTCCACAAGATTACGCTATCAACAATAAGCCTTCACTGTAAGTACGCATTCGTAAGCTTGCAGAGTGCTTGGCAAAAAATACTAAAAGAAGACGGATAAAGTGCTTTAAGAGTTGGACCTTATGGGGTTCTGAACAGGGAGATGGTGACAGCATTTGTGTGTTGGTGTATATATATGTATTGTATCAATTGGGTGATACTTGCCCATAGTTCGCTGAGAGCTTTGAGATCTGCAAGACTGCTATTGAATACAAAGTTGAATACACGTGGAGTCATTATCCAATGTTATCATGTAAAATTGGACATACCATCATCATAAACTGTCACCTTACCTCGAGTAAAATAAAATGGTGCCACACTAATGTGATGTAACAGAAACCAACTCTCTGATGGTTTTTTATAGTTTTAACACATATCAAAGTTCTTAAAAAAGTTTGTAGTCCTCTTTGATAGTTTTCTCTTCTTTTCTCCTAACAACTCTTCTTAAAACCAAGGAACAAAATCAGTGTGCTGCTGAAAGTCGCAAACGATCAACTCTCATTTCTCTATAAAAACACTCCATTTAGTAACACATGGGATCTAACTCTAGGTGAATTGCTTCTCATTTCATTTGTCATCTTATCAGATTTTACTATTTAAATTTATGACTACTCATTTGTTTTGTAATCGTGTATATTTTTCTTCTCTGTTTCTCGTGGTCTTGTGTTCTTTTTTGTCTTTCATGTCTACTATCCCGTAGCTCGACTACAGATACAGTTGTGACTATTGATGTTCATAAAACTAAGGAGCTTGTTTCCCATTCTGGTCACCGTTACCTTGATGTCCGGTAAGTCTTTATTTTAAATGTTTTTGGGTTTGTAGTTCTAATTTGATGCAAGACTTAATTTTTAATGATTTCTGGTTTGCATGAACAGAACAACAGAAGAATTTAACAAAGGTCATGTTGATGTAGAAAATCCTCTTAACATTCCTTACATGTTCAACACACCCCAAGGTCTGTTCCTTGTGCACAAACTCTGTTTTCACTTTCTTTTTTGGCATTGAAGAAATAATGGGTTTAAATTGATTGAGGTTCATGTCAAAATTTTAGGTAGAGTTAAAAATCCTGAGTTCCTAGAACAAGTTACATCCGCCTGCAACAAGGATGATCATCTAATAGTGGTAATCTTTTATGAGAACAATGAACATTTTCTAATACTTTATTTAACAAAAGATTGATCAGCTAAATTGGCAGTATATCTGAATTGTGTTTATATGATTTTTGAAGGGTTGTCAAAGTGGGGTTAGGTCACTTGATGCATCTGCTGATCTTCTCAAGGCTGTAAGATCTTCTTCTTTATCATCCCTTATTAATTACTGGTTCTTGCATCCGGCTCTCATCTTATTGATGTTTCTTAGCCGAGTGATTATCTGATTATCTTAGTTTTTGTATGTAGGAATTCAAGCATGTAAGTAACATGGGAGGAGGATATGCCGCATGGATGCAGAATGGCTTAGCTGTGAAGAAGCCTGATCAAGCTTGAATTTGCGATGTTCTGTTTCCTAGTGCCAACTCTCAATGCTTTGTTCTGGGTTGGCCCAACCTACCAGTCTACTACTCACCTAACACTGTATAATGTGGGTGTCGTTGTAATTTCGACATATGTCCATTCCATTGTACTCCCTCCGTTTCTAAAAAATAGGCTTGTTTGATTTTCACAAAAATTAAAAAAACTAATTATTGGAGCCACTTTTCCATGTTTTTTCCTAATCTATCATTTGGTTCCCACTCATTTGTTATTAGAGAAAGAGGAGAGAGAAGTGGGTCCCCTTTTTATAGTAGGAGAGAGAATGGAGAGAGAGAAGTGGTCCCTCAATGGGTATAGTAGTAAAATCATAACATTTGACTTTCCACATATGGAAACAAGCCTATTTTTTTTGACATACCCGAAAAAGGAAATCTGCCTATTTTTTTTAAAACGGAGGGAATAGTTTTCTCTACTATCATAATAGAAATTACGCAAATCAACTACTCAAGTGCTAGTCCACTGCATCTATGGTCGCAATTTTATACATTTTTTTTAGATAACTGGAGAGCATTTTATTAAATAGTGGCAGGCTCAATACGCATGCCTATAAATGTTTGTAAACAACTTGAAACATTATGAAGGACTTCGATAGAAGACTTCTCTCTTCTAACTCTCTTGGCAATTGCATCTGCCAAGTTATTACCATCTCTCTTAACATGAGTCACTCGACAACTATTAAAAAAACTCAAAAGAAGTTTGATATCTCTAACTATTTTCATATTCCCCCATCGAACAAAGGAATTATCAGACAAAATGGAGTTTACGACAGTCTCTGCATCAGCTATCACTTTAATTTTGGTAATTCCTGAAGCTTTAACCCAACTCTGCGCTTCCATGATGGTCATGCATTCTCCAGCTTCCGAGTCTGTCATTCTAACTGCATATGAGCCTTTGAATCCTGAGAGTTCACCTGCATCTGAGTAGAGCACCATCCCGGTGCCACAATTATTAGTATGCAGATCAAAAGAAGCATCTATATAAACTGTAAACATTAGATTCTCAGCATGCAAGCAGTTTAAGAATGGAGTGTTAACCAAGTGATCATCCCTACATGCCATCTGACTATGTTTCATGATACTAAAACTAACTAAGTAGTAATTAATTCTAGAGACAGTAGAGTCCGGTTTAGGATTTTATTTTGAAAGATACCGTCGCATCTTTCTTTCCAGATTATCCAACAAGCAGTCATAGGAGTTGTTCTCCATGTCTCCAATTCTTCCATGTTTGTATTGGTGACTTGAGAGAACCATGAGATAATCCATTCTCTGACAGAGCCGTAGTTTTCTAACACCAGATCAATGTTGATATTAGGCATTCTCTAGACGACTCTCGCATGGTGAAAGGAAATGAGCAAATGAAACTGAGATTCATTCTGGTGCTGGCAGATGTTGCACACATTATCAATAGTGTGATTGAATTGGGATAGCCTTTCTCTTGTTGGAACCGTATCCTTGAGACATTTCCAAATGAATAATTTGACTCTGTGAGGTAATTTCATCTTCCACAGAGCTTTCATACTTCTTTAGGAACATTATTGATTGCCACTTGATTCTGAACTTTTCTTTCAATGAGTTTGTTGCATGCGCTTTTAACTGAGAAGTAACCATCTCTGGAAGGTAACCACCTAATGACATCTTCTTCTGAAGTAGATAACTGCATGATTTTGATTTTCTCTACCAGTTCTGGAGAAAACAAAGTGGTAAGAAGAGGAATATTCCGATCATTGGTGTTAGTGATGACAAGTTCACTGACAAAAACAAATTGGAGATGGGAAGAATCAAGAGGCTTCAATTTCTTATTCAGACCTATAATCCATTTGTCCATCCAAATTCTAGTAATTTTACCATTGTTGACTTCAAAACAGTAATGTTGTTGACGAATAAAAAGACCTTGCTCAATTCCTTTCCATAACCAAGAGGTATTATTCTTCTCAGCACTAATATGCATAAAGTCTTCATTTTTGTAGTATTTAGCCTTAACTAAATTACCTAAGAGCTTGTCTTGCTAATGATGAATTCTCCAGGATAGCTTAGTGAGTAATGCATGATTAAGTATTTCCAGATCCCTGAATGCGAAGCCTCCAAGATCTTTTGATAAACACATATTTTGCCAAGCTATTAAATTTGTACCTATGTTGGATTTGTACCCCCACCAAAATATTCTTTGAATAGAATCTAACTTCTTCAAAAGTTTTTTTGGTATTTTGAAAGTACTCATTTGATAAGTAGGGATGGAATTTAGGACAACTTTCACCATGGTGGTTCTACCAAGTCTTCTTTCAAAAGCTAAATGAATATCTTCAAAGGCCTTGACTTTAGAGTTGCCAATAATAAGAGGAGAACCTAAATACTTCTCATTTTTATCCATAGGTTTAACACCTAATATTAGACTTAGAGTATTACATATGCTAGGATCCAAATTATTGCTAAAATGGATAACTGATTTGTCAAAGTTGATAACTTGACCAGATTGAGAACCAAAATCATGTAACACTTGAAGGAGATTGTTCACACCGGTTCAAGTGGCATGAGTAAAAATGAGACAATCATCTGCAAAAAGAAGATGATTAATTGGTGGAGCACCTCTAGCATCTTAAATACCTTTAATGTTCTTAGAATCATGAGCAACAACCATAGTTCTAGAGAACCATTCCATGGCCAAGATAAATAAATAAGGTGAAAGTGGATCACCTTGTCTTATTCCTCTAATTAGATGGAATTCAGCACATGGAAAGCCATTGAGTAGCACAAAAAGAGAAGTAGTACCGATACATTGATTGATTAGCTGACACCACTCTTCTGAAAAACCAAAACTATTGAGGATCTTCATTAAAAAGGCCATTCTAACCTGTCAAAAGCTTTTGACATGTCTAACTTAAGTGCTAACCAGCCTCCTTCACCTTCTTTTCTTTTCATTAAGTGAATAAGCTCATGGGCTATAATGATGTTGTCATTGATTAACCTTCCAGACACATAAGCAGCTTGATATGGGGAAATGATTCTATCCATGAAAGGCTTTATTCTACTTACCAATATTTTGGATATAATCTTGTAAGAAGTATTACATAGACCTATAAGTCTAAATTCAGAAGGAGTGCTTGGTTTGATCTTCTTGGGAATTAGAGAAATATATGTCTTGTTGAGATGTTTAGGCATTTGTTTTGATATGAAGAAAGTTTTGTTCACAGATATCACCTCCAACTATATTCCACTGTGATTTATAAAACCCTTCTCGAAAGCCTTCAGGACCAGGTGCAAACCAATTCTCCATTCCTTTGAGAGTTTTGAAAATTTCTTCATCAGTTGGTATTGTAAGAAGCAACATGTTTTCCTCAGCTGTGGTTAAATTGGAATATGAGAATAATACTGTTCTTTAATGACAGGGGAGGAAGAAGTACTGATATCTTTAAAGTGATTGGTAAGAAGTGCAGATATGTCATCTCTAATATGAAACCAATTACCTTCAGTATCCTTAAGAGAATCAATGTTATTTCTGTCTCTTTTCCTTTTTTTTAAGGTATGAAAATACTTGGTGTTATAGTCCATTTCCTTAACAAAGTTATCTCTGGATTTTTGTTTGTTGAAGATCATTTTGAATTTGGTGTCATTTATCCAATTCCTTGGATATCTCCTCAGCTTTTAGAATATTTTCACTGGAAAAAGGTAAGGCTTGAATCACATCCAGCTAATTTTGTAGATTATCCACATTCTGGTTAATATCTCCAAAGTGTTCTTTATTCAACTTTGAAAGTGCAATTCTGATATATTGAAGCCTTTTTATGAACTTATGAGTTGGTGAACCATGAAATGATTTATCCCAAGCTTTTGATATTTCATCTTGACAAGTTCTATCCTGCAGCCAAGTGTAGAAGAATTTGAAAGGCTTCCAAAGTTTAGGTTGGGAATAATCAGTGACAAGTATAATGGGACAATGATCACTACCATTCTGACTTAAATTAAGAAGCTTATAATCTTGAAATTGAGAATTCCAGTCTGCATTAACTAAAGCCATATCAATTCTTGATCTCATCCTTCCTGTTCCTTTGTTATTGCTGGACCAAGTATGTTCTCTTCCAATGAACCCCATATATTATAGACCAACTTCTTGAATAATAAAATTAACTAACCCATCTGCCGAAGAAGAAGCTGAAGTACCATTATCTAACAAATGAAAATTCAAGTCTCCTAATAGAACCCAAGGCTGAGAAATATTTATTCCAATCTCTTTAATGAATTCCCAATGTTCTTTCTTTTTAGAGTAGTTGCAAAATCCATACATACAAGAAATATAACCATTCTTGTTTACTTGGATCTGTTTGAACAACTGCATGAATCATGTTATTTTCACAATTAACAATATCACAAATGAAACCATCTTTCCACATGAGAACTAAACCTCCAGATAGGCCTATTGGTTGCAGATATCTTGCATTAGGAAATCTAAGAGGAGCTAAGAAAGTTTTCATTTTATTTTCAGTTAACTTAATTTCACGAAAGAAAATCAGATCTTGGTTTTGTATTCTAATCAAATCTTTAAGATGATCTCTGGTGGCAGGGGTATTAAGGCCTTGAGCATTCCAAGCAGTGACTCTTATGTTTATAGAGCAGTAACTAGCTAGAGAAAAATATTCTAGGTTAATGTAATTTGCATGAAAACAGAATCGTGCCTTGCAAGAAAGTTGATTTAATAAAGCATGCAGGAAATTCGTAACATTAAATACACAACATTGAAAAGCAGTTGGGTTAATTAATGTATTACTGAGACTGAAAACCCTAGAGCAAATAGAAGTTTCAAAAAAATTGATTTTCTGATAAATAAGATGATTAAAATTTAAAGAAGAGAGAGATACCTGACTCCCCTTATTTGCGAGAGCTGAATGGTTATCTTTCGTTGTGACTCCAAGAGTTGTCTGGATGACTATGTTGGAATCAGAATTGGCAGAGGGTGTAGAGGTGTTGATGGTGGATATTTGGAAAAGGCAAAAATCGTAACCTTACATATTCCTGATCCAGTAGTCAGATGAATATTAAGACTTATGTCTCTCATTGAAGCATGAAAAATCATGCCACAAGAACCTCTGACTGAGTATATTGTCTCTCAGAGCATACATGAATATGCAGTCTCTCAATTGAGGCAATGACACATTTCATGAATATTGAGCAATTTCAGTAATCACTTTTATATAGAATCAAACGATTGGACGACTCCTAGACAGCTTGCCTGCTAAAATAGAGCGATAACGTCTTCAGGATGTAACAATGTTTTCCCTGACTATATAAAAGACATGTGTATAGAATATTAATGATTGGACGGCTCCTAGACAGCTTGCCTGTTAGTATAGAGCAATAACGTCTTCAGGATGCAACAACGTTTTCCCTGACTATACGTAATAAATATGACGCTTCAACTAGCTCATATCGCTCAATTATCGAATAATTAACGCTCCTAGACAAGGTGCTAGTATAGAGCCATCAATTAATTATTTCCAGTCACTCGATTTATTAACTGAATTCCTAGAAAATATTCTACGTTCTTCATAATATTTCATTACTTCAATTCATGGCTCTTCCCAGCAGAACTCAATGGGTTATTAATAAATATTCAACGTACGGGAATCTGAGCCACTATCGAATAAGCCCCGACAAAAATGGTGCAAGTGTACTCAGCAATAATGCATTAAGAGCACCTGAATGCACGAACGAGCATTCAAAATACGAAGGAACGATGAACCTATGCAAAATAAGAAAAAAAATAAAAAAAATAAAAAATTAATTGAGGCGCTAAGGAACCAGGCTCACCGGCCGGTCAAGCATGCCATCGTGGACGGTCCCACCCTCTTCCCTTATTTTATCTTATTTTATTATTATTCTTGATCTCATGAAAAACTCCTTCATTTGAACAAACTCCTTCGTTTGAGGAAACCCCTCAGTTTCATGGTGTTTCCTTCACACCAAGGAAATAATATAAAATTAGGAAAGGTGTCATGGGACCGGGTCTACTATCCGGACGTCTATGCCCTTGTTGTGGCTGGTCCTACACCTTGTAATTCCTTATTGTTTTATTATTATTATTTCCTTAATCTTATGAAATTGCTTAGTTTCATGATATTTCCTTCACACTAAGGAATTAATATAAAATTAGGAAATGTGTCACGGACCAGACCACTAGCCGGCCGACCATGCCCTAGCCATGGCCGGTCCCACACCTTACGACCCCTTATTTATTATTATTATTATTATTATTATAAAAGAAAGCCACGGGGGATTTTATTAGACAAGCAAAAGCGGTATTACATAGAATCAGATGGACGGGTTGGAAGGCGAGAAACAAGTTGTGCCCCCACACCTTTCTGAATAATAATTCAAAGGAAACTCCTTCGTTTCAACAAACTTCTTAATTTCATGATATTTCCTTCACATCATGAAAATAATATAAAATTAGGAAAGGTGTCATGGGACCGGACTCATTGGCCGGACGACCATGCCCTAGCGTGGCCGGTCCCGCACCTTGTAATTCCTTATTTATTTCCTTCATCTTATGAAGTTCCTCAGTTTCGACAAAACCCTGATTTCCTCATATTTTCTCAAATGTTGCTCAAATGCACATCAGAAAATATCAAAATTCTCAGAATTGAGACACAGACACTTTGGTGACACGGGAAAATTACCTTGACCGACCAAGGTTGGCCCTTTGGCTTGCAAGAATCCGGTCCCACACATTTTCACCATTTTGACCTAATTTGTTCAGATTAGGCTTAAACTCTTCCAAACAACTTGGAATTTCATCAAATGATCGTCGATCGGTCCCATGACCAACCAGGTCCGGTTCCATGACCCCTTGGTTGGTCCCTCATTTTTTCACAATAAGGTTTTATTACCTAACGCTCAGACGAGCATCATTTTAATAAATGATTGAACCAACATTTAATCATCCTTTCACCAACTGGTCTTCAAGAGACTTTGGTATTTGCTCACTCGAGTATCTGGGCGCTACATGACCGGTCCGTCATCCCATGTAGTCGGTCCCTCCTTCACTCCGTGGTTGATTTTCAATAAATCATCAATTAATCAGCAATTGATCAAAATTAGGGTTTTGAATCCGAAGTTCATAATTCTGAGCAGGTTCAAACACTAATAATTTACGTTGATCCCGTGATCAACATTTTAATTATCATACTCGGACCAGTCTCCAGTATCTTAAATTAATATTTCATTTGGTCCCGCTACCAATAATTCATCAAACGAGCAACATTTGCTCAGACGAGCAATATTTTCTCAGACTAAGGAATATTGGTTCAACTATCAATATTCAACAATTCATCAAATGAGCAACATTTGCTCACCTTAACTATCAACACTCATTCGACAATTACATCTCTGTCTCAATAGACACGTTCAATTCATGAGTCCTACAACATTTGCAAATCGCGTTCGACTCAGCAATACAAAGACTCATAGTCTCATAAAGTCAACAACTGACTAACTGAATACACGTCTATCATGCAGTCTCCACAATCACGAGACATCAATCGTGTCACATGGGGGATATCAACTAGTGTTTTGGTCTGGCGGCCTACGGCACGTGTGTTCATCCAAGACGAGAATGTGACTAAGTCGTGCAAGCAGTTTAAGGAGTTAACTAAGTAGTGGGTGGACAATCAACCAAGTCGTCGCACGATGAGTAACCGGTTTTTACACGATTTCCACTTCCCATTCCTTGACTTCAGCAACCGTCACACTTACTATGATCAATGTGTCTACTACTTCTAGCAATATAAATAAGTCTATGGACCCATGATTAGAGAAGAATTCTATCCGAGCATTCATTCTCAAGAATTCGATCAATCAACCAGAAGTTATTCGAACTCAACAGTTCGTCAAACTTGCAGAAACCTTAAACATTTTCACAATCCTTGATCACCGTTTATCTCACACATTTCTCAGCTTCCCTTCTACAGATCGACCCATCCTCTCTTGTAACCAAATTGACTCTGGAACGGCTATTGTCATGGTTTAGGCCGGAGTCTTACAGACTGATCTCTCGAATTCAAGAACTCCCTTTGCAGTGCATCTGTGTGAGGTTAAGAAGTTTTCCCAGTTCGAGGAGTCTCCTCCGCACGGTCGTCTCCTCAATTCCTTAAAAACCAGCAAATCGTTTTTTTCCATCTACAGATTGGTGACCACAGTGGGAGATCAATCTCTCGGTTGCAATATCAATTCGTCAATATGGTCGGTCTTAGGTCTGGTTCAGTTACCAATCTGGGTTCAACACCCAACTCTAACATTGCAAGTTCTAGTGGTACTGCCATTGCAAGTACTACTCTTCTGAACGTTGCAGGCTCTAGTGGTACCGCTAACACCACTGCTCCGGCCAGCAATATCACGCCACATGTTACTACTACTCCTCCGAGTGCTGGTGCTCCAATAATCATTCCTGTCAATGCTGCAAGCAATGCTACTGGTACTATCAAGAATCCACCTCCTAGATGATCTCCTGAAGGAACCAGAAGAAATCAACCTACCATAGTTGATCTCACGAAGGTTCATACCAACATGGCTTCAACGCATAAGGAGTTGTGTGCTTATCTCAAAACTCTCAAGGACAAGCTTGCGTTTGAACAAACTCAGCCTCCGCTTGAGAAAGGAAAAGCTAAAGAAACATCTTCAACTGCTGATCCCGAAATCTCTCCAATCAATGTTGTAGATGATGAAGAAGTCCGTAAATCTGTAGATGACTCGCCAACAAAAGAACCTGCAAGTTTCATCACTCGAGAGGACCTGTAGCTATTTTTAGAAGATCGAGGAAAAGACAAGACATCATCTGTCCACCATCACCAACCTCCATATCCCGCTACTACGCAAAGGATTCCTCTCCCGAAGGGTTACACCTCTCCAACGTTCACACTGTACAACGGAACGGGGAATGCTCGAGAACATGTTTCTTGATTCTTAGAAGCATTAGGAGAACATGAACACAATCATGTTGTACGTTTGAAGGAGTTCTCAAAGTCTCTGACAGGCCGAGCATATACTTGGTACAACAACATTGCACCAGGGAACATCACTGGCTGGGGAGAAATGGTTAATGCCTTCTACCGAAAATACTTCTTCGTCTCGGAGCAGATCACTCTCTCTGATTTAGGAAGAATGTCTCAGAAGAACAATGAACATCCGAACGATTATGTGAAGAGGTTCAGATTCCAAGCTTTGGATTTTCATGACCCGAATGTCACTGGACAACAACTGGTGGACTTGTGCATCAACGTAATGATCCCGGTCTACAGAGCCTTGATGGAAAAAATCTCCGGTTCCAGACTTTCTCATAGCTTCATGAAGCATCCATATGATTAGCGATTACTGCACCTGCTTTATTGGAAAGAGCAAAGTCTGCAAGGTCAAGGAACCTCGAAGCAGCCGACGCCTAGTCAACAATCAGTACAATCTCCATCCTTCAACAAATGTTGTTGCTGAAAGGAATGAAAGAAAAGCCGAGACACAACATCAGATTGCTTCTCCAACATCTCAGTATCCGCTGAAAGCGCAAAGAAAAGATAACCAATCCTGAAATGCACAAACCTCGACCCGCCATTAACGAACGGGGAAATGATCAGACATACTAAAACTTCTCTCTTATCATGAAGGAGTGATCGAGTTACTGGAATTCTGGGTTCAAGATGGTGCAATCAAATTGTCGTTCATCAGGAGAGAGCCAACTGAAAAAGAAATGGAGAATCCCAGGTATTGTCGCCATCATAGGTTCATCGATCATCCAACAAGTAACTGCAATATTTTGAAGCACATCTTCAAAGAGAAGGTTGATCCATAATAGCTTCAATTGGGGACTGAAAGACACACAAGAATCCTCTCCCAGTCAGAACCTTTACACTCTCTGAACAACCAGTCAAAGAAGCAGTTCAATTGTTGATCGATCATATCTGTGAATTGATCTATCTGTCTAAGGCACAAAGGAAAGACATGTTCACAGCACTGAATTATATTATGTCAGACGTCTGTCCATCCCGGAAATACTCCTTGAACCTTCATCCACAGACAAGGAGATGCACGACTGGGGACTGCTTACCATAGTCCATCTCAGAGGAAATGAATTAGGAATAATGTTGATCGACACTGACACCGCCATCAACATCATTCCACTGAAAACCCTCAGAGCCGCAGGATAAAAAGCTACTCGTGATCCCATTTCAATCAGATACCTTGAAGGAACGCTCGGAAATACTTATGGCTACATCACTCTCAAAGTGAACATAACTTCAACCTGGACAGAAACCAAGTTTCACATAATCAGGAAGATCCAGGATACGACATGTTCTTCAGACGAGCGTGGATCCACGCTGAAAAGATGGCTACTACGCCTTTGGTTACACATCTCTCCAATGAAGAAAGTTCTGATCCAGAATATTTAGCGGACATTCCATCATCAGAGAACTTGGGGGAATTTCGAACTTTGACGAGGTTGAAGCAAGAACCTGCAAAAGATGCATAGACATTCATCAAGAGGTTCCGCACTCAGGCAAGTCTCATTCCTTCCATGTCTATGTCGTTTATTTCCTCACATATTATCCTAGCACGGGGACTCAATTCTAGCAACTCTGCAAGACGTTATGAGTGGGTAGCTTCACCACATTAATATTTTGTACCAAGTGGTTAAATCTGACACCTCTCTGAATCGAGCATCTTACGGAGGCGTTCATTACTGAGATGATGTCCAAGCATGGAAAATAACACTTTGGGCGGTTCTCGATAGCCTTGAAGGAGTGTCCATGTGTGCCACAAAATCAAAAAGCTCTGATGTATGTACAAGTGTTGAATCCCACAACCTCAACGAAAGAAATGCTGAATCAACAGAAGATACTTAGGGCCAAGACGACCAAACCTAAGACATTCGATGCTTAAGTGATATGACGCTTCAACGCTCAAGCATCTAAGAAGCTTTCGAATTGTACTCCCAATCAAAGAGTACACCTTCTAGAATGGCGCCTCTAGCATCAGCACAAATATCTTGAAGATGACACGCTGATTCAATACCAAGATGTTAAAAGTTTAGTTGAACTACAATCGTTAAGTCTTCCCTATCTCCATGACCAGACTTCTGAAGCAGATGCAACATCCTTCTTCCATGGATGGCACAAACTCCTTCAACATATATGTGTTGCTGAATAGACGAACACCTCCGGGATGCACTTGAGGACTTGATGTTATTGGAAATATCAATTCAGTATGTTTCAATAAATTTATCCACATAACAAGTCATTGCAACTGATGTGATTCCATGAAACGTCATTAACGGAACCTCTCCACATCACAAACCTTGCACAACCAATGAAACTTTTTCTCCTCACATCTAGAATGGAGACTGTCGCTGCTATCTGCCACAACAACATCAATTACCTGACGAAGCCACTTCACAGTAAAGTCATATTCAGGAGAATTTGGGTTGAAATACTAGTACACCTTCATCTTAGGAATGCTCAACTCAGTTCATGCATGTAAAGGATCACATGATGGATGAGCAGAGACTAGGTCGATAATCTAGCCTTTTCGGTCTCTGGAGCAACTCCAACCACAATATCAGCATCAACAAGGATACGTGGAGGAACCCCCTTCATGGTCTTAACATCAAAAAGAATTTCTAGAGAAAATTCAATCGTGACCTCAGCATCAACAACGGTCTCACGAGCAACATCCTCATGACAGGGCTTCATCAACGAATCATTCTGAAGTGTTACTCGATGAAGCAGACTTCTTTAAGCACTAATGATTCATATGAAGTTGTGTAAACATGAAAACATGTTCACATGAAAGTCTTCCCAAAGCTTGCACGACGTGCGGACACAAGCCAGAGTCTTCTACAAGATGTTCTCATCACCTCTACAAATGAGATACAACACACTTCGGGCCATGGTTTTACAAAAAAGTACCAATGATTGAGGAATGGGACAATACTTCCTTAAAAAAATATGTTCGTTTATGTCTCTACTACAATATACCAAAAGGGCGCATCAATCATACACACGAGCAGAAAGATATGGCTTCCACACCCAGGTTTATGAAAGTTGAATACTTGCACATGATTACAAGTTATAAATGTGCCCGCGTCATTGAATTCCCTATACATCTCCAAACTGAAGGATTCTTTTTTCATATGGTTCCTCAGTCTCTTAGCTTCGAAAGTTGGGGTCAATCATCAAATTACGACATCGTATGAAGTTTCAGCAACTTCCAGAGCGGATGACATGCAAGCAGAAATTTATAGACGGGATAACACTCACAGACGAGCGACATCCCCCTAGGTATTTCCACAAAGGCTTTAAACCTCGACATCTCTACCTTTCTATAAATAAGAAAAAATAAAGAGAATGAACGAAGAGAATATCCCACCAATACTGGGGACTAACAGTCTGCCACTGTAATTTTGCACGTCCCTCCATGATGGCTCCATAAGTTTCAAAGACGCAAGCAAATGGATGTTTTTGCAGCAAGCTCGTCAATTGAAATTTATATTGTCTTGCGCAAAACAGCAGATTGGAGAAATTGATGAAGAATCTAAAGGCAGGTCATTCTCTCCATACGGATGTCCATTACAACATATCCAAAATTCACAGTAATTGGATGAACCGGCTAAAATATTCTGAAGAAGAATCGTGATGTTCCACGCATATGGACGTTCGTTCACTTCATTCAATCAGAGTCAAAGAGACAAGAAAGGTTTCTGATATTCATGAAGCAAAAATAAGGGTGCACACGGTATGGTTCGGCTCGGTTCTTGACGAGACCGAGTACCTGTACTTCCCTAGCCTCGGTTCCTATTTTTTGGACCGGTACCTGTACCCTGTACCTCGGTTCCGGTACTATTCGGGACCAGGTACGGTTCCGGTACTAATCTCGGTTCCATACAAATTATCTCTCCAGATCACAAACATCTCTCCGTTGTTGTCCAGCGTTACCTCACCTTAATCATGTCTGAACGTTACAATCCAATCATCGCACCCGCAGTTAACATCATAGCCTTACCAGCTTTAGAGATCCTAACTGTAAGTGTAACTGATCTCAATATCCCGTTACAACACGGTGTAGATGAATCATACAGCTTAACCATCCCCACCATAGGCTCGGCATATCTAACAACAGCTACCGTATGGGGTACGATGAGAGGATTAGAAACATTTTCGCAACTTGTTTGGGCTTACCCGTTACTAGTTGGAACTGGTATGTACATTTCTGATTGGACGATTTTTGGTCATAGAGGTGTTATGCTTGATACATCCAGAAACGAAACTACTATGGAGTTGTTGATATTATACGGACGATTGGAGCTACGAGTGCCAACAAGCTCAATGTGTTTCATTGGCATATAACTGATTCCCATTCTTTTCCTTCGGTTTTGCCTTCCGAACCAGAACTAGCTCGAAAAGGATCTTATGGACCTGAAATGCAGTATTCTTCAGCTAACATACAAAAGATAGTTGAGATTGGATTTCAACATGGAGAAGAGAAGAAAACTTCCCTACAACTCTACTGGGCAGAAAAAAAGAGAGAAGAAAACCCTAGCCAAGTTTTTCTATATATACCACCCCTAAATCTAATGGCTATCATTAGTATACTACCCATAAATCCAATGGTTATAATTCTTCGGTACATTCAGTCCGGGACGGTACGGGACTAGGGCATGACCGTGTACCTGTACCTGCTTAGCCTCGGTTCCTATTTTTTGAACCGGTACCTGTACCCCCTTCCTCGGTTCGGTACAAAAACAGGTACGGTTCCACCGGTTCCGGGACGGTCCGCCGGTCCGACTCGGTTCATGTGCACCCTTAAGCAAAAATTCTGAAATAATCAAGGGAACATCTACACCTACAAAATCAAAAGGATGTGCAACTACTACAGTAATTGATCGTCAGATTCGTCATCATCCTTACGATCAGAATTTTCTTCAAGCTCATCATATTCAGAGTTTTCCTCAGAAATCTATTCGAGATGAAATTCAGGATCATCATAGACTGCATCCAAATAGTCATTTTCCTTACATTCTGGAAATCGATCTTGACTAAACGTTTAACCTCCATATCGGGTGGATACGACTCAACTCTACGACTAATGGGTTCCTAGGCAGGTTCGACTTCATCTGAATAGGATCTACACCATCGACGAATGATCATGGCGCATCCTCAGCCGCTAGTCTTGCTCCCTGAATCAGACGTTGTTTCTGTCGATAAGCATCCAACTTTTCATCTTCGGCTCTCTTCTTCCTCAGCTGATCCAGAGGCGTACCATGAATTAACTCCCTCGTATCAGGACGATTCACCTCAGAATGAACATATACAAAAGCGCCATCTTTGGTTTTGTGTTTCCAAATTGTTTCCCGGAAGAAGCAGAGACACATCTATAATTAGGGGCTACCATTATCTGTTACGAAAAGTGTGGAGTCAAACACACGGTAACAATACACGCTAAAATGGTAACTTTTCAACTCTTACCTGTTTACGATTTCACTAACAGTAGTGATTGTGATACAAGAGTTAACACTTCAAAACTCGCTCGTTTCTTTAAACCTACAAAATGAGCAGAATTTTAGTTTTCAAAAATCGAAACTTGATTTTTCATAAAATCATGAACACAATTTCCACCGTGTGAACATTCATCATTGAGTTATGAAAAAACTTACACCAAAACAATATTTTATCACAAATAATTGTCTACTTTTAAAGATTACTCTAAATCAATTTTTGGTTCTAACAAAATAATAAAACATGAATTACTCACGTAAAATTTTCAAAAAAAATTTAAACGTAAGCAAACTCACGTAAATAAAAAATATATATATATACATATTTTTCGTGAATATTCACGTATTAAAAAAAAACTCCCTCGTACCATCGTACGTCTTTGAAACGAGGGTTTATTTCAATTTTGTGAAAACTCACACTTTTTAAGATAAAATTTTTGTTTTCAACAAATCTCATAAACAAAACTTTATCATTAGACACATGTCTATAACAAAAAAATCTCACCTAAGTTAGAGATTATTGCTCGTTTCTTAAACTAACGAACGAACTTCTTTCCTAAAAACAAGGGTTTTCTACAAAACTCACGCCTATATATGCATATGTATGTATAATTTTAGCATGAACAACTCATGAACAAGTTATAAACTTATGGGAAAAAAAGAAGGTATTCATCCCTTTTATATCAAATTTTGTTTCCAAAACCTAATTCCACAAGGATTTCCTTTCTTGGGCCCGGGACCGTGAATCCTAAATCGACCAAGGTTCCATCACCAGATCAGCGGTGCTTCACCAATTTACGCTCGTCATACGATTCTCTATCAGGATACTGGGATCTTCGTTCAAGCCATGGCTCGCTCGTACAATCTAAAATCCGATAACATTCTATCTTACAACTAAGTTCAATTACTTATTTCGACGGTAACTAAAAATCACCATCCAGTTCTGACTGAGGAACATGACTGTCCCTCACTGATCAGGGGACCTAACGTTGATGGTGTATTTTTGGAAAAGGCTAAAATCGTAACCTTACATATTCCTGATCCAGTAGTCAGATGAATATTAAGACTTATGTCTCTCATTGAAGCATGAAAACTCATGTCACAAGAACCTATGACTGAGTATATTGTCTCTCAGAGCATACATGAATATGCAGTCTCAATTGAGGCAACGACACATTTCATGAATACTGAGCAATTTCAGTAATCACTTTTATATAAAATCGAACGATTGGACGGCTCCTAGAGAGCTTTCTAGCTAGTATAGAGCGATAACGTCTTCAGGATGTAACAATGTTTTCCCTGACTATATAAAAGACATATGTATAGAATCTTAATGATTGGACGGCTCCTAGAAATATTTCCTGCTAGTATAGAGCAATAACTTCTTCAGCATGCAACAACGTTTTCCCTGACTATACGTAATAAATATGACGCTTCAACTAGCTCATATCGCTCAATTCTCGAATAATTAACGCTCCTAGACAACGTGCTAGTATAAAGCCATCAATTAATTATTTTTAGTCACTAGATTCATTAACTGAAGGCCTAGAAAATATTCTACGTTCTTCATAATATTTCATTACTTCAATTCATGGCTCTTCCCAGCATAATTCCATGGGTTAGTAATAAATATTCAACGTACGGGCATCTGAGCAACTATCGAATAATCCCCGACAAAAATGGTGCAAGTGTACTCAGCAATAATGCACTAACGAGCACCTGAATGCACGAACGAGCATTCAAAACTACGAAGGAACGATGAACCTATGCAAAATAGGAAAGAAAATAATAATAATAAAATATTAATTGAGGCGCTAAGGGACCAGGCTCACCGGCCGGTCAAGCATGTCGTCGTGGCCAGTCCCACCCTCTTTCCTTATTTTATCTTATTTTATTATTTTCCTTGATCTCATGAAAAACTCCTTCATTTGAGCAAACTCCTTCGTTTGAGGAAACTCCTCAGTTTCATGGTGTTTCCTTCCCACCAAGGAAATAATATAAAATTAGAAAAGGTGTCATGGGACCGGGTATACTATCCGGACGGCTATGCCCGAGTTATGGCCGGTCCCACACCTTGTAATTCCTTATTGTTTTATTATTATTATTTCCTTAATATTATGAAATTCCTCGGTTTCATGATATTTTCTTCACACTAAGGAATTAATATAAAATTAGGAAAGGTGTCACGGACCGGGGCACTAGATGGCCAACCATGCCCTATCCATGGCCGGTCCCTCACCTTACGACCCTTTGTTTTATTATCATTATAAAAAAAAATTAATAAATCAATATAATGGATAAGGATTATTACATGAAACTAGTTGGAAGCTTAACCTACCAGCGAGCCTCATGGGTAACCTAGCCAGGGGAGCCGAAGCGGGAGGGGGGCTGAGATTGTGTCACAAGGGGGGCAAGCTAACACTACCTTCCATGTTAATTCCTGCAATATTACGTCACCGGGGACTTGAACCTGGGACCTCCTGGAACGCATGAAACTTTGAGAAACGGGGATGACCAGCTGAGCTCGGTGCCCGTTTATTATTATTATTATTATTATTATTATTGTTTCCTTCATCTCATGGAAACTCCTTCGTTTTAAGAAAACTCCTTCGTTTTAAGGAAACTCCTTCGTTTCAACAAACTCCTTAATTTCATGATATTTCTTTCACATCATGAAAATAATATAAAATTAGGAAAGGTGTCATGGGACCGAGCTCATTGGCCGGCCGGCCATGCCCTATCCGTGGCCGGTCCCGTACCTTGTAATTTCTTATTTTATTTCCTTCATCTTATGAAGTTCCTCAGTTTCAGCAAAACCCTGATTTCTTCATATTTTCTCAAATGTTTCTCAAATGCACATCAGAAAATATCAAAATTCTCAGGACTGAGACATGGACACTTTTGTGACATGGGCATATTACCTTGACCAACCAAGGTTGGCCCTTTGGCTTGCAATAAGCCGTTCCCACACATTTTCACCATTTTGACCTAATTTGTTCAGATTAGGTTTAAACTCTTCCAAAAAACTTGGAATTTCATCAAGCTATCGTTGGTCGGTCCCATGACCAACCAGTGCCGGTTCCGTGACCCCTTGGTCGGTCCCTCATTTTTTCATAATAAGGTTTTATTACCTAACGCTCAGACGAGCATCATTTTAATAAATGATTGAACCAATATTTAATCATCCTTTAACCAACTGGTCTTCAAGAGACTTTGGTATTTGCTCACTCGAGCATCTGGGCGCTACATGGCCGGTCCGTGATAAGCATGAAAGTGTGACGCATTTTAACCCATAAATACATTAGCGAGGACTCATTATTTCTCTAATAAATTTGTTTTAGTTGTTTTTGGAAGAATGAATACTTTTGGAAAAATCAGCTCGAAAAGTTGTTAAAGGCACTCCCAGAGGACATTTGCTAGTCGGATCCCCTCCTTTTTGGATAAGGGGCACCTCAATTACTAAGGGGCTCCCTCTTTACTATTTGCACCCCATGGCACCAAGTGATATTCGCACCCCAGCTGTTGTTAAGAGGAAACCATCTTCTTCACCATTTGAATCAATTTTTGGCGGGAAAGTATGTGTAAAGACCTGAGAATTAGAGTGAAGATTTTGGGCGTGTTTGAAGGAGATTAAATAGCTGTGATCGACTCAGAATATCCTGTTTTGACTAAACAGGGTTGGTAATGTTGTCAGAATCGTCTAACTTGGGATACAGTCACGCATGGAAGAAAATAGGGGTGTACGTACGACAAGATATTCTCCATTAATCTCGAGAACATTTTGGTGAGATTTTCTCGTTCAAATCAATTCGTACCATCCTGTTACACTGAATCAAGATGGTAAGTGTTCTGGATTCGAAAAAATAGGAGTCTTTGATCGGTTTGAAGTCAAACAGGAAAGCAAGGAAAGAAAGCAGAGTTATTCACGAACTTTCCCGTGTTTCTCTGTGTTTGGCGTGAGTTGGAAAACACTATGACTGAATCTGAGACATGTTGGAGTGTGATAGCTTGGGTAAAACAGCGTGAGAAGAAATAAAAAAAGAAAGTAAATTAGGTGACGTGAAGAGAAAATAAAGAAAATATTCTCGAATAATATTGAGTTACTGTGAAGATTTTTGGACAGTTAATGAGGAGATATGAGTTGTTGTTGGGTATAAAAAGGGTTGTAGGAGTTCAGAGAAAGGGTATCGAGAGTTGTGGAGAAGAACAAAGGGTCGCATAGAAGATTTCTATGCTGCTGTAGAGAAGAAGAAGAATATTTGACGCCTGCTAACTGTCGCAGAGAACTGTCGTTTATTAACAGTACTCGCAACAGCCAGTTTGGCCCACTTGTATTGAATTTGCAACAATTTCTTGTAACGGTGACTTCTGTAACGCCAGTACACCGTTGCAGATTCATTGTATTATTAGTTTTCTTCAATAAAAACACTATTTGAGCTATGAATTATATTTTTGAGTGTGTTTTTATCATGAGAATCTAAACCCCAACACTGGGTCGACGGAGGAAGCCTAACTTCATACATGGGTGAATTTATTTTATTTTCTATATGACTTTTGCACTAAGTAAAAAACAATTATGGTTTGAATTAATTAGTTATTATTTTATTTGATGGGTCATTATTTCTTACATGTTTGATGTCCCATGCTTACGATTTATAACTAATATTTTGAGAATCTACCTTGGCAAAACCAGGGTTGATGCTGTTTTATTTGTTGAGCGATAATTGTTAAGAATAAATAATTGAGCCTGATGATATGAATTCGGTGGAATCCTAGACCCAGTAACTCTCCCTTTATTATTAAATCTTTAAATTTAATCTTAAAAGGTCTTAGAGTTCGAATCTTTTATTACTACAACGACAATAAAAAACCCTACAATTTTGGCGCCGCCGACGCGGATTTGTTTTTAGATTAAGTTTTAGGTTTCTTTTGTACAATATTTTCATTTTTTTTAGATTTTTTTTTCTTTTTATGCGTTTATTTTTGTATTTATTTTCAGGGACATTTTGAGGATGATGACTTCTTCTAGGGATATGTCATCTAAGATGACGCTGGCGGAATATAAGCGTAGGAAGTCAAATTATCAGGAAATCTCATCTGATATGACGCTTGCTGAATATAAGCGTGGGAAACGGTATGGAGTTTCTACTCCACATGTGGTAAATGAAGAATCACCTTTAACAATATATGAGAAGTATTACAAACACACACCGCATAGTTTGGAACAAAGATTGAGAGTTCTTGAATGTCAAAGATTATATGCTGATGATGATGAATCTTGTAGTGACTCTCTGTTCCAAATAGAACATATAGATGACCCTGTGGATGATTGTGTGGATGATTTGCCTAATTCCATAGATGAATCCATCCCACAAGATAATTCACTCAACTTAGAGGTTGTTTCTAGACCCCTAAACTTCCTAAAGTTGCCTAATTTAGGGTTAGAATTGCGTGCTTCTAAAGTGTTGTTGGATTACTTTGCATCTAAATACCCAGAGGATTTGCCTATTCCTGATATCGTGCATGAACCAATTGATATTTCCCCAGTCCTAATAGTATCCCCATATTTTGTTCTATACTCACTTCCATGTGAAGTAAAAATTAGGTTTGGGGGTAATCCTCTATTTCAGACAGTTTCAACGTCACCATATTTTCATAGCATAATTGTGAAGCTGTCGTTTGTAAATACTGTATTTTGGGTTGATCCCCAAATTTTCAGGCTGTTAATTTTTGGGGATCTATTTCTGTACATTCCAGTAGGTATATTTATTTTATTTTATTTTCATTTTGGTTTACTTTTTGAATTTTCCATCCTAATTTTATGTTGGATGACTCAATTACATTGAGGACAATGTAATGTTTAAGTGTGGGGGAGTGGTTAACTTTTTAATTTAATGTTTCAGGAATTTTCTTGCAAATCACGACCAGTTGCTTAGCGGGTCTTTTTCTTTGTTCTTGCATATTATGACCAGCTGTGTAACGGGTCTTTTGTTTTTTATTGCATATTATGACCAGCTGTGTAGCGGGTAAATAAATAAATAAAATTGATATGACCAGCTGTGTAGCGGGTCCCCCCTTTCTCTCTCTCTCTATCTTATTATATGACCAGCTGTGTAGCGGGTAAAAAAAAATTTTATGACCAGTGTTATAGTTTTGAAAGTGGTAGTAAAGGTTTGTTGCTCGGACTTGTAAAGATTTAAAAATAAAAATATATACAAAAATATTAACAATATGGGCAAGAGTACTGGGACTAAATATTCGGCCATTTTCATTTTCAAGTGGTTCAGAATTTAATTCTAGGCGATTATAGTTCAAAACAAAACAAATATTAACTCTAGTTTATTGCCAAGATAGATTTTATAAAATATTACTTGTATTTCTTAAGCATGGCATATCAAAAATCCCTAGGACTAAGCATACTCCATCAAATGAAATCACAAGTAATTAATTTAAAATCTTAATTCAATTAAAATTAGTGCAAAAAGTAAATAAAAGAATTAATGAAATTACCACATGGATGAAACTCGACCTCCTCCGTCGTCCCAGTGTTGGGTTTAGCTCATCATGATAAAAACACGCTCAAAGTATTTATTTATTGCTCAAAGGGTTTTTACAAGGATGAAAATGGAGATGAAATAATAAAACAGTGGATGTGCGACCCACAGAAAGCGTCCAAAATTAACGACACAGAAGAAGTGCTGTTGTTGCTGTATCTCTAAGACCCACACCTACGACCCACATTCGCGAGTCGTTTCACTGTTTATAAACGACTGCTACTGCTGGTCCGTTCTTCATGTTCTTCATCTTCATCACGAACAGCAGCAGCAGCAGAGAGAATTCGTGATTCTTCCTCTGCAGCTTCCTCTCTTCTCCTCCCAACTCTCGACACCCCTGGTAGTCGACCCAAGGAGCCTTTATATACTCACATGCACGCTGAAATCCCTCACAATAACTCCAAATAATTCTTCTTTACTCGGGCAGTGAAGAGAGAATATTTTGAGATATTTTCTTTCTCCAAGCGTTTCCAGCTCTGATTCTTCCCTTTTTTAGACTTTATACGCATCAAACAATAGTTATAACTCTCCCAGATCATCTCAGCCATACGCAAACACAAGAAATCCCGTGAATAATTCTTCTCTGCACGTTCTCCCCTGTTTCCAGTTCGTGGCTTCCCTAGCCAATTCTAGCCAAATTTAATCGACCACAACACTCGCAATAGATTTCTAAATGTCCCAGGAACAATACCACAAATTTCAGCGATTTATCTCGATTTAATCTCCCTATAACACCTTCACTTTGTTGATTGAAAATATTCCAGAGAGTAAAAATATTTTCCCGCCAAAAAGTTTATTTGAATTTGAGAAGAAGGAAGGGTGTCCCCCTATCCTGAACTGGGGTGCGAATAGCAGGTGTCCAACTGAGGTGCCCCTTAACCAATAGTGAGAGTCCGAATAACAATTGTCCTTCAAGGTTGCCCCGGGCAACTTTTCGAGCTGATTTTTCCAAAATTGTTTATTTCCAAAAATACCTAAAAACACACAAAACACCATAATAAGGACAAAAACAAGTACTAATAATACGGACATTGAGGACAAATTAGACACAAAAATGTGTCTATCAAATACCCCCAAACTTATTATTTGCTAGTCCTCGAGCAAAACTAAAAAATAAAACCGAGTTAATCTCGGGTGGGTTTAACAGAGGTGTACCCACAAAAACCATGACTTCTAATTGGTCACAAGTATCCAAAGAGCTATGAGGACATACATATTCTCAACCTATCTCCAGTAACTAGAATGCCAGAGAAATTAAAGGTGTCAGCTCTAAAGCTGACTGAAGAAAAGGGGAGACACATCCGCACGACTGCTAGATAAAGAGATATCCGCTACACAGCTAGATAAACATTGTAAGATGCGTCCGCTGCTTTACAGCTGGATAAGATTAGGAGAGAGATAAAGATGAGAGGGACATCTGCTACACAGCTGGACTAATTACGTGTGATGAGTTAAACCAGTGCTAGAAAGATCTTGTGCCAGATTGAAAGCAGACTAACAAAGCAACCAAAATGCTCTTTCACTCTCTCGACTCTCACATGCTCAGTAGAAATAACGTCTTCTTCGGTCTTCAACTGTTGATGATAAACTCTCGAACCTCATAGAACCTTGACAATTAACTCTTCTCTTCGATTTCTTGCTTGACTTATAAATTTCTTCTTCCCTATGGCCTTATTGAACAAAAAGAACGTAATGATGTTTTTTTTTTTCATTTTTTTTACAAGACAAAAATTTACATGGCCATGAGAGAAGGACTTTAGAACTTGGATCTTCACAACTTGTGATGTCTTGATATCATGAACTTCAACAACTTATCATTTGCTCTTGTACTTCTTGTAACTAAGTCTTCAACTTTGATTTTTGAATTATTCTTTTCTATTGTTGCTTCTAAACCTTAAACGTCTTCAACTTTTTCATAAATTTTGATGTCACTCCGCTTGTTGATGATGATAAGTTTCTACTGAGAGAGAGTCGTAATCCAGTAACTATGATTACATTGTGAGGTTGCTTTGTCTTTCTGGCATTTCCTGACCTACTTGCCTTTCCATCATGGATGGTTAGGTCCATCACGGTTACCCTCTAAAAGGAACAAGTTCTCTCCTGAATTTCAAGATCTCAATGTCTTTTTCTCTAATGTCTCAATAAGTTGTTATCCCTAGCATTCCAATTTCTATCTTTTCGGTGAGAAACAGTATGTAAACTTAGCTAACCGGATACCATGTGACGCTAGAAGTTTCAAAAGTGCAACTAAAAAGTTCTTCCCCACCCCAAACTTAAATCTAACATTGTCCTCGATGTTCTAAAGATAAAATTAAAAGCATGAACAATGAGAAACTGTTACCACTTGAAGAAAAAGAGTTAAGGAAAGATATTACCATGTTGCATGAGATTGGGTTACCTCCCAAGAAGTGCTAAGTTTAAAGTCTTCAGCCAGACTTAGGAAAGGATTAGTCAACTCGAACCATAAAGTAACAGTCGAAATAACTGTGGGTCTTCAAAACGAAATAGAGCTGACCAAAGGAAACTACAATAACCCAAGAAAGTGAACAAGGATAGCATGCCCTTACTAGTTTCCTGATTAAGATATTTATATCTAATTGTGGTTCAGGTTCAGGTTCTATGAAAGGGTCTAAATAAAATATTTTCCTCGGATGCATTTCCTCATAGGTTGGATCCAAATTATTAGGTCCTAGAGTCTGGAAAAACTCAAATAAGAACTTAGAATCACAAAATAATAATAACCTAAATAACTGAGGATCCTCTAAGTCAATCAGGTTTGACTTACATAATTGACCACAGTGAGAGTAGTGGTCATTCTTAAGCAAATGTGTCGATTCTAATTTCCTAAGGCATTTAGGTCTAGTCTCACAACTTAATATTCGACACATTTGGAATATAAACGTTCCCACAGTTGGAAGAAAACTATTTGGTGGGAAAACAAAGTCAATCTGGGGATCATAGCCTGGGCAAACCACATCAACCAGAGGATGGGTTTCTAACGACTGAACTCCTTCATGGACATCATTAGGCTCGGGAAAACGAGTATGAAGGTAATCTTGTAAAATGGTCGAGGCACAGATATCAAGTCCTAAGTGTAGGGACTTTCTGAGAGTTAAAGGTAAGGCACTAGGGAAGTGATAATCACCCCCAAACTTAGAGTTTTCAGTGTCTCTAGATAGACCTCTAATTATTTCTTGAATTTCCGTATCTTCAGAGTCCTTAAAATATTCAAGAGATTCTTCTAAGTTATTATCAGGTAGTGCATCTTTACTCATCTCTACGGGTCTATCTTCTTCTTCCAAGACTATTGTTTCTAAGTCGTTAGACTCTAAAACAGTATTTTCGAAATGAACCCGTTCCTCTAAACCACTATCGGCTTCGTAATCAAAAGGAAAATCTACATCGTCTAAAACGGTGGTATCCCTAATCAAATCCTCGTCCTTTTGAATAGGTGAATAATCATAAAAATTATTTGGATTTGAACTAGAAATAATATAATCACTATACAGCTCAATTGGATTACTAGACTCCTGATCACTATGCCTACATATTTCAGATTCTTCATTACTGCTATCCTCATCATAGTACGAAGATGATTGAACCTTATCTAAATAAGTAGTGTCTTTTATTCTAACCTCGTCCTCTAAATTAGGCAAATATTCACTATTTACATCAAGGGTAAAATTGGAAACACTATTTTGGAAATTTAGATCTTTTAGAGAAGTTCTATTCTGGGTCTCTAACAAAATTTTGGGCCGACTCACATGAATTCCTTATGGTATCGTGTATAGAAGGTTCACTCATGGGTGCATTTTGTTTATTCATTTCTAACACAAACCTATTTGTATTCTCAGTTAATTGTTTGAGAGACTCTTCTAGAGGAAGAACAGGTTCAGAAGGATCATAATAGGGACTAGTTTTCAATAGTTTGATTGTATCCTCTAGAGACGAAGAACTAGTACTATAATCTTCTTGCTCGTAAGACTGATGCATGTGTGGATAGTAATTGAGCTCACCAGGGTATGACCCATATCCTTCCAAAGGATGGCGTTCCCAACCACTATTCCCAACATGGTCATAAAAAGGATGATGTCCATATTCAAATTCAGGTCGATATCATTGTATTGGCTTCTATCATACCAGTTCGACATTCTTAATTGCAAGGGAATTCTACACAACCACAAACAAGGCCGACTCGACTCCACCAAAACAAACCTAAAGATTCTAGCAAACAAAAAGCATGATGGCTCCACTTAGATTGTTTCTAGACCAGCTTTATCTTTCGAAAGGGAATTCGTTGCAATTTGAGCAAACCCCTCTGGAATCAATCCGAGTCAAAGTAAGTTGAACGAGGCGAGGAAGCTCAGGGAGCTTTGATACCCAAGGCCTCACCGCTATCACAAGGCGGCGCAGTCACGCATTCAACTCACAGAAACCATCATGAACTTTGGAGTGTGCTTAAAGAGCAACCAATATTTTTCGAACGAGTTTCCTATTAAGCTCGTTACCCTATCGGTCTCGTTCTATTCCAAATTTTAAGCTTGGGTTCGCGTTAGGTTTCGTTTTCCTAAGGCGGGCAAGAAGGGAGCGGTAATGAAATCCGAACCCTTATCTTGTATTGGCCAGGCCTTGCCCTTTACTAGGAATTTAAAAACTGTCCAAATTCATCCTCAATTAATGAATCACCTGAAGGAATACAGTAACTCGCTTACAGGAGATTCGCGAGTGTTTCAATGGACTTACCTCCCGTACCAGACGGGGGATGAATCGTTGAAGTCGAATCGGGCCACGACTCCTATGTCATGTACGAACCCGAGGGGCCGAGACGATATAGTAATCGTCGTCCTTCCCTGCACACAGTTTATATAATTTTTTTTTCTTTTTAATAATACCCTTCCGTAGGGTTAAAAAAAATAAAGTCCAATTGTTTAAGTCCAAAGTCCAAAATAAATAAATAAAAAAATTAAAATTACAGTTTTCCTCACACACTCTAAAAAAATTAAAAATTAAAAATTAAAAATTAAATCCTAAAATTGTCATTTTTTCTTCTCTTTTCGCTTTAAGCTTTTTCCTCTCCAAGTCCTTAGTGCTCCACTTCGAACCTGTAAATCAAAGAAAAAAAAGACAAAGTAAAAAGGAACAAATAGTAAAAAAAAATAAACCTAAAAAATAAAAAAAATCTATATACAAGTCGCGCGTCGGTGGCGCCATTTTGTTATAGTTTTGAAGTGGTAGTAAAGGTTCGTTGCTCGGACTTGTAAAGATTTAAAAATAAAAAATATACAAAAATATTAACAATATGGGCAAGAGTATGGGACTAAATATTCGGCCATTTTTCATTTTCAAGTGGTTCAGAATTTAATTCTAGGCGATTATAGTTCAAAACAAAACAAATATTAACTCTAGTTTATTGCCAAGATAGATTTTATAAAATATTACTTGTATTTCTTAAGCATGGCATATCAAAAATCCCTAGGACTAAGCATACTCCATCAAATGAAATCACAAGTAATTAATTTAAAATCTTAATTCAATTAAAATTAGTGCAAAAAGTAAATAAAAGAATTAATGAAATTACCACATGGATGAAACTCGACCTCCTCCGTCGTCCCAGTGTTGGGTTTAGCTCATCATGATAAAAACACGCTCAAATTTATTTATTGCTCAAAGGGTTTTTACAAGGATGAAAATGGAGATGAAATAATAAAACAGTGGATGTGCGACCCACAGAAAGCGTCCAAAATGAACGACACAGAAGAAGTGCTATTGTTGCTGTATCTCTAAGACCCACACCTACGACCCACGTTCGCGAGTCGTTTCACTGTTTATAAACGACTGCTACTGCTGGTCCGTTCTTCATGTTCTTCATCTTCATCAACAGCAGCACAGCAGAGAGAATTCGTGATTCTTCCTCTGCAGCTTCCTCTCTTCTCCTCCCAACTCTCGACACCCCTGGTAGTCGACCCAAGGAGCCTTTATATACTCACATGCACGCTGAAATCCCTCACAATAACTCCAAATAATTCTTCTTTACTCGGGCAGTGAAGAGAGAATATTTTGAGATATTTTCTTTCTCCACGCGTTTCCAGCTCTGATTCTTCCCTTTTTTAGACTTTATACGCATCAAACAATAGTTATAACTCTCCCAGATCATCTCAGCCATACGCAAACACAAGAAATCCCGTGAATAATTCTTCTCTGCACGTTCTCCCCTGTTTCCAGTTCGTGGCTTCCCTAGCCAATTCTAGCCAAATTTAATCGACCACAACACTCGCAATAGATTTCTAAATGTCCCAGGAACAATACCACAAATTTTCAGCGATTTAATCTCCCTATAACACCTTCATTTTGTTGATTGAAAATCTTCCAGAGAGTAAAAATATTTTCCCGCCAAAAAGTTTATTTGAATTTGAGAAGAAGGAAGGGTGTCCCCCTATCCTGAACTGGGGTGCGAATAGCAGGTGTCCAACTGAGGTGCCCCTTAACCAATAGTGAGAGTCCGAATAACAATTGTCCTTCAAGGTTGCCCGGGCAACTTTTCGAGCTGATTTTTCCAAAATTGTTTATTTCCAAAAAATACCTAAAAACACACAAAACACCATAATAAGGACAAAAACAAGTACTAATAATACGGACATTGAGGACAAATTAGACACAAAAATGTGTCTATCAAATACCCCCAAACTTATTATTTGCTAGTCCTCGAGCAAAACTAAAAAATAAAACCGAGTTAATCTCGGGTGGGTTTAACAGAGGTGTACCCACAAAAACCATGACTTCTAATTGGTCACAAGTACCCAAAGAGCTATGATGACATACCTATTCTCAACCTATCTCCCAGTAACTAGAATGCCAGAGAAATTAAAGGTGTCATCTCTAAAGCTGACTGAAGAAAAGGGGAGACACATCTGCACGACTGCTAGATAAAGAGATATCCGCTACACAGCTAGATAAACATTGTAAGATGCGTCCGCTGCTTTACAGCTGGATAAGATTAGAAGAGAGATAAAGATGAGAGGGACATCTTCTACACAGCTGGACTAATCACGTGTGATGAGTTAAACCAGTGCTAGAAAGATCTTGTGCCAGATTGAAAGCAGACTAACAATACAACCAAAATGCATCTTTCTTCGACTCTCTCACAATGCTCAGTAGAAATAACGTCTTCTTCGGTCTTCAACTGTTGATGATAAACTCTCGAACCTCATAGAACCTTGACAATTAACTCTTCTCTTCGATTTCTTGCTTGACTTATAAATTTCTTCTTCCCTATGGCCTTATTGAACAAAAAGAACGTAATGATGTTTTTTTTTTTTTCATTTCATTTTTTCATTTTTTTTTTTTTACAAGACAAAAATTTACATGGCCATGAGAGAAGGACTTTAGAACTTGGATCTTCACAACTTGTGATGTCTTGATATCATGAACTTCAACAACTTATATCATTTGCTCTTGTACTTCTTGTAACTAAGTCTTCAACTTTGATTTTTGAATTATTCTTTTCTATTGTTGCTTCTAAACCTTAAACGTCTTCAACTTTTTCATAAATTTTGATGTCACTCCGCTTTTTGATGATGATAAGTTTCTACTGAGAGAGAGTCGTAATCCAGTAACTATGATTACATTGTGAGGTTGCTTTGTCTTTCTGGCATTTCCTGACCTACTTGCCTTTCCATCATGGATGGTTAGGTCCATCACGGTTACCCTCTAAAAGGAACAAGTTCTCTCCTGAATTTCAAAGATCTCAATGTCTTTTTCTCTAATGTCTCAATAAGTTGTTATCCCTAGCATTCCAATTTCTATCTTTTCGGTGAGAAACAGTATGTAAACTTAGCTAACCGGATACCATGTGACGCTAGAAGTTTCAAAAGTGCAACTAAAAAGTTCTTCCCCACCCTCAAACTTAAATCTAACATTGTCTTCGATGTTCTAAAGATAAAATTAAAAGCATGAACAATGAGAAACTGTTACCACTTGAAGAAAAAGAGTTAAGGAAAGATATTACCATGTTGCATGAGATTGGGTTACCTCCCAAGAAGTGCTAAGTTTAAAGTCTTCAGCCAGACTTAGGAAAGGATTAGTCAACTCGAACCATAAAGTAACAGTCGAAATAACTGTGGGTCTTCAAAACGAAATAGAGCTGACCAAAGGAAACTACAATAACCCAAGAAAGTGAACAAGGATATCATGCCCTTACCTAGTTTCCTGATTAAGATATTTATATCTAATTATGGTTCAGGTTCAGGTTCTATGAAAGGGTCTAAATAAAATATTTTCCTCGGATGCATTTCCTCATAGGTTGGATCCAAATTATTAGGTTCTAGAGTCTGGAAAAACTCAAATAAGAACTTAGAATCACAAAATAATAATAACCTAAATAACTGAGGATCCTCTAAGTCAATCAGGTTTGACTTACATAATTGACCACAGTGAGAGTAGTGGTCATTCTTAAGCAAATGTGTCGATTCTAATTTCCTAAGGCATTTAGGTCTAGTCTCACAACTTAATATTCGACACATTTGGAATATAAACGTTCCCACAGTTGGAAGAAAACTATTTGGTGGGAAAACAAAGTCAATCTGGGGATCATAGCCTGGGCAAACCACATCAACCAGAGGATGGATTTCTAACGACTGAACTCCTTCATGGACATCATTAGGCTCGGGAAAACGAGTATGAAGGTAATCTTGTAAAATGGTCGAGGCACAGATATCAAGTCCTAAGTGTAGGGACTTTCTGAGAGTTAAAGGTAAGGCACTAGGGAAGTGATAATCACCCCCAAACTTAGAGTTTTCAGTGTCTCTAGATAGACCTCTAATTATTTCTTGAATTTCCGTATCTTCAGAGTCCTTAGAATATTCAAGAGATTCTTCTAAGTTATTATCAGGTAGTGCATCTTTACTCATCTCTACGGGTCTATCTTCTTCTTCCAAGACTATTGTTTCTAAGTCGTTAGACTCTAAAACAGTATTTTCGAAATGAACCCGTTCCTCTGAACCACTATCGGCTTCGTAATCAAAAGGAAAATCTACATCGTCTAAAATGGTGGTATCCCTAATCAAATCCTCGTCCTTTTGAATAGGTGAATAATCATAAAAATTATTTGGATTTGAACTAGAAATAATATAATCACTATACAGCTCAATTGGATTACTAGACTCCTGATCACTATGCCTACATATTTCAGATTCTTCATTACTGCTATCCTCATCATCATAGTACGAAGATGATTGAACCTTATCTAAATAAGTAGTGTCTTTTATTCTAACCTCGTCCTCTAAATTAGGCAAATATTCACTATTTACATCAAGGGTAAAATTGGAAACACTATTTTGGAAATTTAGATCTTTTAGAGAAGTTCTATTCTGGGTCTCTAACAAAAGATTTTGGGCCGACTCATGAATTCCTTATGGTATCGTGTATAGAAGGTTCACTCATGGGTGCATTTTGTTTATTCATTTCTAACACAAACCTATTTGTATTCTCAGTTAATTGTTTGAGAGACTCTTCTAGAGGAAGAACAGGTTCAGAAGGATCATAATAGGGACTAGTTTTCAATAGTTTGATTGTATCCTCTAGAGACGAAGAACTAGTACTATAATCTTTTGCTCGTAAGACTGATGCATGTGTGGATAGTAATTGAGCTCACCAGGGTATGACCCATATCCTTCCAAAGGATGGCGTTCCCAACCACTATTCCCAACATGGTCATAAAAAGGATGATGTCCATATTCAAATTCAGGTCGATATCATTGTATTGGCTTCTATCATACCAGTTCGACATTCTTAATTGCAAGGGAATTCTACACAACCACAAACAAGGCCGACTCGACTCCACCAAAACAAACCTAAAGATTTCTAGCAAACAAAAAGCATGATGGCTCCACTTAGATTGTTTCTAGACCAGCTTCTATCTTTCGAAAGGGAATTCGTTGCAATTTGAGCAAACCCCTCTGAATCAATCCGAGTCAAAGTAAGTTGAACTGAGGCGAGGGAAGCTCAGTGGAGCTTTGATACCCAAGGCCTCACCGCTATCACAAGGCGGCGCAGTCACGCATTCAACTCACAGAAACCATCATGAACTTTGGAGTGTGCTTAAAGAGCAACCAATATTTTTCGAACGAGTTTCCTATTAAGCTCGTTACCCTATCGGTCTCGTTCTATTCCAAATTTTAAGCTTGGGTTCGCGTTAGGTTTCGTTTTCCTAAGGCGGGCAAGAAGGGAGCGGTGATGAAATCCGAACCCTTATCTTGTATTGGCCAGGCCTTGCCCTTTACTAGGAATTTAAAAAAGTCCAAATTCGTCCTCAATCAATGAATCACCTTAAGGAATACAGTAACTCGCTTACAGGAGATTCGCGAGTGTTTCGATGGACTTACCTCCCGTACCAGACGGGGGATGAACGTTGAAGTCGACTCGGGCCACGACTCCTATGTCATGTACGAACCCGAGGGGCCGAGACGATATAGTAATCGTCGTCCTTCCCTGCACACAGTTTATATAATTTTTTTTTTTTTTAATAATACCCTTCCGTAGGGTTAAAAAAAAAAAGTCCAATTGTTTAAAGTCCAAAGTCCAAAAAAATAAATAAAAAAATTAAAATTACAGTTTTCCTCACACACTCTAAAAAATTAAAAATTAAAAATTAAAAATTAAATCCTAAAATTGTCCTTTTTTCTTTCTGCTTTTCGCTTTAAGCTTTTTCCTCTCCAAGTCCTTAGTGCTCCACTTCGAACCTGTAAATCAAAGAAAAAAAAGACAAAGTAAAAAGGAACAAATAATAAAAAAAATAAACCTAAAAAAAATAAAAAATAATACAAGTCCGCGTCGGCGCCATTTTGTTATAGTTTTGAAAGTGGTAGTAAAGGTTCGTTGCTCGGACTTGTAAAGATTTAAAAATAAAATATATACAAAAAATATTAACAATATGGGCAAGAGTACTGGGACTAAAGATTCGGCCATTTTTCATTTTCAAGTGGTTCAGAATTTAATTCTAGGCGATTATAGTTCAAAACAAAACAAATATTAACTCTAGTTTATTGCCAAGATAGATTTTATAAAATATTACTTGTATTTCTTAAGCATGGCATATCAAAAATCCCTAGGACTAAGCATACTCCATCAAATGAAATCACAAGTAATTAATTTAAAATCTTAATTCAATTAAAATTAGTGCAAAAAGTAAATAAAAGAATTAATGAAATTACCACATGGATGAAACTCGACCTCCTCCGTCGTCCCAGTGTTGGGTTTAGCTCATCATGATAAAAACACGCTCAAAGTATTTATTTATTGCTCAAAGGGTTTTTACAAGGATGAAAATGGAGATGAAATAATAAAACAGTGGATGTGCGACCCACAGAAAGCGTCCAAAATTAACGACACAGAAGAAGTGCTATTGTTGCTGTATCTCTAAGACCCACACCTACGACCCACGTTCGCGAGTCGTTTCACTGTTTATAAACGACTGCTACTGCTGGTCCGTTCTTCATGTTCTTCATCTTCATCACGAACAGCAGCAGCAGCAGAGAGAATTCGTGATTCTTCCTCTGCAGCTTCCTCTCTTCTCCTCCCAACTCTCGACACCCCTGGTAGTCGACCCAAGGAGCCTTTATATACTCACATGCACGCTGAAATCCCTCACAATAACTCCAAATAATTCTTCTTTACTCGGGCAGTGAAGAGAGAATATTTTGAGATATTTTCTTTCTCCAAGCGTTTCCAGCTCTGATTCTTCCCTTTTTTAGACTTTATACGCATCAAACAATAGTTATAACTCTCCCAGATCATCTCAGCCATACGAAAACACAAGAAATCCCGTGAATAATTCTTCTCTGCACGTTCTCCCCTGTTTCCAGTTCGTGGCTTCCCTAGCCAATTCTAGCCAAATTTAATCGACCACAACACTCGCAATAGATTTCTAAATGTCCCAGGAACAATACCACAAATTTTCAGCGATTTAATCTCCATATAACACCTTCACTTTGTTGATTGAAAATATTCCAGAGAGTAAAAATATTTTCCCGCCAAAAAGTTTATTTGAATTTGAGAAGAAGGAAGGGTGTCCCCCTATCCTGAACTGGGGTGCGAATAGCAGGTGTCCAACTGAGGTGCCCCTTAACCAATAGTGAGAGTCCGAATAACAATTGTCCTTCAAGGTTGCCCCGGGCAACTTTTCGAGCTGATTTTTCCAAAATTGTTTATTTCCAAAAAATACCTAAAAACACACAAAACACCATAATAAGGACAAAAACAAGTACTAATAATACGGACATTGAGGACAAATTAGACACAAAAATGTGTCTATCAAATACCCCCAAACTTATTATTTGCTAGTCCTCGAGCAAAACTAAAAAATAAAACCGAGTTAATCTCGGGTGGGTTTAACAGAGGTGTACCCACAAAAACCATGACTTCTAATTGGTCACAAGTACCCAAAGAGCTATGATGACATACATATTCTCAACCTATCTCCCAGTAACTAGAATGCCAGAGAAATTAAAGGTGTCAGCTCTAAAGCTGACTGAAGAAAAGGGGAGACACATCTGCACGACTGCTAGATAAAGAGATATCCGCTACACAGCTAGATAAACATTGTAAGATGCGTCCGCTGCTTTACAGCTGGATAAGATTAGGAGAGAGATAAAGATGAGAGGGACATCTTCTACACAGCTGGACTAATCACGTGTGATGAGTTAAACCAGTGCTAGAAAGATCTTGTGCCAGATTGAAAGCAGACTAACAAAGCAACCAAAATGCATCTTTCTTCGACTCTCTCACAATGCTCAGTAGAAATAACGTCTTCTTCGGTCTTCAACTGTTGATGATAAACTCTCGAACCTCATAGAACCTTGACAATTAACTCTTCTCTTCGATTTCTTGCTTGACTTATTACCTTGACCAACCAAGGTTGGCCCTTTGGCTTGCAATAAGCCGTTCCCACACATTTTCACCATTTTGACCTAATTTGTTCAGATTAGGTTTAAACTCTTCCAAAAAACTTGGAATTTCATCAAACTATCGTTGGTCGGTCCCATGACCAACCAGTGTCGGTTCCGTGACCCCTTGGTCGGTCCCTCATTTTTTCATAATAAGGTTTTATTACCTAACGCTCAGACGAGCATCATTTTAATAAATGATTGAACCAATATTTAATCATCCTTTAACCAACTGGTCTTCAAGATACTTTGGTATTTGCTCACTCGAGCATCTGGGCGCTACATGGCCGGTCCGTGATAAGCATGAAAGTGTGACGCATTTTAACCCATAAATACATTAGCGAGGACTCATTATTTCTCTAATAAATTTGTTTTAGTTGTTTTTGGAAGAATGAATACTTTTGGAAAAATCAGCTCGAAAAGTTGTTAAAGGCACTCCCAGATGACATTTGCTAGTCGGACCTCCTTTTTTGATAAGGGGTACCTCAATTACTAAGGGGCTCCCTCTTTACTTTTTGCACCCCAGGGAACCAAGTGATATTCGCACCCCAGCTGTTGTTAAGGGGAAACCATCTTCTTCACCATTTGAATCAATTTTTGGCGGGAAAGTATGTGTAAAGACCTGAGAATTAGAGTGAAGATTTTGGGCGTGTTTGAAGGAGATTAAACAGCTGTGATCGACTCAGAATATCCTGTTTTGACTAAACAGGGTTGGTAATGTTGTTAGAATCGTCTAACTTGGGCTACAGTCACGCATGGAAGAAAACAGGGGTGTAAGTACGACATGATATTCTCCATTAATCTCGAGAACATTTTGGTGAGATTTTCTCGTTCAAATCAATTCGTACCATCATGTTACACAGAATCAAAGATGGTAAGTGTTTTGGATTCGAAAAAATAGGAGTCTTTGATCTGTCTGAAGTCAAACAGGAAAGCAGCTAACCGGAGACGTATGGAAAGAAAACAAAGTTATTCACGGACTTTCCCGTGTTTCTCTGTGTTTGGCGTTAGTGGAAAACACTATGACTGGATCTGAGACATGTTGGAGTGTGATAGCTTGGATAAAACAATGTGAGAAGAAATAAAAAAACCAAGTAAATTAGGTGACTTGAAGAGAAAATAAAGAAAATATTCTCGAATAATATTGAGTTACTGTGAAGATTTTTGGGCAGTTAATGAGGAGATATGAGTTTCTTTTTGGTATAAAAAGGGTTGTAGGAGTTCAGAGAAGGGGTATCAAGAGTTGGGGAGAAGAACAAGGGTCGCAGAGCAGATTTCTCTGCTGCTGCAAAGAAGAAGAAGAACATTTGACGCCTGCTGAATGTCGCAGAGAACTGTCGTTTATTAACAGTACTCGCAACAGTCAGTTTGGCACACTTGTATTGAATTTGCAACAATTTCTTGTAACGATGACTTCTGTAACGCCAATACACCGTTGCAGATTCATTGTATTATTAGTTCTCTTCAATAAAAACACTATTTGACCTATGGATTATATTTTTGAGTGTGTTTTTATCATGAGAAGCTAAACCCCAACGCTGGATCAACGGAGGAAGCCGAACTTCATACATGGGTGAATTTATTTTATTTTCTATATGACTTTTGCACTAAGTAAAAAAGAATTATGGTTTGAATTAATTAGTTAATATTTTATTTGATGGGTCATTCTTGCTTACATGTTTAATGTCCCATGCTTACGATTTATAACTAATATTTTGAGAATCTACCTTGGCAAAACCAGAGTTGATGTTGTTTTATTTGTTGAGCGATAATTGTTGAGAATAAATAATTGAGCCTGATGATATGAATTCGGTGGAATCCTAGACCCAGTAAATCTCCCTTTATTATTAAATATTTGAATTTAATCTTAACAAGTCTTAGAGTTCGAATCTTTTATTACTACAACGACAATCAAAAACCCTATCAGTCCGTCATCCCGTGTAGCTTGTCCCTCCTTCACTCCATGGTTGATTTTCAATAAATCATCAATTAATTAATCAGCAATTGATCAAAATTAGGGTTTTTAATCCAAAGCTCATAATTATGAGAAGGTTCAAACACTAATACTGTTACGTTGATCCTGTGATCAACATTTTAATTATTATACTCGGTCTAGATGCCAGTATCTTAAATTAATATTTTTTTGGTCCCGCTACCAATAATTCATCAAACGAGCAACATTTGCTCAGATGAGCAATATTTTCCCAGACTAAGGAATATTGTTTCAACTATCAATATTCAACAATTCATCAAATGAGCAACATTTTCTCACCTTAACTATCAACACTCATTCGACAATTACATCTCTGTCTCAACAAACACGTTCAATTCATGAGTCCTAGAACATTTGCAGATCGCGTTGACTCAGCAATACAAAGACTCGTCGTCTCATTAAGTCAGCAACTGACTAACTGAATACACGTCTGCCTTGCAGACTCCACAATCACGAGACATCAATCGTGTCACATGGGGGATATCAACTAGGGTTTTGGTCTGGCGGCCTACGGCACGTGTGTTCATCCACGACGAGAATGTGACTAAGTCGTGCAAGAAGTTGAAGGATTTAAAGAAGTAGTGGGTGGACAATCATCCAAGTCTTTGCATGATGTGTGACTGGTTTTTACACGATTTCCACTTTCTCACTCCTTGACTTCAGCAACCGTCACACTTACTGGGATCAATGTGTCTACTACTTCTTGCAATATAAATAAGTCTATGTACCCATGATTAAAACGACATAAGAATTCTATCCGAGCATTCATTCTCAAGAATTCGATCAATCAACCAGAACTTATTCGAACTCAAAAGTTCGTCAAACTTGCAGAAACCTTAAACACATTCACAATCCTTGATTACCATTGATCTCACACATTTCTCAGCTTCCCTCCTACAGATCGAACCATCCTCTCTTGTGACCAAATTGAATCTGGAACGGCCATTGTCTTGGTTTAGGCCGGAGCCTTACATATTGATCTCTCGAATTCAAGCACTCCCTTTGCAGTGCATTTGTGTGAGGTTAAGCAGTTTGCTCGGTTCGAGGAGTCTCCTCCGCACGGTCGTCTCCTCAATTCCTTAAAATACAGCAAATCGTTTTTCCCCGTCTACAAGAGATCTCAGCATTAACAGGACCAGCAGCAGTTATACTATAAATTCTATGTCTTTTTCCAAGTCTGTTATCTTCATCAGTATCATGATATTCTTTATTGAGCAAAGAATCCAAGTTAACCTTTTCTCCATCTTTAGGTGGCAAAGACAGTTGTTTTAAGAAATTTCTTTTGATTATTCTTAATAGCATGAGAAGCATCCCTAGTAGTAATTGAAATGGTTTTGCGAATGTTGTTGAGGTTGCCAACAAAGTGAGGCTCATCATGAGCTTTGTTAAGAAAAATGGCAGCTTCCTTGCAGACCCCTTTGGAATGATTGATGATATAACATTCAGTGCATATATTGTTTGGTTGACGCTCATAGAAGAACTTCTGCCATTTTGTAGTACCAACATTTGTAGACTCCTCTTATTAAAGGCATGGAGAGATCCACATTCACACAAACTTTCACAGGGTCGCTTCCTATTGGAATGGCATCCTTTGGCTCAATTGCAACTACTTCTCCCATTATTTCCCTATTTGAACATGTGAATATGCGGATGAAATGGGCGTTGCATGCTTAGCGTTTCAATCTACTTCCTCGCCCAGTAGATGGATCCAGAAACACAAGTAGCAGCACAACTGTTACATTGTTATCACAAGAAGATCGATTATTCGCACATCCCATGTATACATGCCGCGGTAACGACACTACCCACGTTAGTGACACCCTTTTTGTGTGAGTAAGAGGATATCAAAGCGTCACCCTTCATAACGTCATATCTCCTTATATTAATTATTTATTATTAGCCTTTAGATTTAGCAATATCCTAAAAAAAAATTCTGTCATAAAAAGAATCTCGTTACAAACTATTGTTTTGCGCCGTTGGATCATTAGATTATTTTTCTTTTATCGACCATCAGATTTTGAAGGAGTGGTATAAAACATAGTTACAAGGATTTAAATGTAAACAGATTAAGAACTACTCGTAATATTTATGAAAATGTCGCTTTTATAAAAATAATGATAAATATTCAAGAGCTTCATATCTTTCAAACTATACTTTGGAGTTTTTGTAAATTTTAAATATTTGGAAACCTTTGAATTATCTACACAACGAGAATAAATAATAATATCAAATCTTTGTTTTCATCATTTTCTTTTTATTGTATTTCTCCAAATTTTTGTATGTTTTTTCTTAAAACCTAGACATAATTTAAAATTAAATAATGTTGTCGATGTGCAATGTAATTGCTCATTTCTTGTAGCTTTTAAGCTATGTAACCATACTTATCCAGTCAAGATCGTCTGTACCCAAACATAAAACTCTTACATTTATATATTAAGATTTAATAACTCAATATATATTTTCCATATTTCACACTCGTCGAATAAGGAAAAAAAATGAAAACCAAGTTCTTCGCTTAATTTGGAGAGTAAGGATCACTCTTATTTTATTTTACTGCTAGAATTACGTTACATCTATTTCAAAAAAATTAAAATTAGAGTTTTATATTTCTCAATCTTAACACGGTAATAAAATGCCTAATTTCAGTAAGACTTTAATTCATCATAATTGAAGATAACTTTCTCTATGGACAGTCATGAGGTGTTAAGAAGAAATCATTAGTAAACCATATTCTGATTTTTTTTTCCTTTACTTATTAGAGTCACTAGGATTTCATTTGTGTGTATATCAATTAATATCTTACCTTGTGATTATAAGGCTTTATTAATCAAAAATAAATTTCTTTAGCCTAAGGAAAAAATCAAGATGGATTACCTTCTTCTCATTAAAATATAAAACACATCATAGTTTCACAATGAAAATAAATTCTAATCAAGAAACAATCAAAATTTTGATCAAATTTATGTTTAGGGTTTAAGTAGTTTTTTTTTCTTTGATAAGAACAAACGGTTGTTTATGTGGTTAGAAACTTTCATACTAGTACTTCAACGAAATTTATCAGATAATGGAAAAATTTAGTACTCGAGCAAAATAGCATAAGGGGTAAGAAATTGGTTACCATTTTCTGTCCTTATTCCATGAGTTTATAATATGGAAAAGATATAGTGAGTTAGTAAATCTTAATAAAACAGATGCCAAAAGTCTATTGGCGGGTCCAGAAGGCACACACACATAGGTCTGGGTACGAGCGATCTATTAAAGCTATGGATCCGTTTTAGCAGCGATTTCAACCCTCCTACAGAAGTTTCCCGAGAAAATATATGTGATGCAAAGGGAGGCCGAGAACTATTCAACACTTACGTAAGTAGGAACAAGCCCTAAGGTATTGAGCCATATGAGGCGATTGAGTCACTCATATACCGAAGATGTGGATGAACCAATAAACCGAAAGCATACTGCTATTGGTAGACCATCAAGAAAATTGTCAAGAAAAAAAAAAGAAATCAAGAAACAAGCGAGTGAAGGTGAGGATATATAGTAAAAAAAATCGATCCAGTTTTGAGATATCCAAAGTGAGGTATGATGAAACACCGATTTCAAAGAAAAGGGAAAGTCGAATAAGGAAGATGGTAAATTAAGTGAACTGCGACAAGATGAGAATTCTGAAGCTATAACTAAAGGCACAAGTTCAAAAAAAAAAAAGAAAGGACCGAGAAAGGAAATTTATCATATAGTTATCTTCTAGGTGGGTTCTTGTTTATTATATGGTCTTTCTATTCTGATATAAGACCATCATGTCTTTGAAGATTGATTCTTGCATATCTAAGTGATTGTAGATATGTGAGATAAAATTACTGATTTGCCAACGTTAACAGACTCCGTTCTCTGAGAAAAATCATTGGTTGGAATCAAGTGCAAGTTATTACTATTGAAGAAAGTTATTACTATTGAAGGTTAAGAATATTGAAGAATTTGAAGAATTGAAGTTCTACTGTGTTTGTGATCTTGGTGTGATTATCTGGGACAAATTAAACGAGTTGTTTATCTTTGATAAACATAAAGCTTGTGGACAACGATAGGTTTTTTGCTTGCAAACTTGACTTGTAGAATCAAGATTTATTATTTCGATAATCAACATCTTGGTTAATTTATCAAGGAGTTTCGAATCTATCATATCTTATTATCTTGATATCTTAGATCTAGAAGGAAGATCCTTGGCTCTAATTTAATATATAATATCTTTGCTATTTGTGATTCTTTTTTTTAATCAAAGCATGCGTGGAAGTCTATTCCAGAAGCAGTAGTTACTGTTGATCATGGGTTAAATGTTTTTGATAATAAGTCGAATGATCAACCTGAAAGAGAAACTGAGATTAGGCTCCACATTAGGGGTGAAGTAGTGAAGTACTTTGACGAAACTAGATTTAGAGCGAGCACTCATAATTTTACGTTTTTTTTTAATATATTAACCTTTGCTCCTTGGTGTGCTAGCGATTATATCCTATGAGTTGTCTTGTGCTCGGTGCCTTTGATTCCAGCTATTGACAGCAGAAATGAAATACTACATCATCTTCCTCATATCCTTATGGGAGGATAATGATCAAAGTGATGTTAATTGAGAGGAATTTCATAATTCCTAGCCGATATGGCTCTGCCTTCACAAGGATGTGAAGGAAACACAATATATAAACTTCTGATAATTCCCCTCTAAGGCAAATCGTTGTTATTTTGAAATTTGTTTGACTTTGTTTCTATAGAGTTATGATTAATTCTAACTTAAATTGTTTATTCAATGTTTTGGTGGATACTAATGTGAAGTTTATCGATGTCTCTGATGAGAGGACTGAACTTCATAAAGATTTGAACAATAAGATAATGTTGAGCCAGTGGATGGAAACTCTGAACACTGAACACATTGATTCTATTAGGTTTGTGGACAATGGAATTGATGGTCTACCGGTTGTTGAGAGACATAGTTTAGTAAATCTACGTAACATTAAAAAAATCCATTTATTAAGAAGATGCATGACGACATATCTCTACATATCCTCATGTATGAGCCACACGATCATTATTATAGAATAAAATAACTATTTATGATTTGGTATTTAGCCATAGATTTTATTATCCAAATAGAAGAGTTTAATTATAATTCTCATCAGTATTTGTAAATTATAGATGTTTGCAACTAATTGCGAATTTACTAACATGTATCACCAACCATGTATTATACTAGATGACAGCTATCACGATGGAACTGCCGACCGAGAAAATCGGCGCGAAAGTATCATTTTTCTGACACGGCGCAAAAATATCATTTTTCGTGACACTGCGGGAAAGTATCATTTTTCCTGACACATCGTGAAAATATCATTTTTCTTAACACGGGGTGAAAGTATTATTTTTCCTAAAACGGAAAATTAGCCGATGCATAAACCAAAATATGGCTGCATAATGTGTTATGCAGTCTTTGTGGTGATTTGCATAATGGCCATGCATTCAATTTTCGAAAATTGTGCCTAAACTGAAAGTATCACTTTTCTTGAAATGGAGGGAGTACATCCTTTTATTAATTGCAGTGGAAAATAAGTTGATGCATAAACCAAAAGAGGGAGGATCCCCTCACACTCTTATTTTTACAACATGTCACACTTTTGACGACATTTTTCATAATAAAACTTATACCATAGCATATTTGAAGCTAATATTTAGGGAAGATGCTCGTTTTACAAGGCTCTACATACTCGCAAAAAATGAGCGCATTCCGAAATACTAAACCTCACCATCTACCAGTCTTAATTTTAACGATTGAAAATTAGGTGATTTTCGACGGTTGACTTTCAAAGTAGTAGATGATGGAGTTATACATTTCGGAATGTGGTCCTTTTTTATGTGCATTTAGATCTTGGTAAGGCAGACATATCCCCAAAATGTTAGCTTCAAATATGATACCATTTATATTTTGTAAAAAAATTAACGCCAAACGTGTGAGATAGTGATAAGAGTGTGAAGGGATCCTTCCTCAAACCAAAATATGACTACATAAAGTATTATGTATCATTTGTGGTGGTTTGATAATTGATATACATTTAATTTTCGAAAATTGTGCCTAAAATGATAAATACCTCCGAATTTTTGGTAAAAACTTTAAATTTGATATTGTTGTTTGTACTCATTGCGTAGATTTTTTTAAAACCATTCCAACGAGATAAAATTTGTAAAATTCTAATGCACGAAATTTTAGATATGTCATATTAAAGTCTGGTTTCCAATTATACCCCTGAAAAAATAGGATAATATAGTAATTGGAATAAAAGGGAGGGGCAATTTGGAATTTTCCAGGGTATGACACCAAACCACCCAAATCCAATCTTTCTGTGTCAAATTGGAAAAAAAAAAGTCATGTTCCACATAGACACAAAATCACCATATATAGAGTCCTCCCTCGCTTCGCTCGGTCGGCCTAATTACAATAATACAATTTAGAGATTTAGTATAACTAATATGCAGATGGGGAGTTTACAACGCGATAAGTTTAAACTATTTCGCAAGGCCAAACAACTAGATGTGTTACCTGCTTATCTTCCACAAACTTTCTTTTCTTATTTCCTATTAAATTAGTTTTATAACATATTATCAACACGTGCAGATCACTAAGAAATTATCGCGATCCGTTCATATTTTTCAATTTTGTTTTTTTAAATATAATTGATTATGTTATCTTATGTTTGTATAAACTGAACCAACCCTAAAAATTCTATTAATTGGGTTTACTTTTTCTTTTTGCATTTAAGTTTTCGTTAGTTCATACTATAAACATACTTATGTACATTGTTAGTATGGCTTTGTAAAATGATATTGTGCATAAATTGGTACATTTGGCACACTAATATCCAATATCATAAGTATACACATTACAGGTTTTGAGATTGTCATTCGACTCATAAAAAACCCATGTTGCAAAAGTAATTTGGCATCCAAGTCATTATCTAAAACATCTATTAAAATCCATGCATTAATTTTGTATTGATGATTTAACAAACCTAGTAAAAATAAGTATCATACACTAAAAAAAAATCGCTCACACAAAAAGAAAAATACGTGGAAGCATCCAAATTTTTAGATTCTCAGATCCAATTACATTGTCTTGTGTTTACAAAGACTTTGTCAGAAAACCTTGCTTACATCTATTGGTCAAATAGATATTATATGAGTAGATGTTTTTTTTTTACCATCTGTCCAGCATGTTTGATCTTAGATCCTCCGCTAGCTTGTAAGGAAGGAGAGATGAAATGAAAAAGCTCAAAAAGAAAAATGGACGATTACCTGTTACACATTCTTAAAATTAATGTTCATCAGAGAAATTTCGAACAAGTGTTTAGTGATATATATTTTAGATTTAAGTAATATTACCATGAAAAATTTATCACTTTTTTAAGTAATATTGTATTTAGTTCCAAATACAAATATATTTCATATTTTTTATTTATTTAATCTTCCAATTTTAAACATCATAAAAACCTACCATTATTCACAATTTTCAATTTCTTAATGAATTGATTCATAATGGTTTACATTATACTATACATATAAGTATTTTTTTTTTGAAAATGATAAGTACTAAATCTTATTAACTATAACAAACAAGTGTCAGAATATTTTCACTCCCATTTTTGGACAAGCTACATGGTCTTAACAATTATTTGTCTGTTGTAGATGATACCTTACAGTTGCCTAACTATCCGATGTATCGACAGTTGCTATACTTTTTTTATGCATCTACTAGCTAAAAGTGCGGGTCCTTTATAGAATCTAAAGACTAGTACTATTAGTGTTCTTGGTAGAATTTCTAAGGAAGTATATTTTTTCATCAGTTACCTCTTGATGTTTATATCAAATATATTCGGTAAAATGATTGTGATATCTATGTGATATAAGGATATCTGAACGAAGAGATTCAAGTTGCATGTGCTGCAATTAACAAGCATATCAAACAACTAAATTAAGGGAGAAATTGCACTTGTTGGTTATTATCTCTAATAGCTTGTTTGGATGTCAAATGACGAGGGTACTCAGTATACCACAACATACTACGTATACGCCTCGTGTAATCTTAGAGAAATAATAATTGTCAAAAGATTACTTCAATAAGGTGTAATTTCGTACATAATATAAGTTTGAAAATGAACCAACTATGGGGTTGAATCCCAAGTGGATTAACTTACAAGTGTATTTATTTTAATTGTAAAGATAGACGATATAATGTGGAAGTAAATTAAGTCACACCAGCACAAGATTTGTTAACGAGGAAAACTGCAAAGATGAAAAATCTCTGGACCTAGTCCAGTTTTGAATACTCTCAGAATTAAGCAGTTATACAAATTGACTACAGAAACTTTGTATAGTTGAGACCAAGTAAACTACTCCTAGTTTCTCAGTTCCTTTAGTATCCATATACTTACAATCAATCGGGACTACACACATGAATCCCGAGACAGAGTCCATTATGTTAAGTCGCTTCACCTGCTGTGAAGACTTCTGCTACCAACTCCTTCGGATCGTAACCGGAAACAGTAAAGGACTAACTTGTTCCAGTAACCACCTCACTTATGTATCTCTTAAATCCGACAATGATCAGTGATAAAGTTATCTGTTTAATCAATATAAACTCCTCTTGTTCCATTACCAAACCAAGACAAGGATTACAAAATAATTTATCTCAGTGAACAAGCTTTATCCAAGAAACTTTACTATGAGAAGTAATTATACAGTTTGTTCGATCTTTCAACAAGTCCGACGTTTATGAAATAAATAGCTTGTTTGGATCCCAGAGAATCAAGTGTGCACCAAATGTCACAAAGATTATAAAACCAAACTAAAAAATCTTCAAGGCTTCAATATCCAATCTTCAACGTAACCACTGCAAAAACAAATCGATTCCTTCTAATGATCAATCAATACAGAAAGAAGTTTGTTAACAATGGACGATCACTAGTTCTATTAGCAATCTTGAATCAAGAGATCTGTGATATCCAATCTTCAAACAAACTTGAGTGGCCTTATATTATAAGAGAAGGATAATGGAATAATCAAGTTTGATCAATCAAGGATAACTAGTCAATCAGATCAATAATCGAAAACTTAAAGAACAATACGATTTAATTTCCCACTAACTGTACTACTAAAAGCTTTTTGATCTCAAAGAATACTTTACATGAAGGCAACACAAGAGATTTCACTTAATTAGATTAATCTTCTCTATTAACGAGTTGGCTTCCCATACAAATGGTTGAGAGCGTGTCAAGAGATGAGTTTGTAAGATTACAATCTCTACTATTTATAGTATTATGACCAAGGCTTGAGTGCAAGACAAGGTATTTTCATTTCTGAAACTCCTAAAGATATTAAAAAAATATATTTTTCGGATTTACCAAATAACAACTGTATTCCAGCTCATAAACCAAAATCACTCTCAGCTGACAACTAATATTATCTAGCATACATGCATATACTTTATTAATAAAGAAAATAATTTCAGTCTGAAATATTTTCTTAAACTTTTAAAAAAATACTATAAGTTTTGAGAAACCATCATACAGTTCTTATAAAAGATTTGAGCATGCCTCCTGTGAATCGCACTATCACTAAGATAAATAAAGAAGAAGTTCAAAAGATCGAGAAGGGATCACTACTAAAAATAAAAACAAGAGAGTCCCTAACACCATGTCTGACTATGATTCGGATATATTTAATGGATGTTAGAAGGAATCATGTCTTCTTTGATTATCAAGGTCCAAAAGTGACAAACTGGTTTCCCATTGATGGGATGATCGATTATATCGTTGGTTTTGAGGATCTCATAACTAATTTTATCAACTTAGTTCAGAATCAGGATTGGCTGAAGGAAAAGATCAAAAAGACTGCTACTAATTCTGTATTTATGAAAGAACAAGTTGAGAAACTAGAATTAATTAAGAGCTGGTTGTTGACAAGTATCTTGAGACTAGCTTCAAGGGTTTAAATACCGAAGAAACAACAGTGAACGACCAGAGCGCATCGAAGATTAAGAAGAATTTTTCTGTTTAATCTTTTATAGTAATAGACAAGCAATTGTTGATTAATGTCAATATTTGTATAAAATATATTTGGAACTATTAGTAAAACATTAATGACAAATTTTATTTATAAAATCTTGCGTCACTATTTTGATAGTTATGATTGCTCTACTTATTCATGTCCATATCTCTCTTTGTATTGGTGTTAGATTATATGAGATAAACTTTGCTTTTTATTAACGACGCTCTGGTCTCATATAAGGCATGTAAGAAAAATCCGAGTGGGGTAGGAAACGAGCTAATTTTGTCATTCTTACCCCATAGTGGAGCAGGCAAATGATCAAACAGGAAGGGAAAAGGCTCAAATATGAGCATTTGCACATCATGTATCAAGTTGAGTTGATCGAATCATCCTTCGACTGAGAGTAGGCTAACTCTCGTCTTTGCTTAAGATGATCAGCGTCTCAAATTGAGCCGATAACGGATAGTTCAACATCTATAATCTCATCTCCTGTAAATTCAACCATTTTAACTTCCAAAATCACATTTTATCCACCTTTTACATCTATATTTTTCGAGCAATGGCTCAAACGTATATTAATCTTGCAGAGTCTATCATAGATGAAAATTTATCTTTATGTATAAATTTTATAGCGTGTTATCCGTCAAGGGTGCAAAATGACAGCAAAATGGTTTAGTAAGTGTGAGTTATTGCGAGAGGATTCATGAAAAGTTCCGCACCGGTAACCTAATTTATCGTAATGCAGCTGGGTTGTTATGTCGATTTAGAACTATATGAAAACAAGTTTAAGAATTCATATCTTTAATTCGTGTTGTCAATTGTGATCGACTTAGGGATGAAGCCAATGATGAAATTGTATTATGAGTTTCAGATGAATGACGAAGATAGGAAAAAAACAAAACAAAAAAAAAGTTTTTCCTACGAATCTCATTATGCCATCCTTAAGAAGTTTTTGATAAGCCGTATGGGATGTTAAAAGTATAAATATTACCGGAGCAAGATATTTTTATAAATTTTAATTGAATGTAAAATTAAATTTAATATGAGTGTCCTTTCTGAATTGAGTTCTAATTAAATACAACAATTTACATAAATAGAGTTAATCTTAATTATTAATCAATAGCTTTGTATGATTATTAACTATTATTACAAATATTAAATTAAACTTCATAAATAGTTTACATAAGCAAACTTTATAGCTACTCAGACCCACCTCAGTCCTTGTCATACTTGCCTCCCGCATCATGCTCCCAAACCTTCGATATGACCCTACATCTTTAGATCCTTCACCGTGATTTCCAAACTATTGATGTAATCCTTAAGCTTGAGATCCTTCAAAGTGTAACGATCTTCTATAATATTTATAGACCTTGAGGATTTTGTTGAGTGGCTTAACAATATGGAGATAATTGTTGTACTGGAGAATTACCTTCTATTTGCATAATGTTGGTTTTCGAGTCTAACACTATATTATGGGATTGTAGATTTCTAACACGGATAAAAAATTCGGACTGAAGTTCATGCTCTCTCCCATTTTGCGTATCTCTTGCTGGTAGATAAATCTAATTCCTAATCTCTTAACTTCATTTTTATTCAATTGTTTTTCCAATTGGTCATGACTGGCCGATGTTCCTGACGCTCTCAAGTGAGAGTAAGAGAGTCTAGATCTCACCTCAATTCTAGAAAATCAAACCCATCCAGTAAAGAAGAAGGTCCCCTTGAAGGTGTCGATGAAGAAGAAGCTCGTGATGAAGGATAAGTGATGAAAGACAGAATCACTGATGGTGGATGTGTTGGACATGAAATTTTCGGTAATGCTATACCCATTACAATAAAATCCATCCATAGATGTATAAAACTTCTTGACCAATTTTTGGCTCTATAACCGATTTGAACTATTTGTTATATTGATCTTCGTCAAACGTCTCATTCCTTTTATGTTATTTTCTATATTGTCTTCGTTATTCTGATCCAAGGATGGTGGCTATAAATCGAGGCTTGTTTGGCTATCCAACTGCACCAACTTACTGTCTATCACATCTTTCCCCGAATAATAAACACCAAGATCCCTGACAGGACTATAGAGCACGGTGCGGTGGAGTGAAGATTTTTTGATGCTTTGGGGACCCTCACATCTTACCTCCTTAAAATTCTCATACGACATCCAAGCAACATCATATGTGTTCCTAATAATGTGTTGATATCTCTATACATACATATTACTTACCTTTGCAATGTTTTACTTTTTATACTAGTCACCGTCTTTCATACCTTACTATAGTTGGGAAATATTTTTTGATGTGGTCTAAAAGTTTTGGTACACCAACACCAAAGTGAAAATTTATATTATATTTGCAAAAAGATATAAAACTCATATTTTTCTTTTTATGCTAGTTACTTGTTAAAATTATATTCAAGTAATATAAAAATAAAGTATATATATTGTCATATTTAACTCAAATATGCCCCATAGACCCTCGATGCTTGGCGGACCCAATGGTGCGATATCGAGACAAATGTAAAACTCGGCTAAGATAGCGGACCCCCGATAGTAAGTGAAAGCAACCTCCATATCTCACAACGCCTCTAGCTATCCTACTTGATCATAGTGCTTGATTTGGTGAGAAAACATGAACCAAGTACCATATACCGTGGAAAGTTCTTTATCTGTAGTATGGTTATCTATCATAATTAGGGTCATTATTGTATAATTTATGGAATACAAATTCCTTTAAACCAAAATTATGAATTCAATACCTTATAAGTTAACGTACTTCCACTCTGTTATTATGACAAAGTATAACAGAAGTTCATTATTTTATCTGTCTTCTGTAACCAACTTTCTTACTCAAATTGAACATCATCTCCCAAATCACAAGGTATCCCATGTAAGAAATACAAATCTAATAGTATTATTCCTGTAAAAATATTAAAATTGTTAATTTCATTTACATCTTCTTATTAATATCATGAAAACTACAGATTAAAATACCTAATATACGTATTTCGGAGTCTTCAAAATGAAACGTGTGTGTAGTATACCACTAACATTCCACCAATACAAACACCAATTTGTTTTGACGTTTCTTCGCATTAATATGGTACAAAGTAAACGAAGGAAATTGATCAACAATAATTTCAGCACCACGATATAGCTCGACATAAACTTTGCTAACTTCGTACTAACCACCCTTTGGTTTTTGGGCAGCGCTATCTCTCTATTTTTTGTCGAAAGATGACCTTGAGATCTGGCTAATTATGGAACAAAAATTAGATTGAGATTGTTCTCTTCATCCAAATTTGATTGTATCGCCGGTATAGGTTTACTTGGTTTGGTCCTAGTCTGTTTTCTATTTCTTGTTCGCCTAATATCTTGTGATTGAGTCGGTGTCACTGTAGTACAGTGGTAAAGTCATTGGATGATGATACCAGTGATCTGAGTTCGAAACTCGCCAGCATCAAATTCTTTACTGATAAAAAAAAATCTTGAGATTGAGACACTTTTGTCGAGAAAAAATTAAGAAAAGTTATATAAATATTAAAAGAATTTTTAATGGAGAAAAATTGTTGAGAAGATTGAATTTGGTGGTAATACAGAAGCTAAATGAGTGTGTTATTTATAACAATGTTTAAAAATATAGTTGTTTTTTAGATGTTGAAAAATAGTCGTTTCCATAGAACATTGAGACGAGTCGATCTCAGTGTTCAGGACGGCTTAATTTTCTAGGATAAATAATTTATCCACTGCCCAAAACTGGTTCGTCCATCCACGTGGATTATCAAATATGTTGATTTTCCAAGCCCCAATGTACTTTCTCTAGTTGGATACTATTGTTAATTAAATTTATTAATTTATATTTATTTTTGAATTTTGGAAAAACGATAAAATTACTAAATGTTTTTTTTTTTTGTAATAGAAATGTATTAAATAGAAACTAGAGTCTTACAAACATGGGGAAGGCTCTCCCCACAACATCATCTAGAAAAATAGGGTACAAAAAAAAACATGAGGGTTTTGTAACCATGTATCAATATACATATCATTAACAACTTTCTTAGCCAAAAAATCTACTGCCTAATTACTTTCCCTTTACTGATGTTGAAACCTAATACTATCAAAACAAGAAGACATGTATCTAATGTCAGAAATCAAAACTTCAAAAAACCATGAGCTCTCAGTATCATCATTACACAGATTTACAATAATTGAGAGTCACTTTTAACCCGTTCTTTCTTAATACCAGGGTTCAGACCATCTCTAACCGCCCAAAGCTCTGTCATATTATTGTTGTTATGATAAACGTGATTGCAAAAAGCAGCCATAAAGATTTCATCATCCCCGTGAATAACTCCAGCACAGCCTGCACTTCCCTGATCATTTGAGGCACCATCTACATTCAGTTTTATAAACCCATCAGAAGGAAGAGACTAATTAACATTAATAACTTGTTTAGGAGTTTTTCTGGAATTAGTATCAGTGGCTTAAATATATTCCAAAGCGGAATTATAAGAGTTTCCAATGATATACTTCCAATCAAAGTTTAGCCCGGTAAAGGATAGCTTGTTTCTCGCCCAACAAATATTCCAAAGGATGAAAGGAATTATAAATTCCCAACTAACAACATATTCCTTCGCCTTGGAATGTATGACAGTAAGAAGCCAATCTAGAGTAATATGGTCATCACGAATATTAACACCATAAGCTTGCATAATTGCATTCCAAATAGGAGCAACCTTGTCATATCTATAAAACAGGTGAGAGATAGCTTCCGATTCTTTAAAACATAGAGGACACTAATCAATAATATAAAGACCTATTTTTATAAGATTTGCTCTAACAAAAAAATTCTGACGGGCCATAAGACATTGAAAATGTTTGATATGCGCTGGAGAATGAATTTTCCAAAAAGAGGTCCATTTATTATTGATATAAGAACTATTGAGTTGAGATTCGCAGAACATGTTATAACAACTTTCATAGCTACCTGACCATTACTAGAGTGAGACTAGATTTCCTTATCCTCAAAGGCACCTGTACAAGAGATTAGGTTAGCCACTATCTTTTCTTGGATATCCGATGAAAGAATATTATCAATAGTGCTCAAGTTCCAGTTTCCAGAGGAGGTATCCATGATATCTGCAACTCTAAGAGATTCGAGGTTTTGAAATTCGTTAGCTATCACATTGGCAATAGGTTTACCGCCACACTAATTGTCATACCAGACATTAAAATTCTCTCCATTCCCGATTCTCCATTTTAGACTACTTCTAATAAGTTCTTTCTGTTTTAGGATACTATTAAATGGTTGTTCGCATGTTTAAAATTTTCAAATTGTGGGTAAACTCAAATATGCAGAATTTATCATGAGTAAAAATACATGTTGCATATATTATAAAATTCGACAATTTAAAACTACACATGTCTAAATTGTTGGTATTGGTCCGGAAATGCTTGACACCCCCTAAAATCTTATCCTTATGACGCGTCGACAAGGTAATGGTCCACGACATTTATCCATGGACCCACCTGCGGATCCTAAGAGTTCATCACACCCAAACGAAAGGTCTAGATTGAACCACATAGCAGGGGCAAGAGACGGGGGTTGATTCCAAGGGGTGTCAAGCATTTTTGTGGTTGGTTTTGGAGGTGATCCTGGTGGCCTGACTGGGGCAGGAAAAATAAAAAATAAGGGCAAGTTTTCTCATTCTGGCGCCAACTTTTTCCCAAAATTTTTCTCCTAAATAATAACAATCTCAGTTTTCTCTTCATTGAAGCCTCCACCTCCACCTCTTTCGAAACCCTCGAAAACGAACTCACAACTTCTTCTCTTGATTGAAACTTGAAAGCATCCGTCTTTTTTTTAGGGGAAGTATATAAAGGAGGAAAGGAAGAGAGCGAGTAGAAGAACAATTTCTGAAGGAAAAAAAAAATCCTATCAATACTAAACAATACCTTTTTTCTTTAAGGCCGCTCTTAAATATAGTACACACATTTATTAATCATAACCTATTTGAAATAAGTACTTAAGCTAACCAACATACCTTTATAATCATTTCACATAGCCCATAAAATTATACATGATTATTATATATAGCCCAAAATAATCATTAAATCCCTAAATCAACAACTAAAAGTTCTATTTTTTTAATTAAAATTATGTAAGATATAAGACATGATTAATGTTTTTGACAAATAATCAATATCCTCAATCAATTTTAGTGTAATCATGATTGAGAAAAAAATCATCTTAGGGATTTTTCAATATAGATTATGTTTATGGATCTCTTAACAGAAAAAATCAAAACCTTGGTTAATTCCATTTTGATGTTGTCGTGAAATGTTTTTAGGGATATACACCCGATCAATTTTAATATAATCATGATTGAGAATAAATAATATGATTCTAGAGAAAATTAAAAATTAGGGTTTAACTTGTTTTGGGAAAAAATAAAACTTAGGGCTTATAACTAATCAATTTGTAAGTATATTAAAAAGAAATATAATTTGTTTGAAGTGAATTAAAGAAAGTTAATATTAATTTTGATTCTGAGTAAGAAGGTGATTTTAAGATCACATGTTCATAAAAAAGTTAGGACATGTTTGGTTTTTCATTTTGGCTTAAGCTTTGTGGGTTATGATTAATAAATTGTGGGCTATATTTAAGAGAAGCCTTTTTTAACATTAGTAATCCAAGTACCAATTCGGGAAGTTTTAACTTAAATTCTCATACTGTAGTTCATCGTATCTGGATTAGAAACTAAAACCAATTCATGTTGCAATGCGAAAGACGATCAAAACCTATTGAATATAGGCCAAAAAATGATGAATCTATATTTTATTTTTCATTGATCTATTCTTGAATGTTCATCTTCTCATCATAAATGATAACAATGCTTTCACTGGATCAATTCATACTCTTGTTTTTCTTTTTCTCATGTTATTGCCCGGTAATTTCTTTTCATAAGTGCTTTAATGATATAGGAAAATATCAAGTTTGCCAAAAATAACAAATTTCGAGTTTGAGTCGGTTTTGAGTTGTTTTCATCTTCTCTTCTCGTAAAAGTTAAGGTTTTCTTCCCAAGTCTATTTAAGAGTTTTCTAGTTATTATTGTTAGACAGTTGATTGATTAATAAAATTTATATTTATTGAACTTGTTCAATTTTGGTTTTGGTTTTTAATTAATGTCGGGAAACCAAAATCTAAATAACTATCTCTGTTCATAATCGTCATTCCTAGGTATAATTCGAGGTCTGAACAAATTATTCATTTTCTTTGTTTTCGATAATATCCGTTGCACTAAGAAAATTGAAGAAATTTCAAACGATGGAACCTGAATTTTCACACCATTCTCAAGTTGATCTCCTCAAAAAAATACATGTTTTTAATACTTTTGTACTTTGTATCCATTCGTATATCTCAATTTGTACGTACTTAACCCTTATAAGAAACCTCGTCTAATGCACGGTAGGAGAACTTCTTAGTGAATGATGTGTCACTCAACAGGCTCATAAGAAAAAAGGAAAAAAAAGAAAGAATATAACGGAGTCCGAATTTGTGCAAATTCCTTAACGAGTGTGCACGTAACATTTTAATCTCTACCCTTGATTTAATTTAGAGAGTTATGTAACGAGGGTCGTGATTCTAAACATAGAGAATAATGAGGCCATCGGTTAATAATCGACCAATAATGAGAATATGTGAAATATACACTCATTAGAGGAGTGTTAATAAATTTGGACTCAGTATAACCTCTTAGAGAAAGTCTTATGGTGGAATCCTTCCATCTTCCATCTTCCACGCCACCTCAGCATTTGGAACTGTGGATGGAAGCGCAAGTGTAATGGTGGAATAATAGAAACGCTATTCTTAATGGAGCTAAAAAAACGCAATTAAGAATTGAGCTAAAAAAACACAATTAAGAATGGAGCTTTTTTTTCAGCCATTAGATTTCAACAACTCATTTTAAATCTACGGATAAAAAAAAAACGCAAGAATGGAGCTAAAAAAACGCAATTAAGAATGGAGCTTTTTTTTTCAGCCGTTAGATTTCAACAACTCATTTTAAATCTACGGATAAAACAAAAAACGCAATTCTTAATTGCGTTTTTTTAGCTCCATTCTTAATTGTGTTTAACGCTATTCTTATTGGCGTTTAGATGGATTCCACGGACCCTTCCACCAAACCATGGAAACTTGCTTGGATTTTCTGTGAAACACCCCAACTTGGAAGCCACTAGACTTGACATTCCATGAATTTTCCACACTTGGAATAGGTTGGATTCCACCATAAGACTTGCTCTTAGTGGATGACCTGTCATTCAAAAGGCTCATCAATCTTATATCTTATCTTATCTTATCCTAATATAAAGAAAAGACCCAATTGTTTGGTGAAGCCTTAATTTTGGTGAAGCTTTTTCATATCACAAAAATACCCCTCCTGGTTTTTTATTTTTCTTCTTAAACTTACGTAAAAAACGAAATGTACTGAGGTTAGGTTTGTAAACCAGTAACACAATGAACTCGACTTCTAATCCCGCTGTCTTCATTTTCGCGTTTGGTTTTTAACTTCTCTTTTTCTTTTCGCATCTTTAGAATTTCCCTCTTTCGTATCTTCAGAAGAGAACAACTGATATCGTATCGATCAAAATCAATTAAATGAAACACTCTGCGTCAATCGACAACCTTATTAGGGTTTTTTTTTCCAATTTCAATTGAACAGATTATCGTCACAAATTTGTTTGATTTAATCAATTGAAGTTGCAGATTATCATCACATCTGTCTTTGGTTTCAATTCACAGGATTAAACAATTCTCCCCAAATCAAAGTTCTTCAGGTTAGTATCATCTAATTACGTATATAGATTTTTATCATCTTCATCAATTCCCCACTCTAACATGAATTGATTGAATTGATTCTAGATTGTTTCAGATTTTTATCATCTTCTCACAACAACGAATACCCCAGAAGTTCAAATCAAAACCTAGAACCCAAAATTTTGAGAGAGTTTGAGAAATGGGGTTAACTGATTGAAAAAATTTACAGTCAATTTGGAAACTTACTTCTTCGATTACAGAAAAGTTGGAAATCTGGGGTTAGGGTTTCCCAAGCTTTTCTCTCCACTTCAAAGGGCTTCACGATGCTCATTGTCTTCTGCTAAATTGGTTAGTAAAATTTCTCTTCCTTGACATACTATCGGTTTAATTTAGTATATTGGTTTCAATTTCTCTTCCTTAACATACTCTCTGTTCAAATTTGGTTCCATAATCAAATTAAGTTTGAAGCTTAAGACGTACGATATTGGTGTTGCATAAAGAAACTCAAATAAGTCGAATCCCGGTTAGGAATCAATAGGGAATTTTAGTTAAATTCAATGGTGACTCAAAATAGTACTGATTTTTTTGTCTTTGCCGGTTAGAATTGAGATTAATTCCAACTTCTAACAAGGAACCATCTACCTTTTATTGTGAGGGTAACATTCTGGTGCATAAAGAAACTTGATTGACTGAAAATATACTATGGAACCGATTGAGTTTCCTTTTCCAAGAGTATAAGCTCTAATTTCTTCTCTTAAGGAGCATCATAACAGGTGAAAACATAATTCCTTCGTGGGGTTTAAGATTTTTGTAAAGTTTCAGTTTGAGGTTTATCAAATTAATTAAGTTTTTTCAATTTAGCTAATAGTTTCACGACCCAAATTCCAGTTGGGGACATATAATGGGAAATCAGTGAGGTTTTGATTGGATGATGAGAGTGAGTGTAATTTTCGCTTTCTTATCCCACTTATTTACTTACTAGGCGACCACTGTGTTTTCCGGTTAGGATTGAGATTAGTTCCAACTTCTAACAAGGAACCATCTACCTGTTATAGTGAGGCTTGAATAGATGGTTTGCACTAAGTTATGGTAAGCTCTTATATACACAAAGTAGTACAGGTGCCGCAAAGTTTCCCAACCTACTGGTGCAACACACTGAGGTTTACAGAAAAACTTTTCTTTTAACACCCTGTTCTTTGCTACAAACATCTAGAGAAGATACCTTACCAAGTCTTTCAGTACTAGCTGTATCTTTCTGTGCATTAACAAGGTCACAAAATGCTCGACTAGAAGATATCAACATATGATAGGGAGCTGCATATGGAACCTTAGTATCATAGAAAATCTTTATAAGTGTCCCAAACTGAAAGTTGCTAATACCTGTAGCATTAGTTATTGCAGATGATATTGCGTTAGTTATTGCAAATGTCTCCTTTGTTAAATTTGTGTTTTCATTGCAGATCTATATATGGAGGGTAAGCACCCTTATCTTCAAAACCAATTGAAATATCGGTTTCAATTTTTCCAGCACTAACTTCTAATCAACTATCTTCAAAACCAAAAGCAGTTCGTTGTTGAAATCCCAACTGATCTATGTAGTTATTTTTTAATTGGCAAGTAAATTAATTATATTTTTTTATGAGTTTTAAGTTTTCCAGTGATTGATTCCTGAGTTTGATATATTAATTCAATTTTTCACTAATTAGTAATTGGTCTTCAAGCAAAGTATCAACTCTTGATCTCTTGAAGTCCTATTCAATTAGTGGGTGAATCATTCCAAGCAGTAAGTTTTGCTATCAACTCTTGATCTCTTCAGGATTTATTCAGCTGATGTTGGTCAAACTTATATTCTTGAGCTCTATCTGTTTCTAAAAATGCTTGAGAGGAAATCGTTGTTCAATTTGTAATTTTTTCCTGAGTTTATGATAGTAAGATTCAATAAGTTGCATTAGTTACTTATAAAATAAAATTAAAAAGAACTACATTGCAACGAAATTGAAAAATCTGCAGCAATGCAGGGTAATAACGTATCTAACCTAAGTCTCCACTGGCAACACGTCTCTGCATTGCTGATATGATCTACATCGTCCCTAATTGATCAGAAATGAAATAAAAAAGAAATAGATGACCTTAAGCCTTTGCCATACTAATGATCTTATCGTTTGGTTTCTAGGGGTTTAAACTAATTTGAAAATAGTTCATCGAAATATATGTTTGAGACTAGAAAACAAGAGGAGGTTTGGTATTGACCAGAATTAGGTTTGAGATTTGCCGGAATATATCTGTTTAAAGTTTGGGAAAAAGTTTGGAAGAAATTTGTATAGCAAAAGTTATGGTTTTGTGTAAGTTCAGGTTTTATCATTACCGGGATCTTTAACCTTAGCCTTAACTTTGAAAATGTTACAGAGTAAAACGGATTTTTTTTTTTGTGCAATTGAAGAAAGTGAGTGTAAGTTAAGGGTTTATATTTATGAACTGAGTTATAGCCAGGATTTCGAAACCGTACCAGAACATGACATAACCTCTACTGGAACCTTGGTTAGTATTTGCTCCATAATTAGATCATGGTGAAGGTGCTTCCTTTTTCTTATATACTCTTTTCGTCTTCATCTTTGTTGGTGTTGTTGTAGTAATAGTATTACTGGAATCTTTGGTTTTACTTTTCCCAACACGATCAACTCATGCTTGGTTTTTGTAACTGAAATAGTGCGGGTCAAACTTGAACCTGAAAAGATTATGACCACTCCTTTATTATGAGAGATTCAAATGGAGAAGCTATGCAGAACAAACCATTAAGTGGCTTATTCATACCTCTCATAGTAATTATATTATAACCAAAAGTTTATTTGTTTGTGATTTGAGCAAGAAAGATTTTACAATGTTTTTTACTTCTGTTTTTTGTATCAGAATAAGATAAGTTTTTATTTTAATATCACATCCATTGCAAAAGAAAAGAGTTTAGCTAGGTTGTAATTGTTTGCTCGATATGTGATTGTAGTGACATATATAAATGTGGGTTTTGATTTGAGAACAGAGTACAAATGGTGCTTCTAGCTCCAGATCCCGTAGAATGATGATCATGGAGTATGTGCCTTTATTTGTTGAGCTCTTGGTTTCATTCCTTTTTCAGTATAACAATATAGTACTTTAAAGATTAGTAGGATTTTGCCATGAACCCTAGGAAAGATAAAACCTTAGAAAAATGCGAGATGTGTGAGTTATGATGTTATGAATGACAATTCGGCAGTTAGGTTGACATGACAAAACTAGCTATCTGAGGAGCTAAAGGTTTCTGTATTTATGTTTCTACTTTTATAATCTTCTCTTCACAATACATGTCAGAAGTTGATGTGTTGTGTCATCCCTAGGCCCCACTTATAGATGCATCATTTATTCAACATGTTTACTGGCTGGATTGTTGCGTCTCACTCGAAATCTCTACATGTGTGTTCCCTTTAACATACTTCCACCAACTGATTTTCAGGGCCAGCTTGGTACCTGGGGCCAGCAAGTAGATCCAAGTCAATATGGTGCTGCTTATTATGGTTAGGGACAAGGGTACGATGCTTATGTGTATGATGCGGCTCATAATTACGGAACGAACGGAAGGTCAGGCGCATCGCGCATGCGTGCTATACTAGTACGAAAGGATAAAACACACACACATCGAAGATTTCAGAATCGATTCTGGACGGGTCAGACGGCTGAGTCAGATCCAAACAGGCAACTTTGAAATCCAGCAGTCTAAACTACGGTATATATAAATGCGTCCCACAAGATGGGGCGGGAATCGGCTCATACAAATTAAAACAAAAATGGACGAAGAAATTTGGGGGAAAATTGAGAAATCAAATCTTTCAATTCAATCATTATCTTCAATCAGGTCACTAATCATAAACCCTTCCACATCTAAACAAATCATCTCTGCTATAATCAAAACCCTAACTCAATATCTACAACAAGAACAAGAACAAACCCTAGAAAATCAAAATCAAATTATAAACCATTACCTGAAACTCCTCTGTGATATAGCTACTCATCATCCTGACTTCACACGTATCGTATTTGACACGGTCTGGTCTTTCGCTTTCAGTAGTTTTGTTAATTCGCAATTTAGAGTTGAATCTTTATCAGTTCTTCTCACTATTGTTCAGCATGATGAAAATTTAGTATCTGCTATAGGTGAATTCGATGAGAGTGTTATAACTGAACTTTTTTTTGATTCTTCTGTGTCTGTTAGGTACTGGGTTTTTAAGAATTTGTTTAGATTTGGGATTCGAAATGAAATTTTAGTTCGAGTTTTGTTAGGGTTTATTAATGATCCTTATCCTTATGTGAGAAGAGTTGCTTTAGATGGTTTAGTAAGGTTGAGTAAATCAGTGGTGGAAATTAAGAATGGTGGATTGATTGCGGAAGGATATGATCGGGCGGTCGATTTATTTGTTGATAGAAATGACTGTGTTAGGGCGGCAGCAATTCGTGTGGTAAGTGGTCGGAAACGATTCTATTTTGTTCTTAATTCGATGTTTGTGTGTATTGCTGAAATGATTTTATTGTGAAATTTAGGTCTGTGAATGGGGGCAATGGTTACCGGATTCTAATATGGAAAATGGTGAGCAGGCTTGGTTGGATTCGGTGTTTGTTCAGGTAATGCTTGAATTTAGATTGTTAATGTGATTGAGAAATAGATTTGGACACCAATTGGTACCACAAGAGGTACTTCAGGGGATCCCAATGGTGAAATGTCGTCTCTGTTTGTCCTCATACGTGCACATGCGTAGTATTCCTTGCGAGTCTCTTGTACGTTACTAGTTGGATTCAAATTAGAAGGATTGGAATGTGCATATATTTGTTTGTGATAGTTAGAAAATCGTGTAATTACATTAGTGTGAGTGCTTGAATTTTGAGGAAGACTTGAGATGTTTCATAGGGTACTTGAATCACTGCGTTGGAACCAAATTTTGTCCTGTGAATTATGATTAGTCCTGTTTAGGCTTTTGTAATGTATGTTCTTCTGCAGCTGTGTTCCATGGTGAGAGATATGAGTATGGAGGTACGGAATGAAGCTTTTGTCTCCCTCGGGAAAATGAAGATGGTGTCTGAAGATATACTACTGCAGACCTTATCAAAGAAAGTCCTTGGTAACCTAAAAGAAAGAAAATTTCCTGGGAAGAGCAATACGAAAATTTTGGATCTACCAGCTTCAAATGCAGCTGGTGCTTTTGTTCATGGGCTCGAGGACGAATTCTATGAGGTGATTCTATTAGTATTTGCAGTTTGCTTAATTTGAGCGGAAACCCATGGCATTACAATATGCTTTGTAGACTCCAGCTTGAACTCGAACTTTCTCACACACTGCACTGTTCTTATTGCTCTTGTTGAAGGTGAGGAGCTCAGCCTGTAATTCCTTGGGGATGCTTATAGCTTTCTCTGTCAGATTTGCTAATGCTGCCTTGGATTTGTTAATGGACATGTTGAATGACCATTCTATGGTTGTTCGGTTGCAAACATTGGAGACAATGTATCATATGGTGACATGTGATCGTCTGAAGGTGCAAGAGGCACACATGCATATGGTATTCCCGCTGTCCTTTATCCCTTATTATGAAACCAATGAGTATCCATTAAACATGATACGTATATGTGCATTTTTGGATCACATTGTTGATCATTTGCAAGACATTCAACAAAGAGAAGTTTTTGGTTTTTAATTAGTTAGACCTACCAATTATCTCGTATCTTATATTTGGCATACCTTTGCAGTTTCTTGGTACTCTGGTGGATGCAAGTACCTTGATTAGACGTGCAGCACGTAAAGTCCTCCGTTTACTGAAACTTCCATGTATGAAGATTTTTAAATCATCAATTAGCGGCCTTCTTACCAACTTGGAGACTTATCCTGAGGTAGAAACCATGTACATCAATTACAACTTCTTCTTTTTTCCTGGTTGAACATCATGAGCTCGGGCAAATTTTATAGAGTATAACTTTTCTTTCTGTTCTCCTCCCAGGACGAAGCTGATATCTTCTCTGCTTTGTCTTATATGGGTAGAAACCATGGAAGTTTTGCCGTCAGCTTTGTTACAGAAGTGTCTCAAGAGGTTTTTGTCTTTCCTTGTCTCACCATTTAGAATAGTATCAAATGTAAAAGATCACTGTTCCCTTATTTTTGTTTCTCTTCTGCCCTGCTTACAGATAGAACCATCCCGTGAAGGAGATCTCAGATTTGATAATCCAAGACTAGCTGCAACACTGGTTTTATCCATTTCAGCACCTCTATCACATGAACATCTTGCATGCTCCATTCCAACAAAAGTATTCTCAATGGCAATTCCTTTTTCTTGGAAGAATTTCGGTTTCCTTAAAAGATTGTGCGACTCAAGATGCCCTTTTGGCCTATTTGTATAAGTTCAGTAAAGTTACACATGTTCCTGGCACTGAATCATCTGTAGAGGATAATGTTTCTGGAGGAAAGCTTCCGCTTCATAATATCGATGAGATATTCAATCAAGTATTACCCCTGCAACAAATTTGTGATGGAGCCTCTGAAGATCAATTTCAAAATGTTCTGCGAGATCTAAGGCAAACAACTTTCTCTCTATCTCATCAAAAGAAAGTGATTTTCACGGACGAGGAGGCAGAGAAAAACGTAAATCTTATTCTCAGAACAGTAGCTGCTACCTGGCAACTGATAAAATCAGGGTTCACAGATGAAGTACGAAAGACTTTGAGGTTCTATTCTTAAACTAATTTCTCACGCAGCTTACCTATTTCTATACCTATTCGGTAAATAATATGATCCTAGCTTTTCTTTTTTTATAACGTATAGGAGCTGCAGTAAAGAGCTGGAAACACTAGCTGTGAACTCGAACAGATTAACTGGTTTGTTGGCCTTCGCGTCTCAGTATGTTCAGGTAGTCCAACATATAGCAGAAATATGGATTCATTTTCTTCCATTAAGTAAGCTCCGCTACCGGAAAACAGGAATGTTGGATCATTTATCTGAAAAGCTAGATTATGATCTTAGAAAGCTAAGGTACGAGTTTTCGGGGTTGAGTAAAAAAGAAGAACAGCCTGTCTTAGAATTGATACTTCTTGCTTGTGTTCTGAGGTTGTCCGACATGAAGATCTGTTGTAATGTTAATACATTGAAGAGGATGCAATCTACCATCTCCGACATAGAGCTTCTCTGTGAGGACTTGCACATCGAACTTTCTGAATTTGCTGGAGAACTGAGAAAGTCATTGAGTGAACGGGGATATCTAGATGACGGTGCTTTGAGTCAGCAATTTTCATTCAAAAGATTAGTTGATTTATTTTCACTTAAAGAAATGGTGTTTGATGGAATGTTAGAACACATCAAGGCAGAACTGAGTGTACCAGGTAACGACTCAGAAAACCCTATTCCCTTCGTATCTGGATTGCCTGCTGGTGTTACATTCCAAATGACATTATTTAATGTATCGGACAAAGACAGATTGTGGCTAAAGATGTTTGTACAGGAGGCGTATCTATTTCAGTATGTGTTTCTGGATTTGAACCAAATTGGAGGACATGACGAGTTCAACAAAGTCACATTGAATGTACCGTTCTACAGCACTCCAAAAGCAGCTTCTTTCGTATTAAGAGCATGTGTTGTTAAGGAATGTCCATCTCAAGATGTGGATCAACTGGCAAGAGGTTCTGGAGGGCCAAAAGGGGAGCTCACCGTCATCAGCAATATAACCAAAATTTATTTGGGTGCAGCCAAGAGTACAACCTGAAGGTTGGAAGAAGATTGATTTCAACAAATCTCCAATATACTTTGGCTCGAGAAAGAAGTTGTTCTGCACGGTCACAGTATTTTCTTCATGTCATGGAATTTCTTACCATGTAAAGGAACTATCTAAATTAAAATCAGAGAGCAAATGTCACAGAAAAGTTTAAGTATTTGAGGTGCCATAGTCCATACTTGCTGTCAGCGCCGTCTTATGGACTAGGCCAGCTAGGCTGTTGCCTAGAGTCTCGAATTGTTAGGGCCTAAAAAATTTAATGTTTGTTTTTGTAATATCCGTCCCAATTTTAAGGTTTTTTTTCTTTCTTTGTAATTAGCTTAAAGGGTATTTTGGTAATTTTAGTAATAGGGTTTTTTGGTCATTTCATAACTTATGGGAAAAAAATTTACCTTTCTGCTTAGAGCTTCTCCAATGACATGTTGCCACGTAGGAAATACATATAACAACCATTGGAGAAGCTCTTAGACAGTGTTTCATTCATTCGTTTTCGAAAGAGAATTAAATTGATTTCTTTTCGGTGCATGTGCTAATTAAATATTTTTTTTAGATTATTGCGGTAAGAAGAATATTCACGATTTGATTACTAGCTAATTGGAGAAGGATTTTAAATATGGATATATGCCTTTAAAATGAAATAGCACAATAATAATGATAGCATAGGCTTTGTAGAAAAAAGAATAGTAGTCAGATATTACCATAATCTTTATATTTATGGACATTTAGCTTGGTTAATCGGTGGGACTAGTATTAATCCTCTTTGCCAAGAAAAGAAAATAACCGTTTGTTTTTCTGGATAAAAATCAATCCATATTAATCCTAAGATTTGGTTAACTAAGGTAAAAATTTAAAAGATTTAACAAAGCTTTTAAATGTTGTGGTTGGTGGAATTTGAAGTTAAATTAAATAGGGAAGGTTAAAGAAAAATTAGGACCTCTAATTCCCTAGATTAGTTTCACGTGAATTTTTTCTCTCTCATCTATAAGATGATTTTTTTTCTCGTCAAAGGATGATTTTCTCATATTTGTTTCTAAATCCTAATCTTCTTTGATTCTTTCATGTTGTGTTGTTTGTTTTGCAGGTTAATCAGCATCTTTGTTTCTCTCATTCTTGACAACTTTGTGTACGTCTCAACAGTTCTTGTGGGTTTTTGTTAGACCTGTTCTTCGACATCATCACATTTTCGAAATGGAATCAGATACTTCTCAGTCCTCTAACCCTGAATATGAAGATCTAGCCAATAGAATGGCTTCCCTACTGCATATAGAAGAAAAAGAATACGAAGTTCCAGCCGATCTGACTGAAGCAAGGAATGAACATAAATATTCTCTTGTTATCACCACTATTACAAGAAGAGAATATGTCATCAATATATTTTATAATATGCTCCAACGTTCATGGCAACCTTCAGGCAACATAGAGATATCAAGTTTTGGTAAAGCTGTTTACCTTGTTTACTTTGGACTGGGTTGTGACTATAACACAGTAATAACTAGATCTCCAAGGGGACTAAATGAAGATCTTCTACTTCTAGAGAAATGTGATCCTGACAAGATCCCTGAAGAATACGAATTCAAGTATGCAGACTTCACTGTCCAAGTTCATGGTCTACCAATGAGTTTTCAAACAACAAAAATAGTGGAATTCGTTGCAAGCAAGATTGGATTCCCTTACCCAATAAATCCATCAGAGCAAACTAAATGGAGGAGTTTTGCTAGAGTTCGAGTCAAAGTTGATGTTACAGAGCCTATCAGACAAGAACTGGTCTTCACTCTACCATCAAAGAAAAAGTGCAAGGCCAAGCTAAGATATGAAAGGTTACATAAAGTTTGTTTTTTCTGTGGTAGATTTGGACATATCATGAAACAATGCCCAGACCTGTCCAGAGAATGTGAAAAATTAGGGTTCTTTTCTCCAGAAACTTTCATGGAGAAGATGCAGGATATGAAGGTAGCTCGTTTTACTGAAGAAATCAATGCTAATTACTGGACAAGAATCACACAGTTTAACCAATCTTCAACAAAGCAACAAGAATCATCACGAGGCATGCAGGAAGATGATGACGTCAGAAGCAAGAACCCTGATTCTGCTTTTGGTCAAGACATTACCAATATTATCTCCACTTTTCACTCTCCGAAAGAAGATATCCATGCAAGGGATAATTCTGCTACCAAAAATAGCCATGCACGAGATAATTCTGCTACCCAAATTATAGCAAACTCTCAGTCAAACAAGGAAACCACAAAAAACCTTCCTACTATCCAGCCTGGAAAGAATCAGTCTCCAGCTCACCAAGCCATTAATACAAATTCTCATGCAGTTACCACCGGAGCAAAAAAACCAAGTACCTTTGAACCGATCCGAAAACCATCACCAATCACCATTACCCAACCCCCTAAACCCTTACCCACCCATGAGATAAATTCCCAACAACCCATACCCAACCACCAAAAACCATCAAGTCCAAACCCAACCTCCATCATCCACACCGCAAAAAAACCACTTTGGGAATTACCATCAGCAACAAAAATCCTCCTCCATCCAAGAACCAACACTACACCCACACCAATACTCCACCAGATAACCTTCCAAAAAAATCTATCACCATCCCACCTCTAATCCCCCCATAAAAACCCACCAAAAAAAATATGAGACAGTGGAAAAGGTGTTAGAAAAAACGCTTTAAAATTACCAATTTTTCCATGGACTATGTTTTGATCCCTAGACCTATTGCCCATTAATTGTTTTTTCTTTTGAATAGATAAAACAATAGTCCCACATTGACTAAAATCTAAAGAGTTTTAGACATAAATACCATAGAATTGGCTATAAGGGCATGGCCCTTGGGTCATTAGACTTTTGTGCTTTGAGGGAAGGCTTAGACTAGGGCAAGGTTGCCTTTCCCGTACGCGCGGTGCTTCGCACAGAAGCACGCACGCCGCCGCCGTCCGTCCGGGTGTGGGTGTGGGTGTGGGTGTGGGTTCATTAGATCCTATCTTTTTGCTGAAATTTTTGGTACGTGTTTTCCAATCAAGTAGAAGAATCTTTTCTTTGTCTGTACGTGTCTTGTCTTGGATTCTTTGTCTGTACGTGTTTTGTCCTGACTTCTTTGTCTGAACGTGCTTGTCTTGGCTTCTTTGTTTGTACGTGTTTTGTCCTGGCTCTTGGCTTGGAAGCAACACACTGCTCCATGCTTGACAAAACAACTTTTCTTGCACTATCTTTAACCCAACATTACCAGTATTTCTGTCATAAGCATGGGTTTTCTTTCTTGTTTGTAACTACACAAACACTATATAAGAGAGTAGTTGTAAGCTCAGAAAACACACCACAGAGAAACATCTCTTCTACTCTCCCTCTGTTTTTCTGTAAACATCTCTTCTACTGTTTTAAGTACTGCCAAGCTCTAAGGGTACCTTCATTGTATGCTACATTGAGGGGTACTAACTGTAGTTGTATCCTGGAGGTGACTCGCCAACTGCTGTAGCATCTCAGAGGAGTGGCAGGCGATATTTCCTTTAGGACAGCGTAGTTTACGTGCCTCTACATTTTCTGTGCAGCAACATCAGCAACATTATTTTGAGCTAAGTATCTTCTTCTCAGTTACATTATTAGTACTTTCACCAACAATCTAAAGGCAATATCCTCTTTACTATATTTTGTAACAACATGGGAAAGAGTATTGTAGACAAACCCCCAAAGTTTAGTGGCAAAGACTTTAAACGATGGCAGTCCAAAATGTTATTCTTCTTAAAAGACCAAAGGCTAGATGAAGTTTCCTTAGAAAGACCCTTAAGAAGGCTTCATGACCGTGGTTATGAAGATAGACTGGATAGGTGGACTAGGAAAAATTACATGTGCAAAAACCATATTCTTAACTGTCTGGATGACTCCTTGTACGACTTTTATAATGCAAAAGAGAATTTTACTGCTTTTGATTTATGGGAAGCCCTAGAAGAAAAATATCTTGCTGAAGCTGCTGGAAGCAAGAAGTTCTTGGTGGCTAGGTTCCTGGAATATAAGATGACTGATGAAAAGCCTGTTGTAGAACAATTCGTCGAACTCCATCTACTCATCAACGAAATTCTTGCTGAAGGCATGCATATTGATGAATCTCTAAATGTATCTGCAGTGATTGAAAAGCTACCACCCTCATGGAACGAGTACAAAAGGAGACTGCGACACAAGAATCGTGAAATCACCATGGTGGAGCTGGGGAAAAAGATCCAGGTGGAGGAACTTCTGTGCTGCAAGGACAAGAGCCTGATGCTGAGCAAAGACATGTCAAACAAAGCTCATGTCCTGGACGATAATGCTGCGTCAAAGAAAAGGCACGGAGAATCCAGCAAAAATGGTAAACGTAAAAAACAACGTAACTCCAAAGGTAACCATCTTAAGCCAAAGGGTGGTGTCTCCAAAAACACCATCAAAGGCGACTGCTATAACTGTGGGAAAACTGGTCATATGGCCAAAGATTGCAGGGCACCTAAAAAGACCAAAAATGATCCTAAACAGAAAAATAAGGCAAACGTAGTAGATGATTCTGGATATTTTACTGGCATGGTGTCTGAAGTCAACCTTGTCTCTAATGTGACCAATGTGAGAGACTGGTGGCTTGATTCTGGAGCCACTAGGCATGTCTGTAAGTTCAGAAATGCTTTCTCCTCCTATAACAAAGTAGGAGACGATGAGAAATTGTTTATGGGAAACTCTTCTACCTCTAAAGTGGTAGGAAAAGGCAAGGTTGAATTGAAGCTCACTTCAGGAAAAACTCTCGCATTGAATGACGTGTATCACGTCCCGGACATATGCAAGAATCTTATCTCAGAAACCATCTTACTTGGGAAAGGTTTTAAATTTGTAGCTGAGTCTAACAAGTTGTAATCTCTAAAGGTGGTGACTTCGTAGGAAAAGGATATGTCACTGATAACATGATTAAGCTTAGTGTACTTTCTTTGAACTTGAATGATAATGCATCTTTTCTGCTTATGTTTGTGACTCCTCACATGTTTGGCATGATAGACTAGGACATGTTAATTTCAAATCTATTGAAAGACTTGCTAAATTAGGCTGCATTCCTAAAATAAACTTTGAGGTCATAAATGTGAAATTTGTGTTGAATCTAAATATGCTAGAAAACCCTTTAACAAAAAGGTTGAACGTAGTACAACTCCCCTAGAACTAATCCACTCGATTTGGGAGATTTGAAATCAACACCAACTAGAGGTGGGAAAAAATGGTACATCACTTTTATAGATGATCACTCAAGATACTGTCAGGTTTATCTTCTTAGAAGTAAAGATGAAGCCTTAGACGCTTTCAAATTATATAAACTTGAAGTAGAAAACCAAAGAGGTGTTACTATTAAAACTCTTAGGTCGGACCGAGGCGGTGAGTATGTGATACCTATAGGAGAATTCTGCAAACTTAATGGCATCATTCATGAAACTACTGCACCTTCTTCACCTGAGTCGAATGGAGTAGCTGAAAGGAAAAACCGAACACTCATAGATATGGTGAACGCTATGTTAGCTAGTTCAGGGCTACCTTCGAACCTGTGGGGGGAAGCAATTCTCTCTGCTTGCTATATCTTGAACCGAGTTCCATTTAAGAAATCCGACAAAACTCCATATGAGTTATGGAAAGGAAGACAACCGTCCTATGCATACTTTAAAGTGTGGGGGTGTTTGGCCAAGGTGGCCACTCCTCGTTCCAAGAAAACCAAAATAGGACCTAAAACTGTAGATTGTGTTTTCCTAGGATATCCTGAGCACACTAGTGCTTATAGGTTCATGGTAATTGGTGAGAACACCATAATGGAATCCAGAGATGCAGTGTTTTTCGAACACATTTTCCCTTTAGGGTCTGGACCTCATAAAAGGGTCCGCGATGATCTCTCAGATGTTCCTTCGACTAGTCAACCCCCGTCTCTAGATGCTGAAACCGAACCTAGAAGAAGTAAGAGGGTCAGAACCGAGAAAGGTTTCGGTCCAGATTTTGTGACTCTTACGGTAGAGTCTGAACCCCAAACCTATAAGGAAGCTATGACTTCTCCGGAAGCTCCCTTCTGGGAAGAAGCTTCAAATAATGAGTGGGATTCCATTCAACAAAATGAAACTTGGGAGCTTGTAGACTTACCTCCTGGTAGTAAAACCATAGGTTGCAAGTGGGTCTTCAAAAGGAAACTTAGAACAGATGGAACTATAGAAAAACACAAAGCTAGGTTGGTAGCTAAGGGGTACAGACAACAGGAAGGATTAGATTTCTTTGATACCTATTCACCGGTCACTAGAATCACTTCTATCCGGATGCTGATTGCTATTGCTTCTATTTATGATTTGCATATACATCAGATGGATGTTAAAACTGCTTTTTTATATGGTGAATTGAATGAAGAAATTTATATGGACCAACCTGAAGGTTTTGTTGTGAAAGGTTTGAAGATAAAGTATGCAAACTGAAAAAATCTGTATGGTTTAAAACAAGCACCTAAACAGTGGCATGAAAAATTTAATCATGTAATGATATCTAATGGCTTCAAGGTTAATGAATCTGATAAATGTGTTTACATTAAATCTGTGGATGATTCTCATGTTATTGTGTGCTGTATGTTGATGATATGCTCATATTAGGTAGTAACCTTGATAGTATTAAATCACTAAAAGCATGCTTAACGAAAACTTTGACATGAAAGACTTAGGCCCTGCTGATGTAATCTTAGGGATGAAAATCAGAAAGATGTCTGATGGATATAGTCTTAGTCAATCTCATTATGTTGAAACTGTGCTTAAGAGATTTAATCATGAAAATGCTAAACCTGCAACTACTCCTTATGATCCCAATTGCAAATTGAAAAAGAACAAGGGTGAGGGTATTTATCAACTTGAGTATTCTCGTGTTATTGGCAGTCTTATGTATTTAATGAACTGTACAAGACCTGATATTGCCTATACTGTGAGTAGATTAAGCAGGTACACTTGCAACCCTGGGCAGGATCACTGGAATGCTCTCTACAGATTCTACGGTACCTGAGAGGAACTTCAAACTATTGCCTAAGTTTTGGGAAGTATCCTGCTGTGCTAGAAGGGTATTGTGATGCTAACTGGATATCAGACTCAGATGAGTGCAAATCCACTAGTGGGTACATCTTCACACTTGGTGGTGCGTCTGTGTCATGGAAGTCTACCAAACAGACATGTATAGCCCGATCCACCATGGAGTCTGAGTTTATAGCCTTGGAGAAAGCTGGAGAGGAAGCTGAATGGATACGAGGTTTCCTGGGTGGAATTCCACTCTGGCCCAAGCCTGTGTCTTCGATCGCAATCCACTGTGACAGTCAAGCTGCTATTGGATGCGCAAAGAATAGTGTATACAACGGAAAGTCTATACATCTTCGAAGAAGACACAAGACAGTGAAACAACTACTCTCTACTGGCATCATCTCTATAGACTTTGTAAGGTCTAAAGAGAATATGCAGATCCTTTGACGAAAGGGTTATCTAGAGAGGTAGTTAGATCCACATCGAAGGGATGGGACTCAAGCTCATAGAATAAATCGCCATGAAGGACACTCAACCTTGTGAATGGAGCTCCAAGATCAAGGTTCAATGAGATAACTAATTTTTGGTGATGTAGAGAGAGAGCATTATCTTTGTCCCTCCCTATGGTGTAACCGTATGATAGTGCTGCATGCATGTTTTAGGATGATCTGTCAATATCTTAATGAGTTCCATGGCTTTGCTTAAAGCGGAGTGTGGCAGGACACTCTTAATGGACTCACCTATGTGGATGTTGGAAGTGGGGTCGCTTCCTATGAGAATTTGAGCTTTTTCTCTAGAGACATTCATTAAGTCCGGGATTTAGCCCACGGCCAAAACGGGCACAACGGCAAGAGCTTAGCAGCTTTCTTTTTCTTTGAGACATCAAAGTGTGGTTGTTATTTCTGAATTGCAATCACTGTTGACGGTTCAAGACATTGTGTTCACCGAAACAACAAGCAGTTCCGGTAACCTCTCACTATGTTAAGGTTCAATCTCTGGGACACCTTAGCCTAATATTGATGTATTATGTTTTCTCGTATTTCGTCGATATGTTTTATCATTCATGTGGGGGATTGTTAGAAAAAACGCTTTAAAATTACCAATTTTTCCATGGACTATGTTTTGATCCCTAGACCTATTGCCCATTAATTGTTTTTTCTTTTGAATAGATAGAACAATAGTCCCACATTGACTAAAATCTAAAGATTTTTAGACATAAATACCATAGAATTGGCTATAAGGGCATGGCCCTTGGGTCATTAGACTTTTGTGCTTGGAGGGAAGGCTTAGACTAGGGCAAGGTTTCCTTTCCCGTACGCGCGGTGCTTCGCACAGAAGCACGCACGCCGCCGCCGTCCGTCCGGTCGGTCGGTCGGTCGGGTCTGGTTCGGGTTCGGGTGTGGGTGTGGGTGTGGGTTCATTAGATCCTGTCTTTTTTCTGAAATTTTTGGTCCGTGTTTTCCACTCAAGTAGAAGAATCTTTTCTTTGTCTGTACGTGTCTTGTCTTGGCTTCTTTGTCTGTACGTGTTTTGTCCTGACTTCTTTGTCTGAACGTGCTTGTCTTGGCTTCTTTGTTTGTACGTGTTTTGTCCTAGCTCTTGGCTTGGCAGCAACACACTGCTCCATGCCTGACAAAACAACTTTTCTTGCACTATCTTTAACCCAACATTACCAGTATTTCTGTCATAAGCATGGGTTTTCTTTCTTGTTTGTAACTACACAAACACTATATAAGAGAGTAGTTGTAAGCTCAGAAAACACACCACAGAGAAACATCTCTTCTACTCTCCCTCTGTTTTTCTGTAAACATCTCTTCTACTATTTTAAGTACTGCCAAGCTCTAAGGGTACCCTCATTGTATGCTACATTGAGGGGTACTAACTGTAGTTGTATCCTGGAGGTGACTCGCCAACTGCTGTAGCATCTCAGAGGAGTGGCAGGCGATATTGCCTTTAGGACAGCGTAGTTTACGTTCCTCTACATTTTTTGTGCAGCAACATCAGCAACATTATTTTGAGCTAAATATCTTCTTCTCAGTTACATTATTAGTACTTTCACCAACAAAAGGTTTGCTAGAAACTCTCACGAGAATGAAGCAACTGACAATGTTCTTCACGTTGGCAGTAAAAGACATTCTGAGCCGATGGACTATGATCCCCCTCTCAAGCAATATTGCAGCAATACCGAAGTGTTTGTGGCGACTTTTCCCAAAAAGTCGCAAGGCCAATATTAATACAATCTTGGAACTGTCGTGGTCTGGGGAACGAGACGACAGTTCTGGCCTTAAACTCGTTCCTGAGAAGCTGTAAACCAGCAATATTGTTCTTGTCTGAAACAAGGCTCAATGAAGCAAACACTATAAGAATCTGCAGTTCTCTCGACTTTAGACATTTTGATTATGTAGCAGTAAACGGGAGAAGTGGTGGTTTAGCAATTTTGTGGAAATATTCATTGGACCTCTACATCATCTCAAAATCACGCAACAGTATTCATTGTAGCATTGCAGCAAGTTTGTTTATTCCCAAGTGGGATCTCTTGTGTGTTTATGAACCCCCGTCACACCCTCATAGAGATAGTTTTTGGACACAAATGAACAACATTATCTCTGACATTGAAGGTGTATGGTGTATGATAGGCGATCTAAACGCTCTCATGCATCAATATGAGAAGCATGGAAGCTCTACTACTACAGATATTAGCTGTAGAGAGTTTCGGACCACGATTAGAGAAAGAGATATTCTGGATCTAGGATATGCTAGACCGTCTTTTACCAGGCCAAACAATGCATCACAGAATACCCCAATTTTTGAAAGGCTGGACAGAGCTATTTGTAACTCAAAGAGGATATTACTATTTTCTGATGCTGTTGTACTACACCTACCAAGGATAGAAAGTGATCATGCTCCCATCATTCTCAACACAATGAGAAGTCCCCCAAAAAGAAAACCAAACTATAAGTTTGAATTCTATTGGATGGTCATCCAGAGTTCAAGGAGGTAATGTAAACTAAATGGGAAGGTGCTACTGGTACAATGTAAAAGTTGGAGTCTCTTGGCAAGGCTTATGGAAATGGAGCAGAAAGACTTTCGGAGACACGAGAAGGGAGATAGAATGTGAGAAACAAAAGCTGATTGACTTACAATCTTCAGCACACTTGGAAGATACCAGAGAGGAAGAAAGAGCCATCAGCAATAATATAATCAATCTTGAAAGAAGAGACATGATGTTTTTGCAACAAAGAAATAAATCTAACTGGATTTCATCAATCGATAAAAACACCCAGGTATTTCATGTATCTGTTATTCATAGAAGAAGCAGAAACAAAATCTTTGCTTTGAAAAATAATGATGGAGAGTGGATTTCTGACCATGACCAAATCAGAGACACTCTTGTAAACCACTTCCAAGATATGTTTTCTAAGGATACCAATGTAAACTCGTCCATGATTCTAGAAAATGCTAATATGATCAATCAAGATGATTGCAGGTACTTAAGTTCCATCCCTACTGCAGAAGAAATTTTTAAAGTGATAAAGAAAATGGGCTCTTTAAAGTCTCCAGGTCCAGATGGCTACCCATCTCTCTTCTATAAAAGATGTTTGGAAGTTGTTGGTGAAGAAGTGGTTCGACTGATTCAAGATTGCTTCAGATATTCCTGAATCCCTCACGGTCTGAACCATACTTATCTGGCATTGATCCCAAAAAAGAAGCATGTTGAGACTGCTTTCGAATACAGACCCATAACACTATGCAATGTGCTCTACAAAGTTGTCACCAAAATCATCACAAACAGGCTAAGTCCTTTCTTAGATAGCCTAATTGATAAAACTCAATCTGCTTTTGTGCCAGGGAGACATATTATAGACAACATAGTGGTTTCCAAAGAACTATTCCCTTCAATGCAACATGCTAATACAACTGAAGGCTCTTTTGCATTAAAGCTGGACATGAGTAAGGCATATGATAGGGTTGATTGGGGTTTCTTGAGTCAAGCTCTCACCAACATTGGCATTACTGACAGAGACCATGCTCTCATAATGAGTTGTGTTAAAACTGCTTCTTTTTCAATCCTCTTGAATGGGCAACCTGAAGGCTTTTTCACAGGGAAGAGAGGCATAAGGAAAGGATTCCCATTATCTCCATATCTATTCATTATCCGTGCCTATTCTCTATCTAGTATAATCAATAAAATGGAGCAGGAAGGTTTATACAGTGGCTACAAGATTAATAGATGGGCTCCAAGTGTGACACACATCATGCTTGCTGATGATGTCATGTTGTTTGGCAATATTGACACAAAAATAATCTCAACCATCTCATCTGTGCTACAACAATACTACAGTATGTCAGGACAACTGGTTAACTATGCCAAATCTTCTATACACTTCAGCAAAAGTGTACCAGAAAGATATGCAGAGGAAATCATAAAGGACCTGGGAGTCAAAAAAAATGGGAAAGAAAGAGAAATATCTAGGAGTAAAAATTCTTCAGCAAGGATTCAGAGTCTCCAACTTCAATTTTCTCATAGAAAAAATCGATGAAGCGTTAGTAGGATGGAGAAGAAACACCCTTTCTTTTGCAGGAAGAACTGTATTGATTCAATCAGTGCTCGCCCTAATCCCTATTTTTTACACATCAACTACAAAGATCCCTAAAACTGTCCTAGACAAGTTAACTCAGATTATAAAGGACTTCTGGTGGGGACATGATAGAGACAAGAGAAAAATGCATCACCTGAAATGGGAATGGTTCAACATATCAAAAGAGAAAGGAGGTTTAGGTCTAAGATATTTATATGATCTGACAATTCCCTTACTACCAAATTAGCTTGGAGATTTCTACACGACCAGGATTCTCTATGGGTTAAAATCTTAACAGCTAAATATTTAAGAGGATGCTCTTTCTGGGAGGTAAAAAAACCAAATAGTTGCTCTACCACATGGAGTACAATGTTGGATAGCAGAAGTGATCTCAAAAAAGGATGTCTCTGGCTTGTAGGTGATGGTCGTTCAATATATATTTTTTAGATCCATGGGTACTATCTGTAGTTTGTTTGATCCTTGCAAGGAATGAAACAAGTTTAACAGAGATTTCTAAAGTCCACCAGCTACTGGACAATTCTACAGGTCAGTGGAATATGAGCATGTTAACACAAACATTAGATGATATCTCATGCATTCAGATTCAACAAATCTCTCCCAACATTTCCAAGGAAGACAAACTCATCTGGCGTTTAATCAACCACAGAGATTTTACTCCTCAATCGTTCCAGAAGATGCTTGAAGAACAACAAGGTGAATCATCTCAACTAAGAGGAAAAAAAATTCCATGGAAAAAATTTTGGGCAGTCAAGAGAGTTGCGCCGAAAATCAAATCCTTTTTGTGGCGTGCACTTCACAATGGAATCGCAGTCTCTCAGAGAACCGGTAGACATGTTGAAGGAGTTTCTACAACTTGCAACATCTGCAACTCTGAAGATGAAACTATGAACCACCTACTGATTCATTCCAATTTTTGCTCAGGCAGTTTGGTTCGCATCAACTTTTGGCTTTCGCATTCAAGGTAACTCCAGTATGACTCTCTCAAACTTAATTGAAGCCTGGCTATCACAAAATGATAATAAATGGTCTGCAGTGATGGGTATGGCAATCTATTGGGATATATGGAAAGTCAGGAATGCTAAAGTGTTTGAGAACAAAACTCCAACAGTGCAAAGTGCCCTTGCCATTGCACAATACTGGCACAATCTTTTTTATAACATCACGGATAAAGCTGAACTTATGGAAGTGGAAGTCAACCCTAGAACTAACACTGAAGCAATTGTTTCAACTTGGGAGCCGCCTTCACACCCATACATCAAAATTAATATTGATGCAACATGGAAAGATGGTTCTTACGCTTGTGTGAAAGTTGTTAAAGATAACAATGGTTCTTGTCTGGGTATAGGTACCAGAACTGGTAAATCTGACACAGTTCTATTTACTGAAGAAGATGGTTTTAAACTTGCCACAGAACTGGGAATTAAATGGAACTTAGGTTCTATCATCATAGACGGGGACATCCAGCTTGTTGTGAAGTACTTAAAAGGAATTCTGAAACATATTCCATGGAGAATTTGGAGGATATGGGAGGACACTATCAACAATATGATTACTTTCAACAGTTCTAACGCTTATAAGTTTGTGCCAAATCCAGCTAATGTTGCTGCTCATAATTTGACCACTTTTGCTTTAGTTCATCAAGTCCAAGGTTGTTGGACTAGCTCTGAAATCCCAACTAATATTGTAATGTCTGTGAACAATATTTAATTGTTTTGACACATGTCTCTTAACTATTGGTTGTAGCTTTTATTATTGGAATGAATAAACTTAATTGTAGGATAAGTCGTTTCCTTAGTTAATTATCTCACGGCAGTTGATAGGGATTTTGTTGGCCGAGTTTAACAAATGGAAACGGAAAAGTAAATGTCATCTGTTTGGTCACTATTGGTCCTTAAAACCATGTGCTACGTTAGCATATAAGATTGCTAGAATTTGGCTGGAGTTGTTTTGACCGAGTTCGATAGATTTTCATTACTATAAATGCCCAAACTATTTTCTTTGAGAAAAAAAAAACTCAACCATTCTAGCTGCCATCCTCCCCAAGAGAAAATAAAATTACTTCTGGTAAAGAAAATGCTTTCCCTTTTCTTTTGTCACTTGAGATGATAGAAAACCTGGAGATAATTAGAAGATATTATGTTACTGTTCGTTAGGGTTTTAGTTCTTGCATCGATGCTTTATATTTATGGTATTGCATTGCGATTTCAGGTAGGCGCAACACCAATTCTTAAAATTGTTTTGATCAAATTCTTTTTAAAATTATTGATTCATGATTTTAATGTGATTGCTATCGTAAGTGTGATTATCTTTAACATACTTTGACGGGATACGAGATATCCTTACAAATGGTTTTGTTTTCCTAAACCCATGTGGGGCTCCCTGGGGTGAACAGTTGTTTGTTTAATTCTTTTATTGATATTGGCTCCCTGGGCGAGCGATTAATTTATTTGATTCTTTTGTTGATATTAGTTCCCTGGGGCTAGCGGATGATTAATTTTTATCATATTTGATGGGATACGAGATATCAATGGAATGGTTATTTCCCAAACCCACGTGGGCTCCCTGGGGCGAGCGGATTATTTTGTGTTTGTTTTTAAACAAGCTCTCAAAGTGTGAGCAGGCTCACAAAGGCGAGTAGTATTATAAATGGGTCGAACAAGTATCTCGGGTAAGGTTAACCTAAATGGTTTGACCATATTAAGATTGATGATTGCGTATTTGGTGCATCGTCCGATGAACTACAATCGTGCTTGATCCCTTTGGGTGCGTAGGAAGCCGCTTGGCGGTTCAACACGTGGAGTTATAGAAATTATGGTTTTTTTTATATTACAAGTTTCTTATAAATTAGCTGTGATTATAGTTGCTTAATAATTTTGGCGAGTCCTTGTTGATATTTGTTAACCTCACGTTAGATTAATCGTGGTGAAGGCAAAGAACGGTTTTGAATCTTTAATTAGTTCTTTATGTTTAATTATGTTTTTAAGATGTAAAAATTCGTAATAAATTAAATATGGTATAATGTTGAGTTGACTATAGATATACATTAATTATTAATAGTTTTAGTATGATTCTTTTTGCAGTAAACGCTAAACATCTTCAGGAATCTTTGGTGTAAATTTTAGAATTTTATGAGTTGTGCAAATGTTTTTAAAATAACACTTTGTACCGGTATTGAAGCTAGAAAATATCCGACAGTTTCAAATGTCTCATAAACATCCTATTTTAAAATTATGATTCACTGATTTTTAGACCTTGGTGCCTCTTAGAAAATAAACATCCATCCTTTATCTTTCTAAACTGATAAGTCTCATCCAATTTTGAGTTTTGCGTGATTTTATATAATTTTTGTAAAACAGAATGTCACAGTTTTGATTTTCTGCAGTGCTGGTCAACTACATGTTTGACCCTGGTCTTACGTTATTAAACTGAATATCAAAATTCTGAAAGTACTTAATAATAATATAAGTCAGTGTGGTATCCATATAATTATTATAAATTTCGGAACTCATATGGAGCCTCTAAAATTTGAGGAGTCTAGCTTTGTCAGTTTTCAGTTTTACAATTTCGTGTTGAAATCTTTATTTATTAATTAAATCCTAAGACTTGATGGTGCATGTATAGGATCACATGATGGATGAGCAGAGACTAGGTCGATAATCTAGCCTTTTCAGTCTCTGGAGCAACTCCAACCACAATATCAGCATCAACAAGGATACGTGGAGGAACCCCCTTCATGGTCTTAACATCAAAAACAATTTATAGAGAAAATTCAATCGTGACCTCAGCATCAACAACGGTCTCACGAGCAACATCCTCATGACAGGGCTTCATCAACGAATCATTCTCTGAAGTGTTACTCGATGAAGCAGACTTCTTTAAGCACTAATGATTCATATGAAGTTGTGTAAACATGAAAACATGTTCACATCAAGTCTTCTGCAAGATGTTCTCATCACCTCTACAAATGAGATACAACACACTTCGGGCCATGGTTTTACAAAAAAGTACCAATGATTGAGGAATGGGACAATACTTCCTTAAAAAAATATGTTCGTTTATGTCTCTACTACAATATACCAAAAGGCGCATCAATCATACATACGAGCAGAAAGATATGGCTTCCACACCCAGGTTTATGAAAGTTGAATACTTGCACATGATTACAAGTTATAAATGTGCCCGCGTCATTGAATTCCCTAGACATCTCCAAACTGAAGGATTCTTTTTTCATATGGTTCCTCAGTCTCTTAGCTTCGAAAGTTGGGGTCAATCATCAAATTACGACATCGTATGAAGTTTCAGCAACTTCCAGAGCGGATGACATGCAAGCAGAAATTTATAGACGGGATAACACTCACAGACGAGCGACATACCCCTAGGTATTTCCACAAAGGCTTTAAACCTCGACATCTCTACCTTTCTATAAATAAGAAAAAATAAAGAGAATGAACGAAGAGAATATCCCACCAATACTGGGGACTGACAGTCTGCCACTGTAATTTTGCACGTCCCTCCATGATGGCTCCATAAGTTTCAAAGACGCAAGCAAATGGATGTTTTTGCAGCAAGCTCGTCTATTGAAATTTATATTGTCTTGCGAAAAGCAGCAGATTGGAGAAATTGATGAAGAATCTAAAGGCAGGTCATTCTCTCCATACGGATGTCCATTACAACATATCCAAAATTCACAGTAATTGGATGAACCGGCTAAAATATTCTGAAGAAGAATCGTGATGTTCCACGCATATGGACGTTCGTTCACTTCATTCAATCAGAGTCAAAGAGACAAGAAAGGTTTCTGATATTCATGAAGCAAAAATAAGGGTGCACACGGTACGGTTCGGCTCGGTTCTTGACGAGGCCGAGTACCTGTACTTCCCTAGCCTCGGTTCCTATTTTTTGGACCGGTACCTGTACCCTGTACCTCGGTTCCGGTACTATTCGGGACCAGGTACGGTTCCGGTACTAATCTCGGTTCCATACAAATTATCTCTCCAGATCACAAACATCTCTCCGTTGTTGTCCAGCGTTACCTCACCTTAATCATGTCTGAACGTTACAATCTAATCATCGCACCCGCAGTTAACATCATAGCCTTACCAGCTTTAGAGATCCTAACTGTAAGTGTAACGGATCTCAATATCCCGTTACAACACGGTGTAGATGAATCATACAACTTAACCATCCCCACCATAGGCTCAGCAAATCTAACAACAGCTACCGTATGGGGTACGATGAGAGGATTAGAAACATTTTCGCAACTTGTTTGGGCTTACCCGTTACTAGTTGGAACTGGTATGTACATTTCTGATTGGCCGATTTTTGGTCATAGAGGTGTTATGCTTGATACATCCAGAAACGAAACTACTATGGAGTTGTTGATATTATACGGACGATTGGAGCTACGAGTGCCAACAAGATCAATGTGTTTCATTGGCATATAACTGATTCCCATTCTTTTCCTTAGGTTTTGCCTTCCGAACCAGAACTAGCTCGAAAAGGATCTTATGGACCTGAAATGCAGTATTCTTCAGCTAACGTACAAAAGATAGTTGAGATTGGATTTCAATATGCAGAAGAGAAGAAAACTTCCCTACAACTCTACTGGGCAGAAAAAAAGAGAGAAGAAAACCCTAGCCAAGTTTTTCTATATATACCACCCCTAAATCTAATGGCTATCATTAGTCTACTACCCATAAATCCAATGGTTATAATTCTTCGGTACATTCAGTCCGGGACGGTACAGGACTAGGGCAGGACCGTGTACCTGTACCTTCTTAGCCTCGGTTCCTATTTTTTGAACCGGTACCTGTACCCCCTTCCTCGGTTCGGTACAAAAACAGGTACGGTTCCACCGGTTCCGGGACGGTCCGTCGGTCCGACTCGGTTCATGTGCACCCTTAAGCGAAAATTCTGAAATAATCAAGGGAACATCTACACCTACAAAATCAAAAGGATGTGCAACTACTACAGTAATTGATCGTCAGATTCGTCATCATCCTTACGATCAGAATTTTCTTCAAGCTCATCATATTCAGAGTTTTCCTCAGAAATCTATTCGAGATGAAATTCAGGATCATCATAGACTGCATCCAAATAGTCATTTTCCTTACATTCTGGAAATCGATCTTGACTAAACGTTTAACCTCCATATCGGGTGGATACGACTCAACTCTAGGACTAATGGGTTCCTAGGCAGGTTCGACTTCATCTGAATAGGAGCTACACCATCGACGAATGATCATGGCGCATCCTCAGCCGCTAGTCTTGCTCCCTGAATCAGACGTTGTTTCTGTCGATAAGCATCCAACTTTTCGTCTTCGGCTCTCTTCTTCCTCAGCTGATCCAGAGGCGTACCATGAATTAACTCCCTCGTATCAGGATGATTCACCTCAGCATGAACATATACAAAAGCGCCATCTTTGGTTTTGTGTTTCCAAATTGTTTCCCGGAAGAAGCAGAGACACATCTATAATTAGGGGCTACCATTATCTGTTACGAAAAGTGTGGAGTCAAACACACGGTAACAATACACGCTAAAATGGTAACTTTTCAACTCTTACTTGTTTACGATTTCACTAACAGTAGTGATTGTGATACAAGAGTTAACACTTCAAAACTCGCTCGTTTCTTTAAACCTACAAAATGAGCAGAACTTTAGTTTTCAAAAATCGAAACTTGATTTTTCATAAAATCATGAACACAATTTCCACCGTGTGAACATTCATCACTGAGTTATGAAAAAACTTACACTAAAATAATATTTTATCACAAATAATTGTCTACTTTTAAAGATTACTCAAAATCAATTTTTGGTTCTAACAAAATAATAAAACATGAATTACTCACGTAAAATTTTCAAAAAAAATTTAAACGTGAGCAAACTCACGTAAACATAATATATATATATATATATATATATATATATTTTTCGTGAATATTCACGTATTAAAAAAAAACTCCCTCGTACCATCGTACGTCTTTGAAACGAGGGTTTATTTCAATTTTGTGAAAACTCACACTTTTTAAGATAAAATTTTTGTTTTCAACAAATCTCATAAACAAAACTTTATCATTAGACACATGTCTATAACAAAAAAATCTCACCTAAGTTAGGGATTATTGCTCGTTTCTTAAACTAACGAACGAACTTCGTTCCTAAAAACAAGGGTTTTCTACAAAACTCACGCCTATATATGCATATGTATGTATAATTTTAGCATGAACAACTCATGAACAAGTTATAAACTTATGGAAAAAAAATAAGGTATTCATCCCTTTTATATCAAATTTTGTTTCCAAAACCAAATCCACAAGGATTTCCTTTCTTGGGCCCGGAACCGTGAATCCTAAATCGAACAAGGTTCCATCACCAGATCAGCGGTGCTACACCAATTTACGCTCGTCATACGATGCTCTATCATGATACTGGGATCTTCGTTCAAGCCATGGCTCGCTCGTATAATCTAAAATCCGATAACATTCTATCTTACAACTAAGTTCAATTACTTATTTCGACGGTAACTAAAAATCACCATCCAGTTCTGACTGAGGAACATGACTGTCCCTCACTGATCAGGGGACCTAACGTTGATGGTGTATTTTTGGCAAAGGCTAAAATCGTAACCTTACATATTCCTGATCCAGTAGTCAGATGAATATTAAGACTTATGTCTCTCATTGAAGCATGAAAACTCATGTCACACGAACCTCTGACTGAGTATATTGTCTCTTAGAGCATACATGAATATGCAGTCTCAATTGAGGCAACGAAACATTTCATGAATACTGAGAAATTTCAGTAATCACTTTTATATAAAATCGAACGATTGGACGGCTCCTAGAGAGCTTACCTGCTAGTATAGAGCGATAACGTCTTCAGGATGTAACAATGTTTTCCCTGACTATATAAAAGACATATGTATAGAATCTTAATGATTGGACGGCTCCTAGAAAATTTCTGCTAGTATAGAGCAATAACTTTTCAGCATGCAACAACGTTTTCCCTGACTATACGTAATAAATATGACGCTTCAACTAGCTCATATCGCTCAATTCTCGAATAATTAACGCTCCTAGACAACGTGCTAGTATAAAGCCATCAATTAATTATTTCTAGTCACTAGATTCATTAACTGAATTCCTAGAAAATATTCTACGTTCTTCATAATATTTCATTACTTCAATTCATGGATCTTCCCAGCATAATTCCATGGGTTAGTAATAAATATTCAACGTACGGGCATATGAGCAACTATCGAATAATCCGACAAAAATGGTGCAAGTGTACTCTGCAATAATGCACTAACGAGCACCTGAATGCACGAACGAGCATTCAAAAATATGAAGGAACGATGAACCTATGCAAAATAGGAAAGAAAATAATAATAATAAATATTAGAGGCGCTAAGGGACCAGGCTCACCGGCCGGTCAAGCATGTCCGGCGGGCCGGTCCCACCCCTTTCCTTATTTTATCTTATTGATTATTTCCTGATCTCATGAAAAACTCCTTCATTTGAGCAAACCTCCTTTTGAGGAAACTCTCAGTTTCATGGTGGTTTCCTTCCCACCAAGGAAATAATATAAAATTAGAAAAGGTGTCATGGGACCGGATATACTAGCCGGACGGCTATGCCGAGTTATGGCCGGTCCCACACCTTGTAATTCCTTATTGTTTTATTATTATTATTTCCTTAATATTATGAAATTCCTCGGTTTCATGATATTTTCTTCACCTAAGGAATTAATATAAATTAGGAAAGGTGTCACGGACCGGGGCACTAGATGGCCGACCATGCCCTATCCATGGCCGGTCCCTCACGTTACGACCCTTTGTTTTATTATCATTATAAAAAAATTAATAAATCAATATAATGGATAAGGATTATTACATAAACTAGTTGGAAGCTTAACAAGCTAAGCTCCAACGACATACTACTACATTAATTGAACAGGTTGTCGTGTAACCTACCAGCGAGCTCATGGGTAACCTAGCCAGGGGAGCCGAAGCGGGAGGGGGGCTGAGATTGTGTCACAAGGGGGGCAAGCTAACACTACCTTCCATGTTAATTCCTGCAATATTACGTCACTGGGACTTGAACCTGGGACCTCCTGGAACGCATGAAACTTTGGAAACGGGGATGACCAGCTGAGCTCGGTGCCCGTTTTTATTATTATTATTATTATATTATTGTTTCCTTCATCTCATGGAAACTCCTTCGTTTTAAGAAAACTCCTTCGTTTTAAGGAAACTCCTTCGTTTCAACAAACTCCTTAATTCATGATATTTCTTTCACATCATGAAAATATATAAAATTAGGAAAGGTGTCATGGGACCGAGCTCATTGGCCGGCCGGCCATGCCCTATCCGTGGCCGGTCCCGTACCTTGTAATTTCTTATTTTATTTCCTTCATCTTATGAAGTTCCCAGTTTCAGCAAAACCCTGATTCTTCATATTTTCTCAAATGTTGCTCAAATGCACATCAAAAATATCAAAATTCTCAGGACTGAGACATGGACACTTTGGTGACATGGGCATATTACCTTGACCAACCAAGGTTGGCCCTTTGGCTTGCAAGAAGCCGTTCCCAACATTTTCACCATTTTGACCTATTTGTTTTGATGTTGTTCAATTAGGTTTAAACTCTTCCAAAAAACTTGGAATTTCATCAAGCGATCGTTGGTCGGTCCCATGACCAACCAGTGCCGGTTCCGTGACCCCTTGGTCGGTCCCTCATTTTTTCATAATAAGGTTTTATTACCTAACGCTCAGACGAGCATCATTTTAATAAATGATTGAACCAATATTTAATCATCCTTTAACCAACTGGTCTTCAAGAGACTTTGGTATTTGCTCACTCGAGCATCTGGGCGCTACATGGCCGGTCCGTGATAAGCATGAAAGTGTGACGCATTTTAACCCATAAATACATTAGCGAGGACTCATTATTTCTCTAATAAATTTGTTTTAGTTGTTTTTGGAAGAATGAATACTTTTGGAAAAATCAGCTCGAAAAGTTGTTAAAGGCACTCCCAGAGGACATTTGCTAGTCGGATCCCCTCCTTTTTGGATAAGGGGCACCTCAATTACTAAGGGGATCCCTATTTACTATTTGCACCCCATGGCACCAAGTGATATTCGCACCCCAGCTGTTGTTAAGAGGAAACCATCTTCTTCACCATTTGAATCAATTTTTGGCGGGAAAGTATGTGTAAAGACCTGAGAATTACAGTGAAGATTTTGGGCGTGTTTGAAGGAGATTAAATAGCTGTGATCGACTCAGAATATCCTGTTTTGACTAAACAGGGTTGGTAATGTTGTCAGAATCGTCTAACTTGGGCTACAGTCACGCTTGGAAGAAAACAGGGGTGTACGTACGACAAGATATTCTCCATTAATCTCGAGAACATTTTGGTGAGATTTTCTCGTTCAAATCAATTCGTACCATCTTGTTACACTGAATCAAGATGGTAAGTGTTCTGGATTCGAAAAAATAGGAGTCTTTGATCGGTTTGAAGTCAAACAGGAAAGCAAGGAAAGAAAGCAGAGTTATTCACGAACTTTCCCGTGTTTCTCTGTGTTTGGCGTGAGTTGGAAAACACTATGACTGAATCTGAGACATGTTGGAGTGTGATAGCTTGGGTAAAACAGCGTGAGAAGAAATAAAAAAAAGAAAGTAAATTAGGTGACTTGAAGAGAAAATAAAGAAAATATTCTCGAATAATATTGAGTTACTGTGAAGATTTTTGGACAGTTAATGAGGAGATATGAGTTGTTGTTGGGTATGAAAAGGGTTGTAGGAGTTCAGAGAAAGGGTATCGAGAGTTGGGGAGAAGAACAAAGGGTCGCATAGCAGATTTCTATGCTGCTGCAGAGAAGAAGAAGAACATTTGACGCCTGCTGACTGTCGCAGAGAACTGTCGTTTATTAACAGTACTCGCAACAGCCAGTTTGGCACACTTGTATTGAATTTGCGACAATCTCTTGTAACGGTGACTTCTGTAACGCCAGTACACCGTTGCAGATTCATTGTATTATTAGTTTTCTTCAATAAAAACACTATTTGAGCTATGAATTATATTTTTGAGTGTGTTTTTATCATGAGAAGCTAAACCCCAACACTGGGTCGATGGAGGAAGCCTAACTTCATACATGGGTGAATTTATTTTATTTTCTATATGATTTTTGCACTAAGTAAAAAAGAATTATGGTTTGAATTAATTAGTTATTATTTTATTTGATGGGTCATTCTTTCTTACATGTTTGATGTCCCATGCTTACGATTTATAACTAATATTTTGAGAATCTACCTTGGCAAAACCAGAGTTGATGCTGTTTTATTTGTTGAGCGATAATTGTTGAGAATAAATAATTGAGCCTGATGATATGAATTCGGTGGAATCCTAGACCCAGTAACTCTCCCTTTATTATTAAATCTTTCAATTTAATCTTAACAAGTCTTAGAGTTCGAATCTTTTATTACTACAACGACAATCAAAAACCCTACCATTTTGGCGCCGCCGACGCGGATTTGTTTTTAGATTAATTTTTAGGTTTTTTTTTTGTACAATATTTTCATTTTTTTTAGATTTTTTTTTTCTTTTTATGCGTTTCTTCTTGTATTTATTTTCAGGGACATTTTGAGGATGATGACTTCTTCTAGGGATGTGTCATCTAAGATGACGCTGGCGGAATATAAGCGTAGAAAGTCAAATTATCAGGAAATCTCATCTGAGATGACGCTTGCTGAATATAAGCGTGGGCAACGGTATGGAGTTTCTACTCCACATGTGGTAAATGAAGAATCACCTTTAACAATATATGAGAAGTATTACAAACACACACCGCATAGTTTGGAACAAAGATTGAGAGTTCTTGAATGTCAAAGATTATATGCTGATGATGATGAATCTTGTAGTGACTCTCTGTTCCAAATAAAACATATAGATGACCCTGTGGATGATTGTGTGGATGATTTTCCTAATTCCATAGATGAATCCATCCCAAAAGATAATTCACTCAACTTAGAGGTTGTTTCTAGACCCCTGAACTTCCTAAAGTTGCCTAATTTAGGGTTAGAATTGCGTGCTTCTAAAGTGTTGTTGGATTACTTTGCATCTAAATACCCAGAGGATTTGCTTATTCCTGATATCGTGCATGAACCAATTGATATTTCCCCAGTCCTAATAGTATCCCCATATTTTGTTTTATACTCACTTCCATGTGAAGTAAAAATTAGGTTTGGGGGTAATCCTCTATTTCAAACAGTTTCAACGTCACCATATTTTCATAGCATAATTGTGAAGCTGTCGTTTGTAAATATTGTATTTTGGGTTGATCCCCAAATTTTCAGGCTGTTAATTTTTGGGGATCCATTTCTGTACATTCCAGTAGGTATATTTATTTTATTTTATTTTCATTTTGGTTTACTTTTTGAATTTTCCATCCTAATTTTATGTTGGATGACTCAATTACATTGAGGACAATGTAATGTTTAAGTGTGGGGGAGTGGTTAACTTTTTAATTTACTGTTTCAGGAATTTTCTTGCAAATCACGACCAGCTGCTTAGCGGGTCTTTTTCTTTGTTCTTGCATATTATGACCAGCTGTGTAGCGGGTCTTTTGTTTTTTATTGCATATTATGACCAGATTTGTAGCGGGTAAAAAAATAAATAAAATTGATATGACCAGCTGTGTAGCGGGTCCCTCCCCCCTCTCTCTCTATCTTATTATATGACCAGCTGTGTAGCGGATAAAAAAAAAATTATGACCAGTGTTATAGTTTTGAAAGTGGTAGTAAAGGTTCGTTGCTCAGACTTGTAGAGATTTAAAAATAAAAATATATACAAAAAATATTAACAATATGGGCAAGAGTACTGGGACTAAAGATTCGGCCATTTTTCATTTTCAAGTGGTTCAGAATTTAAATTTAGGCGATTATAGTTCAAAACAAAACAAATATTAACTCTAGTTTATTGCCAAGATAGATTTTATAAAATATTACTTGTATTTCTTAAGCATGACATATCAAAAATCCCTAGGACTAAGCATACTCCATCAAATGAAATCACAACTAATTAATTTAAAATCTTAATTCAATTAAAATTAGTGCAAAAAGTAAATAAAAGAATTAATGAAATTACCACATGGATGAAACTCGACCTCCTCCGTCGTCCCAGTGTTGGGTTTAGCTCATCATGATAAAAACACGCTCAAAGTATTTATTTATTGCTCAAAGGGTTTTTACAAGGATGAAAATGGAGATGAAATAATAAAACAGTGGATGTGCGACCCACAGAAAGCGTCCAAAATTAACGACACAGAAGAAGTGCTATTGTTGTTGTATCTCTAAGACCCACACCTACGACCCACATTCGCGAGTCGTTTCACTGTTTATAAACGACTGCTACTGCTGGTCCGTTCTTCATGTTCTTCATCTTCATCACGAACAGCAGCAGCAGCAGAGAGAATTCGTGATTCTTCCTCTGCAGCTTCCTCTCTTCTCCTCCCAACTCTCGACACCCCTGGTAGTCGACCCAAGGAGCCTTTATATACTCACATGCACGCTGAAATCCCTCACAATAACTCCAAATAATTCTTCTTTACTCGGGCAGTGAAGAGAGAATATTTTGAGATATTTTATTTCTCCACGCGTTTCCAGCTCTGATTCTTCCCTTTTTTAGACTTTATACGCATCAAACAATAGTTATAACTCTCCTAGATCATCTCAGCCATACGCAAACACAAGAAATCCCGTGAATAATTCTTTCTGCACGTTCTCCCCTGTTTCCAGTTCGTGGCTTCCCTAGACAATTCTATCCAAATTTAATCGACCACAACACTCGCAATAGATTTCTAAATGTCCCAGGAACAATACCACAAATTTTCAGCGATTTAGTCTCCCTATAACACCTTCATTTTGTTGATTGAAAATCTTCCAGAGAGTAAAAATATTTTCCCGCCAAAAAGTTTATTTGAATTTGAGAAGAAGGAAGGGTGTCCCCCTATCCTGAACTGGGGTGCGAATAGCATGTGTCAACTGAGGTGCCCCTTAACCAATAGTGAGAGTCCGAATAACAATTGTCCTTCAAGGTGTCAACTGAGGTGGCAACTTTTCGAGCTGATTTTCCAAAATTGTTTATTTCCAAAAAATACCTAAAACACACAAAACACCATAATAAGGACAAAAAAAAGTACTAATAATACGGACATTGAGGACAAATTAGACACAAAAATGTGTCTATCAACCAGCTATGTAACGAGTCTTCTCTCTCTCTTATTTTGTGATCAGCTGTGTAGTGAGTCAATGTTCTGTTTTGCTCGAGAACTAGAAAAATGTAAGTGTGGGGGAATTTGATAAGCACGAAAGTGCGACGCATTTTAACCCATAAATACATTAGGGAGGACTCATTATTTCTCTAATAAATTTGTATTAGTTGTTTTTGGAAGAATAAATACTTTTGGAAAAATCAGCTCGAAAAGTTGTTAAAGGCACTCCCAGATGACATTTGCTAGTCGGACCTCCTTTTTGGATAAGGGGTACTCAATTACTAAGGGGCTCCCTCTTTACTATTTGCACCCCAGGGCACCAAGTGATATTCGCACCCCAGCTGTTGTTAAGGGGAAACCATCTTCTTCACCATTTGAATCAATTTTTGGCGGGAAAGTATGTGTAAAGACCTGAGAATTAGAGTGAAGATTTTGGGCGTGTTTGAAGGAGATTAAATAGCTGTGATCGACTCAGAATATCCTGTTTTGACTAAACAGGGTTGGTAATGTTGTTAGAATCGTCTAACTTGGGCTACAGTCACGCATGGAAGAAAACAGGGGTGTACGTACGACAGGATATTCTCCATTAATCTCGAGAACATTTTGGTGAGATTTTCTCGTTCAAATCAATTCGTACCATCCTGTTACACAGAATCAAAGATGGTAAGTGTTCTGGATTCGAAAAAATAGGAGTCTTTGATTGGTCTGAAGTCAAACAGGAAAGCAGCTAACCGGAGACGTATGGAAAGAAAGCAGAGTTATTCACGGACTTTCCCGTGTTTCTCTGTGTTTGGCGTGAGTTGGAAAACACTATGACTGGATCTGAGACATGTTGGAGTGTGATAGCTTGGATAAAACAATGTGAGAAGAAATAAAAAAACAAAGTAAATTAGGTGAGTTGAAGAGAAAATAAAGAAAATATTCTTGAATAATATTGAGTTACTGTGAAGATTTTTGGGCAGTTAATGAGGAGATATGAGTTGTTTTTTGGTATAAAAAGGGTTGTAGGAGTTCAGAGAAGGGGTATCAAGAGTTGGGGAGAAGAACAAGGGTCGCAGAGCAGATTTCTATGCTGCTGCAAAGAAGAAGAAGAACATTTGACGCCTGCTGAATGTCGCAGAGAACTATCGTTTATTAACAGTACTCGCAACAGTCAGTTTGGCACACTTGTATTGAATTTGCAACAATTTCTTGTAACGGTGACTTCTGTAACGCCAATACACCGTTGCAGATTCATTGTATTATTAGTTTTCTTCAATAAAAACACTATTTGAGCTATGGATTATATTTTTGAGTGTGTTTTTATCATGAGAAGCTAAACCCCAACACTGGATCGACGGAGGAAGCCAAACTTCATACATGGGTGAATTTATTTTATTTTCTATATGACTTTTGCACTAAGTAAAAAAGAATTATGGTTTGAATTAATTAGTTATTATTTTATTTGATGGGTCATTCTTGCTTACATGTTTAATGTCCCATGCTTACGATTTATAACTAATATTTTGAGAATCTACCTTGGCAAAACCAGAGTTGATGTTGTTTTATTTGTTGAGCGATAATTGTTGAGAATAAATAATTGAGCCTGATGATATGAATTCGGTGGAATCCTAGACCCAGTAACTCTCCCTTTATTATTAAATCTTTGAATTTAATCTTAACAGGTCTTAGATTTCGAATCTTTTATCACTACAACGACAATCAAAAACCCTATCAGTCCGTCATCCCATGTAGCTGGTCCCTCCTTCACTCCATGGTTGATTTTCAATAAATCATCAATTAATTAATCAGCAATTGATCAAAATTAGGGTTTTTAATCCAAAGCTCATAATTATGAGAAGGTTCAAACACTAATACTCTTACGTTGATCCTGTGATCAACATTTTAATTATTATACTCGGCCCAGATGCCAGTATCTTAAATTAATATTTTATTTGGTCCCGCTACCAATAATTCATCAAACGAGCAACATTTGCTCAGATGAGCAATATTTTCCCAGACTAAGGAATATTGTTTCAACTATCAATATTCAACAATTCATCAAATGAGCAACATTTTCTCACCTTAACTATCAACACTCATTCGACAATTACATCCCTGTCTCAACAAAGACGTTCAATTCATGAGTCCTAGAATATTTGCAGATCGCGTTGACTCAGCAATACAAAGACTCGTCGTCTCATTAAGTCAACAACTGACTAACTGAATACACGTCTGCCTTGCAGACTCCGCAATCACGAGACATCAATCGTGTCACATGGGAGATATCAACTAGGGTTTTGGTCTGGCGGCCTACGACACGTGTGTTCATCCACGACGAGAATGTGACTAAGTCGTGCAAGAAGTTGAAGGATTTAAAGAAGTAGTGGGTGGACAATCATCCAAGTCTTTGCATGATGTGTGACTGGTTTTTACACGATTTCCACTTTCTCACTCCTTGACTTCAGCAACCGTCACACTTACTGGGATCAATGTGTCTACTACTTCTTGCAATATAAATAAGTCTATGTACCCATGATTAAAACGACACAAGAATTCTATCCGAGCATTCATTCTCAAGAATTCGATCAATCAACCAGAACTTATTCGAACTCAAAAGTTCGTCAAACTTGCAGAAACCTAAAATACATTCACAATCCTTGATTACCATTGATCTCACACATTTCTCAGCTTCCCTCCTACAGATCAACCCATCCTATCTTGTGACCAAATTGAATCTGGAACGGCCATTGTCTTGGTTTAGGCCGGAGTCTTACATATTGATCTCTCGAATTCAAGCACTCCCTTTGCAGTGCATTTGTGTGAGGTTAAACAGTTTGATCGGTTCGAGGAGTCTCCTCCGCACGGTCGTCTCCTCAATTCCTTAAAATATAGCAAATCGTTTTTCCCCGTGTACAAGAGATCTCAGCATTAACAGGACCAGCAGCAGTTATACTATAAATTCTATGTCTTTTTCCAAGTCTGTTATCTTCATCAGTATCATGATATTCTTTATTGAGCAAAGAATCCAAGTTAACCTTTTCTTCATCTTTAGGTGGCAAAGACAGCTGTTTTAAGAAATTTCTTTTGATTATTCTTAACAACATGAGCAGCATCCCTAGTAGTAATTGAAATGGTTTTGCGAATGTTGTTGAGGTTGCCAACAAAGTGAGGCTCATCATGAGCTTTGTTAAGAAAAATGGCAGCTTCCTTGCAGACCCCTTTGGAATGATTGATGATATAACATTCAGTGCATATATTGTTTGGTTGACGCTCATAGAAGAACTTCTGCCATTTTGTAGTACCAACATTTGTAGACTCCTCTTATTAAAGGCATGGAGAGATCTACATTCACACAAACTTTCACAGGGTCGCTTCCTATTGGAATGGCATCCTTTGGCTCAATTGTAACTACTTCTCCCATTATTTCCCTATTTGAACATGTGAATATGCGGACGAAATGGGCGTTGCATGCTTAGCGTTTCAATATACTTCCTCGCCCAGTAGATGGATCCAGATACACAAGTAGCAGCACAACTGTTACATTGTTATCACAAGAAGATCGATTATTCGTACATCCCATGTATACATGCCGCGGTAACGACATTACCCACGTTAGTGACACCCTTTTGGTGTGAGTAAGAGGATATCAAAGCGTCACCCTTCAAAACGTCAGATCTCCTTATATTAATTATTTATTATTAGCCTTTAGATTTAGCAATATCCTAAAAAAAAATTATGTCATAAAAAGAATCTCGTTACAAACTATTGTTTTGCGCCGTTGGATCATTAGATTATTTTTCTTTTATCGACCATCAGATATTGAAGGAGTGCTATAAAACATAGTTACAAGGATTTAAATGTAAACAGATTAAAAACTACTCGTAATATTTATGAAAATGTCGCTTTTATAAAAATAAAGATGAATATTCAAGAGCTTCATATCTTTCAAACTATACTTTGGAGTTTTTGTAAATTTTAAATATTTGGAAACCTTTGAATTATCTACACAACGAGAATAAATAATAATATCAAATCTTTGTTTTCATCATTTTCTTTTTATTGTATTTCTCCAAATTTTTGTATGTTTTTTCTTAAAAGCTAGACATAATTTAAAATTAAATAATGTTGTCCATGTGCAATGTAATTGCTCATTTCTTGTAGCTTTTAAGCTATGTAACCATACTTATCCAGTCAAGATCGTCTGTACCCAAAAATAAAACTCTTACATTTATATTATATATTAAGATTTAATAACTTAATATATATTTTCCATATTTCACACTCGTCGAATAAGGAAAAAAAATGAAAACCAAGTTCTTCGCTTAATTTGGAGAGTAAGGATCACTCTTATTTTATTTTACTGCTAGAATTACGTTACATCTATTTCGAAAAAATTAAAATTAGAGTTGTATATTTCTCGTTGAAGATAACTTGCTCTATGGACAGTCATGAGGTGTCAAGAAGAAATCATTAGTAAACCATATTCTGATTTTTTTTTTCCTTTACTTATTAGAGTCACTAGGATTTCATTTGTGTGTATATCAATTAATATCTTACCTTGTGATTATAAGTCTTTATTAATCAAAAATAAATTTCTTTAGCCTAAGGAAAAAATCAAGATGGATTACCTTCTTCTCATTAAAATATAAAACACATCATAGTTTCACAATGAAAATAAATTCTAATCAAGAAACAATCAAAATTTTGATCAAATTTATGTTTAGGGTTTAAGTAGTTGTTTTTTCTTTGAGAAGAACAAACGGTTGTTTATGTGGTTAGAAACTTTCATACTAGTACTTCAACGAAATATATCAGATAATGGAAAAATTTAGCACTCGAGCAAAATAGCATAAGGGGTAAGAAATTGGTTACCATTTTCTGTCCTTATTCCATGAGTTTATAATATGGAAAAGATATAGTGAGTTAGTAAATCTTAATAAAACAGATGCCAAAATTCTATTGGCGTGCCCAGAAGGCACACGCACATAGGTCTGGGTACGAGCGATCTATTAAAGCTATGGATCCGTTTTGGCAGCGATTTCAACCCTCCTACAGAAGTTTCCCGAGAAAATATATGTGATGCAAAGGGAGGCCGAGAACTATTCAACACTTACGTAAGTAGGAACAAGCCCTAAGGTATTGAGCCATATGAGGCGATTGAGTCACTCATATACCGAAGATGTGGATGAACCAATAAACCGCAAGCATACTGCTATTGGTAGACCATCAAGAAAATTGTCAAGAAAAAAAAAAGAAATCAAGAAACAAGCGAGTGAAGGTGAGGATATATAGTAAAAAAAAAAATCGATCCAGTTTTGAGATATCCAAAGTGAGGTATGATGAAACACCGATTTCAAAGAAAAGGGAAAGTCGAAGAAGGAAGATGGTAAATTAAGTGAACTGCGACAAGATGAGAATTCTGAAGCTATAACTAAAGGCACAAGTTCCAAAAAAAAGGAAAGGACCGAGAAAGGAAATTTATCATATAGTTATCTTCTTGGTGGGTTCTTGTTTATTATATGGTCTTTCTATTCTGATATAAGACCATCATGTCTTTGAAGATTGATTCTTGCATATCTAAGTGATTGTATATATGTGAGATAAAATTACTGATTTGCCAACGTTAACAGACTCCGTTCTCTGAGAAAAATCATTGGTTGGAATCAAGTGCAAGTTATTACTATTGAAGAAAGTTATTACTATTGAAGGTTAAGAATATTGAAGAATTTGAAGACTTGAAGTTCTACTGTGTTTGTGATCTTGGTGTGTTTATCTGGGACAAATTAAACGAGTTGTTTATCTTTGATAAACATAAAGCTTGTGGACAACGATAGGTTTTTTGCTTGCAAACTTGACTTGTAGAATCAAGATTTATTATTTCGATAATCAACATCTTGGTTAATTTATCAAGGAGTTTCGAATCTATCATTTCTTATTATCTTGATATCTTAGATCTAGAAGGAAGATCCTTGGCTCTAATTTAATATATAATATCTTTGCTATTTGTTTGATTCTTTTTTTTAATCCAAGCATGCGTGGAAGTCTATTCCAGAAGCAGTAGTTACTGTTGATCATGGGTTAAATGTTTTTGATAATAAGTCGAATGATCAACCTGAAAGAGAAACTGAGATTAGGCTCCACATTAGGGGTGAAGCAGTGAAGTACTTTGACGAAACTAGATTCAGAGCGAGCACTCATAATTTTACGTTTTTTTTTATATATTAACCTTTGCTCCTTGGTGTGCTAGCGATTATATCCTATGAGTTGTCTTGTGCTCGGTGCCTTTGATTCCAGCTATTGACAGAAGAAATGAAATACTACATCATCTTCCTCATATCCTTATGGGAGGATAATGATCAAAGTGATGTTAATTGAGAGGAATTTCATAATTCCTAGCCGATATGGCTCTGCCTTCACAAGGATGTGAAGGAAACGCAATATATAAACTTCTGATAATTCCCCTCTAAGGCAAATCGTTGTTATTTTGAAATTTGTTTGACTTTGTTTATATAGAGTTGTGATTAATTCTAACTTAAATTGTTTATTCAATGTTTTGGTGGATACTAATGTGAAGTTTATCGATGTCTCTGATGAGAGGACTGAACTTCATAAAGATTTGAACAATAAGATAATGTTGAGCCAGTGGATGGAAACTATGAACACTGAACACATTGATTCTATTAGGTTTGTGGACAATGGAATTGATGGTCTACCGGTTGTTGAGAGACATAGTTTAGTAAATCTACGTAACATTTAAAAAATCCATTTATTAAGAAGATGCATGACGACATATCTCTACAGATCCTCATGTATGAGCCACACGATCATTATTATAGAATAAAATAACTATTTATGACTTGCTATTTAGCCCTAGATTTTATCATCCAAATAGAAGAGTTTAATTATAATTCTCATCAATATTTGTAAATTATAGATGTTTGCAACTAATTGCGAATTTATTAACATGTATCACCAACCATGTATTATACTAGATGACAGCTATCACGGTGGAACGGCCGATCGAGAAAATCGGCGCGAAAGTATCATTTTTCTGACACGGCGCAAAAATATCATTTTTCGTGACACTGCGGGAAAGTATCATTTTTCCTGACACAGCGTGAAAATATCATTTTTCTTAACACGGGGTGAAAGTATTACTTTTCCTGAAACGGAAAATTAGCCGATGCATAAACCAAAATATGGCTGCATAATGTGTTATGCAGTCTTTGTGGTGATTTGCATAATGGCCATGCATTCAATTTTCGAAAATTGTGCCTAAACTGAAAGTATCACTTTTCTTGAAATGGAGGGAGTACATCCTTTTATTAATTGCAGTGGAAAATAAGTTGATGCATAAACCAAAAGAGGGAGGATCCCCTCACACTCTTATTTTTACAACATCTCACACTTTTGACGACATTTTTCATAATAAAACTTATACCATAGCATATTTGAAGCTAATATTTAGGGAAGATGCTCGTTTTACAAGGCTCTACATACTCGCGAAAAATGAGTGCATTCCGAAATACTAAACCTCACCATTTACCAGTCTTAATTTTAACGATTGAAAATTAGTTGATTTTCGACGGTTGATTTTCAATGTAGTAGATGATGGAGTTATACATTTCGGAATGTGGTCATTTTTTATGTGCATTTAGATCTTGGTAAGGAAGACATATCCCCAGAATGTTAGCTTCAAATATGATACCATTTATATTTTGTAAAAAAATTAACGCCAAACGTGTGAGATAGTGATAAGAGTGTGAAGGGATCCAATAAATAATTTTAATACAATAAATAATCATTTTTAGATCTAATAAAATCTTAAAATTACTAAACTTAAAATTTACATTTAATAAGAAAATGATCACAAACAACACCATTGGAGATGAATAATTTTTTTCACCTAAATTTAAGGAAAATTTGGAATAAAGGTGTCTTGTTTGTGTTGCCACATATGAAATACATATAACAACCATTGGAGAAGCTCTTAGACAGTGTTTCATTCATTCGTTTTCGAAAGAGAATTAAATTGATTTTTTTTCGGTGCATGTGCTAATTAAATATTTTTTTAGATTATTGCGGTAAGAAGAATATTCACGATTTGATTACTAGCTAATTGGAGAAGGATTTTAAATATGGATATATGTCTTTAAAATGAAATAGCACAATAATAATGATAGCATAGGCTTTGTAGAAAAAAGAATAGTAGTCAGATATTACCATAATCTTTATATTTATGGACATTTAGCTTGCTTAATCGGTGGGACTAGTATTAATCCTCTTTGCCAAGAAAAGAAAAATAACCGTTTGTTTTTCTGGATAAAAATCAATCCATATTAATCCTAAGATTTGGTTAACTAAGGTAAAAATTTAAAAGATTTAACAAAGCTTTTAAATGTTGTGGTTGGTGGAATTTGAAGTTAAATTAAATAGGGAAGGTTAAAGAAAAATTAGGACCTCTAATTCCCTAGATTAGTTTCACGTGAATTTTTTCTCTCTCATCTATAAGATGATTTTTTTTCTCGTCAAAGGATGATTTTCTCATCTTTGTTTCTAAATCCTAATCTTCTTTGATTCTTTCATGTTGTGTTGTTTGTTTTGCAGGTTAATCAACATCTTTGTTTCTCTCATTCTTGACAACTTTGTGTACGTCTCAACAGTTCTTGTGGGTTTTTGTTAGACCTGTTCTTCGACATCATCACATTTTCGAAATGGAATCAGATACTTCTCAGTCCTCTAACCCTGAATATGAAGATCTAGCCAATAGAATGGCTTCCCTACTGCATATAGAAAAAGAATACGAAGTTCCAGCCGATCTGACTGAAGCAAGGAATGAACATAAATATTCTCTTGTTATCACCACTATTACAAGAAGAGAATATGTCATCAATATATTTTATAATATGCTCCAACGTTCATGGCAACCTTCAGGCAACATAGAGATATCAAGTTTTGGTAAAGCTGTTTACCTTGTTTACTTTGGACTGAGTTGTGACTATAACACAGTAATAACTAGATCTCCAAGGGGACTAAATGAAGATCTTCTACTTCTAGAGAAATGTGATCCTGACAAGATCCCTGAAGAATACGAATTCAAGTATGCAGACTTCACTGTCCAAGTTCATGGTCTACCAATGAGTTCTCAAACAACAAAAATAGTGGAATTCGTTGCAAGCAAGATTGGATTCCCTTACCCAATAAATCCATCAGAGCAAACTAAATGGAGGAGTTTTGCTAGAGTTCGAGTCAAAGTTGATGTTACAGAGCCTATCAGACAAGAACTGGTCTTCACTCTACCATCAAAGAAAAAGTGCAAGGCCAAGATAAGATATGAAAGGTTACATAAAGTTTGTTTTTTCTGTGGTAGATTTGGACATATCATGAAACGATGCCCAGACCTGTCCAGAGAATGTGAAAAATTAGGGTTCTTTTCTCCAGAAACTTTCATGGAGAAGATGCAGGATATGAAGGTAGCTCGTTTTACTGAAGAAATCAATGCTAATTACTGGACAAGAATCACACAGTTTAACCAATCTTCAGCAAAGCAGCAAGAATCATCACGAGGCATGCAGGAAGATGATGACGTCAGAAGCAAGAACCCTGATTCTGCTTTTGGTCAAGACATTACCAATATTATCTCCACTTTTCACTCTCCGAAAGAAGATATACATGCAAGGGATAATTCTGCTACCAAAAATAGCCATGCACGAGATAATTCTACTACCCAAATTATAGCAAACTCTCAGTCAAACAAGGAAACCACAAAAAACCTTCCTACTATCCATCCTAGAAAGAATCAGTCTCCAGCTCACCAAGCCATTAATACAAATTCTCATGCAGTTACCACCGGAGCAAAAAAACCAAGTACCTTTGAACCGATCCGAAAACCATCACCAATCACCATTACCCAACCCCCTAAACCCTTACCCACCCATGAGATAAATTCCCAACAACCCATACCCAACCACCAAAAACCATCAAGTCCAAACCCAACCTCCATCATCCACACCGCAAAAAAACCACTTTGGGAATTACCATCAGCAACAAAAATCCTCCTCCATCCAAGAACCAACACTACACCCATACCAATACTCCACCAGATAACCTTCCAAAAAAATCTATCACCATCCCACCTCTAATCCCCCCATAAAAACCCACCAAAAAAATATGAGACAGTGGAAAAGGTGTTAGAAAAAACGCTTTAAAATTACCAATTTTTCCATGGACTATGTTTTGATCCCTAGACCTATTGCCCATTAATTGTTTTTTCTTTTGAATAGATAAAACAATAGTCCCACATTGACTAAAATCTAAAGAGTTTTAGACATAAATACCATAGAATTGGCTATAAGGGCATGGCCCTTGGGTCATTAGACTTTTGTGCTTTGAGGGAAGGCTTAGACTAGGGCAAGGTTGCCTTTCCCGTACGCGCGGTGCTTCGCACAGAAGCACGCACGCCGCCGCCGTCCGTCCGGGTGTGGGTGTGGGTGTGGGTTCATTAGATCCTATCTTTTTGCTGAAATTTTTGGTACGTGTTTTCCAATCAAGTAGAAGAATCTTTTCTTTGTCTGTACGTGTCTTGTCTTGGATTCTTTGTCTGTACGTGTTTTGTCCTGACTTCTTTGTCTGAACGTGCTTGTCTTGGCTTCTTTGTTTGTACGTGTTTTGTCCTGGATCTTGGCTTGGCAGCAACACACTGCTCCATGCATGACAAAACAAATTTTCTTGCACTATCTTTAACCCAACATTACCAGTATTTCTGTCATAAGCATGGGTTTTCTTTCTTGTTTGTAACTACACAAACACTATATAAGAGAGTAGTTGTAAGCTCAGAAAACACACCACAGAGAAACATCTCTTCTACTCTCCCTCTGTTTTTCTGTAAACATCTCTTCTACTGTTTTAAGTACTGCCAAGCTCTAAGGGTACCCTCATTGTATGCTACATTGAGGGGTACTAACTGTAGTTGTATCCTGGAGGTGACTCGCCAACTGCTGTAGCATCTCAGAGGAGTGGCAGGCGATATTGCCTTTAGGACAGCGTAGTTTACGTGTCTCTACATTTTCTGTGCAACAACATCAGCAACATTATTTTGAGCTAAGTATCTTCTTCTCAGTTACATTATTAGTAATTTCACCAACAATCTAAAGGATATATCCTCTTTACTATATTTTTTAACAACATGGGAAAGAGTACTGTAGACAAACCCCCAAAGTTTAGTGGCAAAGACTTTAAACGATGGCAGTCCAAAATGTTATTCTTCTTAAAAGACCAAAGGCTAGATGAAGTTGCCTTAGAAAGACCCTTACAAACAGGCTAAGTCCTTTCTTAGATAGCCTAATTGATAAAACTCAATCTGCTTTTGTGCCAGGGAGACATATTATAGACAACATAGTGGTTGCCAAAGAACTATTCCCTTCAATGCAACATGCTAATACAACTGAAGGATCTTTTGCATTAAAGCTGGACATGAGTAAGGCATATGATAGGGTTGATTGGGGTTTCTTGAGTCAAGCTCTCACCAACATTGGCATTACTGACAGAGCCCATGCTCTCATAATGAGTTGTGTTAAAACTGCTTCTTTTTCAATCCTCTTGAATGGACAACCTGAAGGCTTTTTCACAGGGAAGAGAGTCATAAGGAAAGGATGCCCATTATCTCCATATCTATTCATTATCCGTGCCTATTCTCTATCTGGTATAATCAATAAAATGGAGCAGGAAGGTTTATACAGTGGCTACAAGATTAATAGATGGGCACCAAGTGTGACACACATCATGCTTGCTGATGATGTCATGTTGTTTGGCAATATTGACACAAAAATAATCTCAACCATCTCATCTGTGCTACAACAATACTACAGTATGTCAGGACAACTGGTTAACTATGCCAAATCTTCTATACACTTCAGCAAAAGTGTACCAGAAAGATATGCAGAGGAAATCATAAAAGACCTGGGATTCAAAAAAAAAATGGGGAAGAAAGAGAAATATCTAGGAGTAAAAATTCTTCAGCAAGGATTCAGAGTCTCCAACTTCAATTTTCTCATAGAAAAAATCGATGAAGCGTTAGTAGGATGGAGAAGAAACACCCTTTCTTTTGCAGGAAGAACTGTATTGATTCAATCAGTGCTCGCCCTAATCCCTATTTTTTACACAACAACTACAAAGATCCCTAAAACTGTCCTAGACAAGTTAACTCAGATTATAAAGGACTTCTGGTGGGGACATGATAGAGACAAGAGAAAAATGCATCACCTGAAATGGGAATGGTTCAACATATCAAAAGAGAAAGGAGGTTTAGGTCTAAGATATTTATATGATCTGACAATTCCCTTACTGCCAAATTAGCTTGGAGATTTCTACACGACCAGGATTCTCTATGGGTTAAAATCTTAACAGCTAAATATTTAAGAGGATGCTCTTTCTGGGAGGTAAAAAAACCAAATAGTTGCTCTACCACATGGAGTACAATGTTGGATAGCAGAAGTGATCTCAAAAAAGGATGTCTCTGGCTTGTAGGTGATGGTCGTTCAATATATATATTTTTAGATCCATGGGTACCATCTGTATTTTGTTTGATCCCTGCAAGGAATGAAACAAGTTTAACAGAGATTTCTAAAGTACACCAGCTACTGGACAATTCTACAGGTCAGTGGAATATGAGCATGTTAACACAAACATTATATGATATCTCCTGCATTCAGATTCAACAAATCTCTCCCAACATTTCCAAGGAAGACAAACTCATCTGGCGTTTAATCAACCACATAGATTTTACTCCTCAATCGTTCCAGAAGATGCTTGAAGAACAACAAGGTGAATCATCTCAACTAAGAGGAAAAAAAAATCCATGGAAAAAATTTTGGGCAGTCAAGAGAGTTGCGCCGAAAATCAAATCCTTTTTGTGGCGTGCACTTCACAATGGAATCGCAGTCTCTCAGAGAACCGGTAGACATGTTGAAGGAGTTTCTACAACTTGCAACATCTGCAACTCTGAAGATGAAACTATGAACCACCTACTGATTCATTGCAATTTTTGCTCAGGCAGTTTGGTTCGCATCACCTTTTGGATTTCGCATTCAAGGTAACTCCAGTATGACTCTCTCAAACTTAATTGAAGCCTGGCTATCACAAAATGATAATAAATGGTCTGCAGTGATGGGTATGGCAATCTATTGGGATATATGGAAAGTCATCAATGCTAAAGTGTTTGAGAACAAAACTCCAACAGTGCAAAGTGCCCTTGCCATTGCACAATACTGGCACAATCTTTTTTATAACATCACGGATAAAGATGAACTTATGGCAGTGGAAGTCAACCCTAGAACTAACACTGAAGCAATTGTTTCAACTTGGGAGCCGCCTTCACACCCATACATCAAAATTAATATTGATGCAACATGGAAAGATGGTTCTTACGCTTGTGCAAAAGTTGTTAAAGATAACAATGGTTCTTGTCTGGGTGTAGGTACCAGAACTGGTAAATCTGACACAGTTCTATTTCCTGAAGAAGATGGTTTTAAACTTGCCACAGAATTGGGAATTAAATGGAACATAGGTTCTATCATCATAGACGGGGACAGCCAGCTTGTTGTGAAGTACTTAAAAGGAATTCTGAAACATATTCCATGGAGAAATTGGAGGATATGGGAGGACACTATCAACAATATGATTACTCTCAACAGTTCTAACGCTTATAAGTTTGTGCCAAATCCAGCTAATGTTGCTGCTCATAATTTGACCACTTTTGCTTTAGTTCATCAAGTACAAGGTTGTTGGACTAGCTCTGAAATCCCAACTAATATTGTAATGTCTGTGAACAATATTTAATTGTTTTGACACATGTCTCTTAACTATTGGTTGTAGATTTTATTATTGGAATGAATAAACTTAATTGTAGGATAAGTCGTTTCCTTAGTTAATTATCTCACGGCAGTTGATAGGGATTTTGTTGGCCAAGTTTAACAAATGGAAACGGAAAAGGAAAAGTAAATGTCATCTGTTTGGTCGCTATTGGTCCTTAAAACCATGTGCTACGTTAGCATATAAGATTGCTAGAATTTGGATGGAGTTGTTTTGACCGAGTTCGATAGATTTTCATTACTATAAATGCCCAGACTATTTTCTTTGAGAAAAAAAAAAACTCAACCATTCTAGCTTCCATCCTCCCCAAGAGAAAATAAAATTACTTCTGGTAAAGAAAATGCTTTCCCTTTTCTTTTGTCACTTGAGATGATAGAAAACCTGGAGATAATTAGAAGATATTATGTTACTGTTCGTTAGGGTTTTAGTTCTTGCATCGATGCTTTATATTTATGGTATTGCATTGCGATTTCAGGTAGGCGCAACACAAATTCTTAAAATTGTTTTGATCAAATTCTTTTTAAAGTTATTGATTCATGATTTTAATGTGATTGCTATTGTAAGTGTGATTATCTTTAACATACTTTGACGGGATACGAGATATCCTTACAAATGGTTTTGTTTTCCTAAACCCATGTGGGGCTCCCTGGGGTGAACAGTTGTTTGTTTAATTCTTTTATTGATATTGGCTCCCTGGGCGAGCGATTAATTTATTTGATTCTTTTGTTGATATTAGTTCCCTGGGGCTAGCGGATGATTAATTTTTATCATATTTGATGGGATACGAGATATCAATGGAATGGTTATTTCCCAAACCCACGTGGGGCTCCCTGGGGCGAGCGGATTATTTTGTGTTTGTTTTTAAACAAGCTCTCAAAGTGTGAGCAGGCTCACAAAGGCGAGTAGTATTATAAATGGGTCGAACAAGTATCTCGGGTAAGGTTAACCTAAATGGTTTGACCATATTAAGATTGATGATTGCGTATTTGGTGCATCGTCCGATGAACTACAATCGTGCTTGATCCCTTTGGGTGCGTAGGAAGCCGCTTGGCGGTTCAACACGTGGAGTTATAGAAATTATGGTTTTTTTTATATTACAAGTTTCTTATAAATTAGCTGTGATTATAGTTGCTTAATAATTTTGGCGAGTCCTTGTTGATATTTGTTAACCTCACATTAGATTAATCGTGGTGAAGGCAAAGAACGGTTTTGAATCTTTAATTAGTTCTTTATGTTTAATTATGTTTTTAAGATGTAAAAATTCGTAATAAATTAAATATGGTATAATGTTGAGTTGACTATAGATATATATTAATTATTAATAGTTTTTAGTATGATTCTTTTTGCAGTAAACGCTAAACATCTTCAGGAATCTTTGGTGTAAATTTTAGAATTTTATGAGTTGTGCAAATGTTTTTAAAATAACACTTTGTACCGGTATTGAAGCTAGAAAATATCCGACAGTTTCAAATATCTCATAAACATCCTATTTTAAAATTATGATTCACTGATTTTTAGACCTTGGTGCCTCTTAGAAAATAAGCATCCATCCTTTATCTTTCTAAACTGATAAGTCTCATCCAATTTTGAGTTTTGCGTGATTTTATATAATTTTTGTAAGACAGAATGTCACAGTTTTGATTTTCTGCAGTGCTGGTCAACTACATGTTTGACCCTGGTCTTACGTTATTAAACTGAATATCAAAATTCTGAAAATTGGTACTTAATAATAATATAAGTCAGTGTGGTATCCATATAATTATTATAAATTTCGGAACTCATATGGAGCCTCTAAAATTTGAGGAGTCTAGCTTTGTCAGTTTTCAGTTTTACAATTTCGTGTTGAAATCTTTATTTATTAATTAAATCCTAAGACTTGATGGTGCATGTAAAGGATCACATGATGTATGAGCAGAGACTATGTCGATAATCTAGCCTTTTCGGTCTCTGGAGCAACTCCAACCACAATATCAGCATCAACAAGGATACGTGGAGGAACCCCCTTCATGGTCTTAACATCAAAAAGAATTTATAGAGAAAATTCAATCGTGACCTCAGCATCAACAACGGTCTCACGAGCAACATCCTCATGACAGGACTTCATCAACGAATCATTCTCTGAAGTGTTACTCGATGAAGCAGACTTCTTTAAGCACTAATGATTCATATGAAGTTGTGTAAACATGAAAACATGTTCACATGAAAGTCTTCCCAAAGCTTGCACGACGTGCGGACACAATCCAGAGTCTTCTACAAGATGTTATCATCACCTCTACAAATGAGATACAACACACTTCGGGCCATGGTTTTACAAAAAAGTACCAATGATTGAGGAATGGGACAATACTTCCTTAAAAAAATATGTTATTTTATGTCTCTACTACAATATACCAAAAGGGCGCATCAATCATACATACGAGCAGAAAGATATGGCTTCCACACCCAGGTTTATGAAAGTTGAATACTTGCACATGATTACAAGTTATAAATGTTCCCGCGTCATTGAATTCCCTAGACATCTCCAAACTGAAGGATTCTTTTTTCATATGGTTCCTCAGTCTCTTAGCTTCGAAAGTTGGGGTCAATCATCAAATTACGACATCGTATGAAGTTTCAGCAACTTCCAGAGCGGATGACATGCAAGCAGAAATTTATAGACGGGATAACACTCACAGACGAGCGACATACCCCTAGGTATTTCCACAAAGGCTTTAAACCTCGATATCTCTACCTTTCTATAAATAAGAAAAAATAAAGAGAATGAACGAAGAGAATATCCCACCAATACTGGGGACTGACAGTCTGCCACTGTAATTTTGCACGTCCCTCCATGATGGCTCCATAAGTTTCAAAGACGCAAGCAAATGGATGTTTTTGCAGCAAGCTCGTCTATTGAAATTTATATTGTCTTGCGCAAAGCAGCAGATTGGAGAAATTGATGAAGAATCTAAAGGCAGGTCATTCTCTCCATACGGATGTCCATTACAACATATCCAAAATTCACAGTAATTGGATGAACCGGCTAAAATATTCTGAAGAAGAATCGTGATGTTCCACGCATATGGACGTTCGTTCACTTCATTCAATCAGAGTCAAAGAGACAAGAAAGGTTTCTGATATTCATAAAGCAAAAATAAGGGTGCACACGGTACGGTTCGGCTCGGTTCTTGACGAGGCCGAGTACCTGTACTTCCCTAGCCTCGGTTCCTATTTTTTGGACCGGTACCTGTACCTTGTACCTCGGTTCCGGTACTATTCGGGACCAGGTACGGTTCCGGTACTAATCTCGGTTCCATACAAATTATCTCTCCAGATCACAAACATCTCTCCGTTGTTGTCCAGCGTTACCTCACCTTAATCATGTCTGAACGTTACAATCTAATCATCGCACCCGCAGTTAACATCATAGCCTTACCAGCTTTAGAGATCCTAACTGTAAGTGTAACAGATCTCAATATCCCGTTACAACACGGTGTAGATGAATCATACAGCTTAACCATCCCCACCATAGGCTCAGCAAATCTAACAACAGCTGTACGATGAGAGGATTAGAAACATTTTCGCAACTTGTTTGGGCTTACCCGTTACTAGTTGGAACTGGTATGTACATTTCTGATTGGCCGATTTTTGGTCATAGAGGTGTTATGCTTGATACATCCAGAAACGAAACTACTATGGAGTTGTTGATATTATACGGACGATTGGAGCTACGAGTGCCAACAAGATCAATGTGTTTCATTGGCATATAACTGATTCCCATTCTTTTCCTTCGGTTTTGCCTTCCGAACCAGAACTAGCTCGAAAAGGATCTTATGGACCTGAAATGCAGTATTCTTCACCTAACGTACAAAAGATAGTTGAGATTGGATTTCAACATGCAGAAGAGAAGAAAACTTCCCTACAACTCTACTGGGCAGAAAAAAAGAGAGAAGAAAACCCTAGCCAAGTTTTTCTATATATACCACCCCTAAATCTAATGGCTATCATTAGTCTACTACCCATAAATCCAATGATTATAATTCTTCGGTACATTCAGTCCGGGACGGTACGGGACTAGGGCAGGACCGTGTACCTGTACCTTCTTAGCCTCGGTTCCTATTTTTTGAACCGGTACCTGTACCCCCTTCCTCGGTTCGGTACAAAAACAGGTACGGTTCCACCGGTTCCGGGATGGTCCGTCGGTCCGACTCGGTTCATGTGCACCCTTAAGCGAAAATTCTGAAATAATCAAGGGAACATCTACACCTACAAAATCAAAAGGATGTGCAACTACTACAATAATTGATCGTCAGATTCGTCATCATCCTTACGATCAGAATTTTCTTCAAGCTCATCATATTCAGAGTTTTCCTCAGAAATCTATTCGAGATGAAATTCAGGATCATCATAGACTGCATCCAAATAGTCATTTTCCTTACATTCTGGAAATCGATCTTGACTAAACGTTTAACCTCCATATCGGGTGGATACGACTCAACTCTACGACTAATGGGTTCCTAGGCAGGTTCGACTTCATCTGAATAGGAGCTACACCATCGACGAATGATCATGGCGCATCCTCAGCCGCTAGTCTTGCTCCCTGAATCAGACGTTGTTTCTGTCGATAAGCATCCAACTTTTCGTCTTCGGCTCTCTCCTTCCTCAGCTAATCCAGAGGCGTACCATGAATTAACTCCCTCGTATCAGGATGATTCACCTCAGCATGAACATATACAAAAGCGCCATCTTTGGTTTTGTGTTTCCAAATTGTTTCCCGGAAGAAGCAGAGACACATCTATAATTAGGGGCTACCATTATCTGTTACGAAAAGTGTGGAGTCAAACACACGGTAACAATACATGCTAAAATGGTAACTTTTCAACTTTTACCTGTTTACGATTTCACTAACAGTAGTGATTGTGATACAAGAGTTAACACTTCAAAACTCGCTCGTTTCTTTAAACCTACAAAATGAGCAGAGCTTTAGTTTTCAAAAATCGAAACTTGATTTTTCATAAAATCATGAACACAATTTCCACCGTGTGAACATTCATCACTGAGTTATGAAAAAACTTACACCAAAATAATATTTTATCACAAATAATTGTCTACTTTTAAAGATTACTCAAAATCAATTTTTGGTTCTAATAAAATAATAAAACATAAATTACTCACGTAAAATTTTCAAAAAAAATTTAAACGTGAGCAAACTCACGTAAATAATATATATATATATATATTTTTCGTGAATATTCACGTATTAAAAAAAAACTCCCTGGTACCATCGTACGTCTTTGAAACGAGGGTTTATTTCAATTTTGTGAAAACTCACACTTTTTAAGATAAAATTTTTGTTTTCAACAAATCTCATAAACAAAACTTTATCATTAGACACATGTCTATAACAAAAAAATCTCACCTAAGTTAGGGATTATTGCTCGTTTCTTAAACTAACGAACAAACTTCGTTCCTAAAAACAAGGGTTTTCTACAAAACTCACGCCTATATATGCATATGTATGTATAATTTTAGCATGAACAACTCATGAACAAGTTATAAACTTACGGCAAAAAAACAAGGTATTCATCCCTTTTATATCAAATTTTGTTTCCAAAACCTAATCCACAAGGATTTCCTTTCTTGGGCCCGGAACCGTGAATCCTAAATCGACCAAGGTTCCATCACCAGATCAGCGGTGCTACACCAATTTACGCTCGCCATACGATGCTCTATCATGATACTGGGATCTTCGTTCAAGCCATGTCTTGCTCGTACAATCTAAAATCCGATAACATTCTATCTTACAACTAAGTTCAATTACTTATTTCGACGGTAACTAAAAATCACCATCCAGTTCTGACTGAGGAACATGACTGTCCCTCACTGATCAGGGGACCTAACGTTGATGGTGTATTTTTGGCAAAGGCTAAAATCGTAACCTTACATATTCCTGATCCAGTAGTCAGATGAATATTAAGACTTATGTCTCTCATTGAAGCATGAAAACTCATGTCACAAGAACCTCTGACTGAGTATATTGTCTCTCAGAGCATACATGAATATGCAGTCTCAATTGAGGCAACGACACATTTCATGAATACTGAGCAATTTCAGTAATCACTTTTATATAAAATCGAACGATTGGACGGCTCCTAGAGAGCTTACCTGCTAGTATAGAGCGATAACGTCTTCAGGATGTAACAATGTTTTCCCTGACTATATAAAAGACATATGTATAGAATCTTAATGATTGGACGGCTCCTAGAAAACTTTCTTGCTAGTATAGAGCAATAACTTTTTCAGCATGCAACAACGTTTTCCCTGAGTATACGTAATAAATATGACGCTTCAACTAGCTCATATCGCTCAATTCTCGAATAATTAACGCTCCTAGACAACGTGCTAGTATAAAGCCATCAATTAATTATTTCTAGTCACTAGATTCATTAACTGAATTCTTAGAAAATATTCTACGTTCTTCATAATATTTCATTACTTCAATTCATGGATCTTCCCAGCATAATTCCATGGGTTAGTAATAAATATTCAACGTACGGGCATCTGAGCAACTATCGAATAATCCCCGACAAAAATGGTGCAAGTGTACTCTGCAATAATGCACTAACGAGCACCTGAATGCACGAACGAGCATTCAAAAATATGAAGGAACGATGAACCTATGCAAAATAGGAAAGAAAATAATAATAATAAAATATTAATTGAGGCGCTAAGGGACCAGGCTCACCGGCCGGTCAAGCATGTCGTCGTGGCCGGTCCCACCCCTTTTCCTTATTTTATCTTATTTTATTATTTTCCTTGATCTCATGAAAAACTCCTTCATTTGAGCAAACTCCTTTGTTTGAGGAAACTCCTCAGTTTCATGGTGTTTCCTTCCCACCAAGGAAATAATATAAAATTAGAAAAGGTGTCATGGGACCGGATATACTAGCCGGACGGCTATGTCCGAGTTATGGCCGGTCCCACACCTTGTAATTCCTTATTGTTTTATTATTATTATTTCCTTAATATTATGAAATTCCTCGGTTTCATGATATTTTCTTCACACTAAGGAATTAATATAAAATTAGGAAAGGTGTCACGGACCGGGGCACTAGATGGCCGACCATGCCCTATCCATGGCCGGTCCCTCACGTTACGACCCTTTGTTTTATTATCATTATAAAAAAAATATTAATAAATCAATATAATGGATAAGGATTATTACATGAAACTAGTTGGAAGCTTAACAAGCTAAGCTCCAACGACATACTACTACATTAATTGAACAGGTTGTCGTGTTAACCTACCAGCGAGCCTCATGGGTAACCTAGCCAGGGGAGCCGAAGCGGGAGGGGGGCTGAGATTGTGTCACAAGGGGGGCAAGCTAACACTACCTTCCATGTTAATTCCTGCAATATTACGTCACTGGGGACTTGAACCTGGGACCTCCTGGAACGCATGAAACTTTGGGAAACGGGGATGACCAGCTGAGCTCGGTGCCCGTTTATTATTATTATTATTATTATTATTATTATTATTGTTTCCTTCATCTCGTGGAAACTCCTTCGTTTTAAGAAAACTCCTTCGTTTTAAGGAAACTCCTTCGTTTCAACAAACTCCTTAATTTCATGATATTTCTTTCACATCATGAAAATAATATAAAATTAGGAAAGGTGTCATGGGACCGAGCTCATTGGCCGGCCGGCCATGCCCTATCCTTGGCCGGTCCCGTACCTTGTAATTTCTTATTTTATTTCCTTCATCTTATGAAGTTCTTCAGTTTCAGCAAAACCCTGATTTCTTCATATTTTCTCAAATGTTGCTCAAATGCACATCAGAAAATATCAAAATTCTCAGGACTGAGACATGGACACTTTGGTGACATGGGCATATTACCTTGACCAACCAAGGTTGGCCCTTTGGCTTGCAAGAAGCCGTTCCCACACATTTTCACCATTTTGACCTAATTTGTTCAGATTAGGTTTAAACTCTTCCAAAAAACTTGGAATTTCATCAAACGATCGTTGGTCGGTCCCATGACCAACCAGTGCCGGTTCCGTGACCCCTTGGTCGGTCCCTCATTTTTTCATAATAAGGTTTTATTACCTAACACTCAGACGAGCATCATTTTAATAAATGATTGAAAAAATATTTAATCATCCTTTAACCAACTGGTCTTCAAGAGACTTTGGTATTTGCTCACTCGAGCATCTGGGCGCTACATGGCCGGTCCGTGATAAGCATGAAAGTGTGACGCATTTTAACCCATAAATACATTAGCGAGGACTCATTATTTCTCTAATAAATTTGTTTTAGTTGTTTTTGGAAGAATGAATACTTTTGGAAAAATCAGCTCGAAAAGTTGTTAAAGGCACTCCCAGAGGACATTTGCTAGTCGGATCCCCTCCTTTTTGGATAAGGGGCACCTAAATTACTAAGGGGATCCTTATTTACTATTTGCACCCCATGGCACCAAGTGATATTCGCACCCCAGCTGTTGTTAAGAGGAAACCATCTTCTTCACCATTTGAATCAATTTTTGGCGGGAAAGTATGTGTAAAGACCTGAGAATTACAGTGAAGATTTTGGGCGTGTTTGAAGGAGATTAAATAGCTGTGATCGACTCAGAATATCCTGTTTTGACTAAACAGGGTTGGTAATGTTGTCAGAATCGTCTAACTTGGGCTACAGTCACGCTTGGAAGAAAACAGGGGTGTACGTACGACAAGATATTCTCCATTAATCTCGAGAACATTTTGGTGAGATTTTCTCGTTCAAATCAATTCGTACCATCCTGTTACACTGAATCAAGATGGTAAGTGTTCTGGATTCGAAAAAATAGGAGTCTTTGATCGGTTTGAAGTCAAACAGGGAAGCAAGGAAAGAAAGCAGAGTTATTCACGAACTTTCCCATGTTTCTCTATGTTTGGCGTGAGTTGGAAAACACTATGACTGAATCTGAGACATGTTGGAGTGTGATAGCTTGGGTAAAACAGCATGAGAAGAAATAAAAAAAAGAAAGTAAATTAGGTGACTTGAAGAGAAAATAAAGAAAATATTCTCGAATAATATTGAGTTACTGTGAAGATTTTAGGACAGTTAGTGAGGAGATATGAGTTGTTGTTGGGTATAAAAAGGGTTGTAGGAGTTCAGAGAAAGGGTATCGAGAGTTGGGGAGAAGAACAAAGGGTCGCATAGCAGATTTCTATGCTGCTGCAGAGAAGAAGAAGAACATTTGACGCCTGCTGACTGTCGCAGAGAACTGTCGTTTATTAACAATACTCGCAACAGCCAGTTTGGCACACTTGTATTGAATTTGCGACAATCTCTTGTAACGGTGACTTCTGTAACGCCAGTACACCGTTGCAGATTCATTGTATTATTAGTTTTCTTCAATAAAAACACTATTTGAGCTATGAATTATATTTTTGAGTGTGTTTTTATCATGAGAAGCTAAACCCCAACACTGGGTCGATGGAGGAAGCCTAACTTCATACATGGGTGAATTTATTTTATTTTCTATATGACTTTTGCACTAAGTAAAAAATAATTATGGTTTGAATTAATTAGTTATTATTTTATTTTATGGGTCATTCTTTCTTACATGTTTGATGTCCCATGCTTACGATTTATAACTAATATTTTGAGAATCTACCTTGGCAAAACCAGAGTTGATGCTGTTTTATTTGTTGAGCGATAATTGTTGAGAATAAATAATTGAGCCTGATGATATGAATTCGGTGGAATCCTAGACCCAGTAACTCTCCCTTTATTATTAAATCTTTCAATTTAATCTTAACAAGTCTTAGAGTTCGAATCTTTTATTACTACAACGACAATCAAAAACCCTACCATTTTGGCGGCGCCGACGCGGATTTGTTTTTAGATTAATTTTTAGGTTTTTTTTTTGTACAGTATTTTCATTTTTTTTAGATTTTTTTTTCTTTTTATGCGTTTCTTTTTGTATTTATTTTCAGGGACATTTTGAGGATGATGACTTCTTCTAGGGATGTGTCATCTAAGATGACGCTGGCGGAATATAAGCTTAGAAAGTCAAATTATCAGGAAATCTCATCTGAGATGACGCTTGCTGAATATAAGCGTGGGCAACGGTATGGAGTTTCTACTCCACATGTGGTAAATGAAGAATCACCTTTAACAATATATGAGAAGTATTACAAACACACACCGCATAGTTTGGAACAAAGATTGAGAGTTCTTGAATGTCAAAGATTATATGCTGATGATGATGAATCTTGTAGTGACTCTCTGTTCCAAATAAAACATATAGATGACCCTGTGGATGATTGTGTGGATGATTTTCCTAATTCCATAGATGAATCCATCCCACAAGATAATTCACTCAACTTAGAGGTTGTTTCTAGACCCCTAAACTTCCTAAAGTTGCCTAATTTAGGGTTAGAATTGCGTGCTTCTAAAGTGTTGTTGGATTACTTTGCATCTAAATACCCAGAGGATTTGCCTATTCCTGATATCGTGCATGAACCAATTGATATTTCCCCAGTCCTAATAATATCCCCATATTTTGTTCTATACTCACTTCCATGTGAAGTAAAAATTAGGTTTGGGGGTAATCCTCTATTTCAAACAGTTTCAACGTCACCATATGTTCATAGCATAATTGTGAAGCTGTCGTTTGTAAATACTGTATTTTGGGTTGATCCCCAAATTTTCAGGCTGTTAATTTTTGGGGATCCATTTCTGTACATTCCAGTAGGTATATTTATTTTATTTTCATTTTGGTTTACTTTTTGAATTTTCCATCCTAATTTTATGTTGGATGACTCAATTACATTGAGGAAAATGTAATGTTTAAGTGTGGGGGAGTGGTTAACTTTTTAATTTACTGTTTCAGGAATTTTCTTGCAAATCACGACCAGCTGCTTAGCGGGTCTTTTTCTTTGTTCTTGCATATTATGACCAGCTGTGTAGCGGGTCTTTTGTTTTTTATTGCATATTATGACCAGATGTGTAGCGGGTAAAAAAATAAATAAAATTGATATGACCAGCTGTGTAGCGGGTCCCCCCCTCTCTCTCTTTATCTTATTATATGACCAGCTGTGTAGCGGATAAAAAAAAAAATTATGACCAGTGTTATAGTTTTGAAAGTGGTAGTAAAGGTTTGTTGCTCGGACTTGTAAAGATTTAAAAATAAAAATATATACAAAAAATATTAACAATATGGGCAAGAGTACTGGGACTAAAGATTCGGCCATTTTTCATTTTCAAGTGGTTCATAATTTAATTCTAGGCGATTATATTTCAAAACAAAACAAATATTAACTCTAGTTTATTGCCAAGATAGATTTTATAAAATATTACTTGTATTTCTTAAGCATGGCATATCAAAAATCCCTAGGACTAAGCATACTCCATCAAATGAAATCACAAGTAATTAATTTAAAATCTTAATTCAATTAAAATTAGTGCAAAAAGTAAATAAAAGAATTAATGAAATTACCACATGGATGAAACTCGACCTCCTCCGTCGTCCCAGTGTTGGGTTTAGCTCATCATGATAAAAACACGCTCAAAGTATTTATTTATTGCTCAAAGGGTTTTTACAAGGATGAAAATGGAGATGAAATAATAAAACAGTGGATGTGCGACCAACAGAAAGCGTCCAAAATTAACGACACAGAAGAAGTGCTATTGTTGTTGTATCTCTAAGACCCACACCTACGACCCACGTTCGCGAGTCGTTTCACTGTTTATAAACGACTGCTACTGCTGGTCCGTTCTTCATGTTCTTCATCTTCATCACGAACAGCAGCAGCAGCAGAGAGAATTTGTGATTCTTCCTCTGCAACTTCCTCTCTTCTCCTCCCAACTCTCGACACCCCTGGTAGTCGACCCAAGGAGCCTTTATATACTCACATGCACGCTGAAATCCCTCACAATAACTCCAAATAATTCTTCTTTAATCGGGCAGTGAAGAGAGAATATTTTGAGATATTTTCTTTCTCCACGCGTTTCCAGCTCTGATTCTTCCCTTTTTTAGACTTTATACGCATCAAACAATAGTTATAACTCTCCCAGATCATCTCATCCATACGCAAACACAAGAAATCCCGTGAATAATTCTTTCTGCACGTTCTCCCCTGTTTCCAGTTCGTGGCTTCCCTAGACAATTCTAGCCAAATTTAATCGACCACAACACTCGCAATAGATTTCTAAATGTCCCAGGAACAATACCACAAATTTTCAGCGATTTAGTCTCCCTATAACACCTTCATTTTGTTGATTGAAAATCTTCCAGAGAGTAAAAGTATTTTCCCGCCAAAAAGTTTATTTGAATTTGAGAAGAAGGAAGGGTGTCCCCCTATCCTGAACTGGGTGCGAATAGCAGGTGTCCAACTGAGGTGCCCCTTAACCAATAGTGAGATTCCGAATAACAATTGTCCTTCAAGGTTGCCCCGGGCAACTTTTCGAGCTGATTTTTCCAAAATTGTTTATTTCCAAAAAATACCTAAAAACACACAAAACACCATAATAAGGATAAAAACAAGTACTAATAATACGGACATTGAGGACAAATTAGACACAAAAATGTGTCTATCAACCAGCTATGTAACGAGTCTTCTCTCTCTCTTATTTTGTGATCAGTTGTGTAGTGAGTCAATGTTCTGTTTTGCTCGAGGACTAGCAAAATGTAAGTGTGGGGGAATTTGATAAGCACGAAAGTGCGACGCATTTTAACCCATAAATACATTAGGGAGGACTAATTTCTCTAATAAATTTGTATTAGTTGTTTTTGGAAGAATAAATACTTTTGGAAAAATCAGCTCGAAAAGTTGTTAAAGGCACTCCCAGATGACATTTGCTAGTCGGACCTCCTTTTTGGATAAGGGGTACCTCAATTACTAAGGGGCTCCCTCTTTACTATTTGCACCCCAGGGCACCAAGTGATATTCGCACACCAGCTGTTGTTAAGGGGAAACCATCTTCTTCACCATTTGAATCAATTTTTGGCGGGAAAGTATGTGTAAAGACCTGATAATTACAGTGAAGATTTTGGGCGTGTTTGAAGGAGATTAAATAGCTGTGATCGACTCAGAATATCCTGTTTTGACTAAACAGGGTTGGTAATGTTGTTAGAATCGTCTAACTTGGGCTACAGTCACGCATGGAAGAAAACAGGGGTGTACGTACGACAGGATATTCTCCATTAATCTCGAGAACATTTTGGTGAGATTTTCTCGTTCAAATCAATTCGTACCATCCTGTTACACAGAAGCAAAGATGGTAATGGTCTGGATTCGAAAAAATAGGAGTCTTTGATCGGTCGAAGTCAAACAGGAAAGCAGCTAACCGAGACGTACGGAAAGAAAGCAGAGTTATTCACGGACTTTCCCGTGTTTCTCTGTGTTTGGCGTGAGTGGAAAACACTATGATGGATCTGAGACATGTGGAGGTGATAGCTTGGATAAAACATGTGAGAAGAATAAAAAACAAAGTAAATTAGGCTTGAAGATAAAATAAAAAAATATTCTTGAATAATATGAGTTACTGTGAAGATTTTTGGGCAGTTAATGAGGAGATAGGAGTTGCTTTTGGTATAAAAAGGGGTGTAAGGAGTTCAGAGAAGGGGTACAAGAGTTGGGGAAGAACAAGGGTCGCAGAGCAGATTTCTATGCTGCTGCAAAGAAGAAGAAGAACATTTGACGCCTGCTGAATGTCGCAGAACGTCGTTTATTAACAGTACCGCACAGTCAGTTTGGCACACTGTATTGAATTTGCAACAATTTCTTGTAACGGTGAATTCTGTAACGCCATACACCGTTGCAGATTCATTGTATTATTAGTTTTCTTCAATAAAAACACTATTTGAGCTATGGATTATATTTTTGAGTGTGTTTTAGCATGAGAAGCTAAACCCCAACACTGGATCGACGGAGAAGCCGAACTTCATACATGGGTGAAGTTATTTTATTTTCTATATGACTTTTGCACTAAGTAAAACGAATTATGGTTTGAATTAATTATTATTAGTTATTTGATGGGTCATTCTTGCTTACATGTTAATGTCCCATGCTTACGATTTATAACTAATATTTTGAGAATCTACCTGGCAAAACCAGAGTTGATGTTGTTTTATTGTTGAGCGATATTGGTTGAGAATAAATAATTGAGCCTGATGATATGAATTCGGTGGAATCCTAGACCCAGTAACTCTCCCTTTATTTTAATTTTGAATTAATCTTAAAAGTCTTAGAGTTCAATATTTTATTACTACAACGCAATCAAAACCCTATCAGTCCGTCATCCCCATGTAGTTGGTCCCTCCTTCACCCATGGTTGATTTTCAATAAATCATCAATTAATTAATCAGCAATTGATCAAAATTAGGGTTTTAATCCAAAGCTCATAATTATGAGAAGGTTCAAACACTAATACTCTTACGTTGATCCTGTGATCACATTTTAATTATTATACTCGGCCCAGATGCCAGTATCTTAAATTAATATTTTTATTTGGTCCCGCTACAAATAATCATCAACGAGCAACATTTGCTCAGATGAGGCAATATTTTCCCAGACTAAGGAATTGTTTCAACTATCAATATCAACAATTCATCAAATGAGCACATTTTCTCACCTTAACTATCAACACTCATTCGACAATTACATCTCTGTCTCAACAAACACGTTCAATTCATGAGTCCTAGAACATTTGCAGATCGCGTTGACTCAGCAATACAAAGACTCGTCGTCTCATTAAGTCACAACTGACTAACTAAATACATGTCTGCCTTGCAGACTCCACAATCACGAGACATCAATCGTGTCACATGGGAGATATCAATTAGGGTTTTGGTCTGGCGGCCTACGACACGTGTGTTCATCCACGACGAGAATGTGACTAAGTCGTGCAAGAAGTTGAAGGATTTAAAGAAGTAGTGGGTGGACAATCATCCAAGTCTTTGCATGATGTGTGACTGGTTTTTACACGATTTCCACTTTCTCACTCCTTGACTTCAGCAACCGTCACACTTACTGGGATCAATGTGTCTACTAGTTCTTGCAATATAAATAAGTCTATGTACCCATGATTAAAACGACATAAGAATTCTATCCGAGCATTCATTCTCAAGAATTCGATCAATAAACCAGAACTTATTCGAACTCAAAAGTTCGTCAAACTTGCAGAAACCTAAAACACATTCACAATCCTTGATTACCATTGATCTCACACATTTCTCAGCTTCCCTCCTACAGATCGACCCATCCTATCTTGTGACCAAATTGAATCTGGAACGGCCATTGTCTTGGTTTAGGCCGGAGTCTTACATATTGATCTCTCGAATTCAAGCACTCCCTTTGCAGTGCATTTGTGTGAGGTTAAGCAGTTTGATCGGTTCGAGGAGTCTCCTCCGCACGGTCGTCTCCTCAATTACTTAAAATACAACAAATCGTTGTTCCCCGTCTACAAGAGATCTCAGCATTAACAGGACCAGCAGCAGTTATACTATAAATTCTATGTCTTTTTCCAAGTCTGTTATCTTCATCAGTATCATGATATTCTTTATTGAGCAAAGAATCCAAGTTAACCTTTTCTCCATCTTTAGGTGGCAAAGACAGCTGTTTTAAGAAATTTCTTTTGATTATTCTTAACAGCATGAGCAGCATCCCTAGTAGTAATTGAAATGGTTTTGCGAATGTTGTTGAGGTTGCCAACAAAGTGAGGCTCATCATGAGCTTTGTTAAGAAAAATGGCAGCTTCCTTGCAGACCCCTTTGGAATGATTGATGATATAACATTCAGTGCATATATTGTTTGGTTGACGCTCATAGAAGAACTTCTGCCATTTTGTAGTACCAACATTTATAGACTCCTCTTATTAAAGGCATGGAGAGATCCACATTCACACAAACTTTCACAGGGTCGCTTCCTATTGGAATGGCATCCTTTGGTCAATTGCAACTACTTCTCCCATTATTTCCCTATTTGAACATGTGAATATGCGGACGAAATGGGCGTTGCATGCTTAGCGTTTCAATCTACTTCCTCGCCCAGTAGATGGATCCAGATACACAAGTAGCATCACAACTGTTACATTGTTATCACAAGAAGATCGATTATTCGCACATCCCATGTATACATGCCGCGGTAACGATACTACCCACGTTAGTGACACCCTTTTGGTGTGAGTAAGAGGATATCAAAGCGTCACCCTTCAAAACGTCAGATCTCCTTATATTAATTATTTATTATTAGCCTTTAGATTTAGCAATATCCTAAAAAAAATTATGTCATAAAAAGAATCTTGTTACAAACTATTGTCTTGCGCCGTTGGATCATTAGATTATTTTTCTTTTATCGACCATCAGATTTTGAAGGAGTGCTATAAAACATAGTTACAAGGATTTAAATGTAAACAGATTAAAAACTACTCGTAATATTTATGAAAATGTCGCTTTTATAAAAATAAAGATAAATATTCAAGAGCTTCATATCTTTCAAACTATACTTTGGAGTTTTTGTAAATTTTAAATATTTGGAAACCTTTGAATTATCTACACAACGAGAATAAATAATAATATCAAATCTTTGTTTTCATCATTTTCTTTTTATTGTATTTCTCCAAATTTTTGTATGTTTTTTCTTAAAAGCTAGACATAATTTAAAATTAAATAATGTTGTCCATGTGCAATGTAATTTCTCATTTCTTGTAGCTTTTAAGCTATGTAACCATACTTATCCATTCAAGATCGTCTGTACCCAAACATAAAACTCTTAATAAAACAGATGCCAAAATTCTATTGGCGGGCCCAGAAGGCACACGCACATAGGTCTGGGTACGAGCGATCTATTAAAGCTATGGATCCGTTTTGGCAGCGATTTCAACCCTCCTACAGAAGTTTCCCGAGAAAATATATGTGATGCAAAGGGAGGCCGAGAACTATTCAACACTTACGTAAGTAGGAACAAGCCCTAAGGTATTGAGCCATATGAGGCGATTGAGTCACTCATATACCGAAGATGTGGATGAACCAATAAACCGCAAGCATACTGCTATTGGTAGACCATCAAGAAAATTGTCAAGAAAAAAAAAAGAAATCAAGAAACAAGCGAGTGAAGGTGAGGATATATAGTAAAAAAAAAATCGATCCAGTTTTGAGATATCCAAAGTGAGGTATGATGAAACACCGATTTCAAAGAAAAGGGAAAGTCGAAGAAGGAAGATGGTAAATTAAGTGAACTGCGACAAGATGAGAATTATGAAGCTATAACTAAAGGCACAAGTTCCAAAAAAAAGGAAAGGACCGAGAAAGGAAATTTATCATATAGTTATCTTCTTGGTGGGTTCTTGTTTATTATATGGTCTTTCTATTCTGATATAAGACCATCATGTCTTTGAAGATTGATTCTTGCATATCTAAGTGATTGTAGATATGTGAGATAAAATTACTGATTTGCCAACGTTAACAGACTCCGTTCTCTGAGAAAAATCATTGGTTGGAATCAAGTGCAAGTTATTACTATTGAAGAAAGTTATTACTATTGAAGGTTAAGAATATTGAAGAATTTGAAGACTTGAAGTTCTACTGTGTTTGTGATCTTGGTGTGATTATCTGGGACAAATTAAACGAGTTGTTTATCTTTGATAAACATAAAGCTTGTGGACAACGATAGGTTTTTTGCTTGCAAACTTGACTTGTAGAATCAAGATTTATTATTTCGATAATCAACATCTTGGTTAATTTATCAAGGAATTTCGAATCTATCATATCTTATTATCTTGATATCTTAGATCTAGAAGGAAGATCCTTGGCTCTAATTTAATATATAATATCTTTGCTATTTGTTTGATTCTTTTTTTTAATCCAAGCATGCGTGGAAGTCTATTCCAGAAGCAGTAGTTACTGTTGATCATGGGTTAAATGTTTTTGATAATAAGTCGAATGATCAACCTGAAAGAGAAACTGAGATTAGGCTCCACATTAGGGGTGAAGCAGTGAAGTACTTTGACGAAACTAGATTCAGAGCGAGCACTCATAATTTTACGTTTTTTTATATATTAACCTTTGCTCCTTGGTGTGATAGCGATTATATCCTATGAGTTGGCTTGTGCTCGGTGCCTTTGATTCCAGCTATTGACAGAAGAAATGAAATACTACATCATCTTCCTCATATCCTTATGGGAGGATAATGATCAAAGTGATGTTAATTGAGAGGAATTTCATAATTCCTAGCCGATATGGCTCTGCCTTCACAAGGATGTGAAGGAAACACAATATATAAACTTCTGATAATTCCCCTCTAAGGCAAATCGTTGTTATTTTGAAATTTGTTTGACTTTGTTTCTATAGGGTTGTGATTAATTCTAACTTAAATTGTTTATTCAATGTTTTGGTGGATACTAATGTGAAGTTTATCGATGTCTCTGATGAGAGGACTGAACTTCATAAAGATTTGAACAATAAGATAATGTTGAGCCAGTGGATGGAAACTCTGAACACTGAACACATTGATTCTATTAGGTTTGTGGACAATGGAATTGATGGTCTACCGGTTGTTGAGAGACATAGTTTAGTAAATCTACGTAACATTAAAAAAATCCATTTATTAAGAAGATGCATGACGACATATCTCTACAGATCCTCATGTACGAGCCACACGATCATTATTATAGAATAAAATAACTATTTATGACTTGCTATTTAGCCATAGATTTTATCATCCAAATAGAAGAGTTTAATTATAATTCTCATCAATATTTGTAAATTATAGATGTTTGCAACTAATTGCGAATTTATTAACATGTATCACCAACCATGTATTATACTAGATGACAGCTATCACGGTGGAACGGCCGATCGAGAAAATCGGCGCGAAAGTATCATTTTTCTGACACGGCGCAAAAATATCATTTTTCGTGACACTGCGGGAAAGTATCATTTTTCCTGACACAACGTGAAAATATCATTTTTCTTAACACGGGGTGAAAGTATTACTTTTCCTGAAACGGAAAATTAGCCGATGCATAAACCAAAATATGGCTGCATAATGTGTTATGCAGACTTTGTGGTGATTTGCATAATGGCCATGCATTCAATTTTCGAAAATTGTGCCTAAACTGAAAGTATCACTTTTCTTGAAATGGAGGGAGTACATCCTTTTATTAATTGCAGTGGAAAATAAGTTGATGCATAAACCAAAAGAGGGAGGATCCCCTCACACTCTTATTTTTACAACATCTCACACTTTTGACGACATTTTTCATAATAAAACTTATACCATAGCATATTTGAAGCTAATATTTAGGGAAGATGCTCGTTTTACAAGGCTCTACATACTCGCGAAAAATGAGCGCATTCCGAAATACTAAACCTCACCATTTACCAGTCTTAATTTTAATGATTGAAAATTAGGTGATTTTCGACGGTTGATTTTCAAAGTAGTAGATGATGGAGTTATACATTTCGGAATGTGGTCATTTTTTATGTGCATTTAGATCTTGGTAAGGAAGACATATCCCCAGAATGTTAGCTTCAAATATGATACCATTTATATTTTGTAAAAAAATTAACGCCAAATGTGTGAGATAGTGATAAGAGTGTGAAGGGATCCAATAAATAATTTTAATACAATAAATAATCATTTTTAGATCTAATAAAATCTTAAAATTACTAAACTTAAAATTTACATTTAATAAGAAAATGATCACAAACAACACCATTGGAGATGAATAATTTTTTTCACCTAAATTTAAGGAAAATTTGGAATAAAGGTGTCTTGTTTGTGTTGCCACATATGAAATACATATAACAACCATTGGAGAAGCTCTTAGACAGTGTTTCATTCATTCGTTTTCGAAAGAGAATTAAATTGATTTCTTTTTGGTGCATGTGCTAATTAAATATTTTTTTAGATTATTGCGGTAAGAAGAATATTCACGATTTGATTACTAGCTAATTGGAGAAGGATTTTAAATATGGATATATGTCTTTAAAATGAAATAGCACAATAATAATGATAGCATAGGCTTTGTAGAAAAAGAATAGTAGTCAGATATTACCATAATCTTTATATTTATGGACATTTAGCTTGCTTAATCGGTGGGACTAGTATTAATCCTCTTTGCCAAGAAAAGAAAATAACCGTTTGTTTTTCAGGATAAAAATCAATCCATATTAATCCTAAGATTTGGTTAACTAAGGTAAAAATTTAAAAGAGTTAACAAAGCTTTTAAATGTTGTGGTTGGTGGAATTTGAAGTTAAATTAAATAGGGAAGGTTAAAGAAAAATTAGGACCTCTAATTCCCTAGATTAGTTTCACGTGAATTTTTTCTCTCTCATCTATAAGATGATTTTTTTTCTCGTCAAAGGATTATTTTCTCATCTTTGTTTCTAAATCCTAATCTTCTTTGATTCTTTCATGTTGTGTTGTTTGTTTTGCAGGTTAATCAGCATCTTTGTTTCTCTCATTCCTGACAACTTTGTGTACGTCTCAACAGTTCTTGTGGGTTTTTGTTAGACCTGTTCTTCGACATCATCACATTTTCGAAATGGAATCAGATACTTCTCAGTCCTCTAACCCTGAATATGAAGATCTAGCCAATAGAATGGCTTCCCTACTGCATATAGAAGAAAAAGAATATGAGGTTCCAGCCGATCTGACTGAAGCAAGGAATGAACATAAATATTCTCTTGTTATCACCACTATTAAAAGAAGAGAATATGTCATCAATATATTTTATAATATGCTCCAACGTTCATGGCAACCTTCAGGCAACATAGAGATATCAAGTTTTGGTAAAGCTGTTTACCTTGTTCACTTTGGACTGGGTTGTGACTATAACACAGTAATAACTAGATCTCCATGGGGACTAAATGAAGATCTTCTACTTCTAGAGAAATGTGATCCTGACAAGATCCCTGAAGAATACGAATTCAAGTATGCAGACTTCACTGTCCAAGTTCATGGTCTACCAATGAGTTCTCAAACAACAAAAATAGTGGAATTCGTTGCAAGCAAGATTGGATTCCCTTACCCAATAAATCCATCAGAGCAAACTAAATGGAGGAGTTTTGCTAGAGTTCGAGTCAAAGTTGATGTTACAGAGCCTATCAGACAAGAACTGGTCTTCACTCTACCATCAAAGAAAAAGTGCAAGGCCAAGCTAAGATATGAAAGGTTACATAAAGTTTGTTTTTTCTGTGGTAGATTTGGACATATCATGAAACAATGCCCAGACCTGTCCAGAGAATGTGAAAAATTAGGGTTCTTTTCTCCAGAAACTTTCATGGAGAAGATGCAAGATATGAAGGTAGCTCGTTTTACTGAAGAAATCAATGTTAATTACTGGACAAGAATCACACAGTTTAACCAATCTTCAGCAAAGCAGCAAGAATCATCACGAGGCATGCAGGAAGATGATGACGTCAGAAGCAAGAACCCTGATTCTGCTTTTGGTCAAGACATTACCAATATTATCTCCACTTTTCACTCTCCGAAAGAAGATATCCATGCAAGGGATAATTCTGCTACCAAAAATAGCCATGCACGAGATAATTCTGCTACCCAAATTATAGCAAACTCTCAGTCAAACAAGGAAACCACAAAAAACCTTCCTACTATCCAGCCTGGAAAGAATCAGTCTCCAGCTCACCAAGCCAATAATACAAATTCTCATGCAGTTACCACCAGAGCAAAAAAACCAAGTATCTTTGAACCGATCCGAAAACCATCACCAATCACCATTACCCAACCCCCTAAACCCTTACCCACCCATGAGATAAATTCCCAACAACCCATACCCAACCACCAAAAACCATCAAGTTCAAACCCAACCTCCATCATCCACACCGCAAAAAAAACCACTTTGGGAATTACCATCAGCAACAAAAATCCTCGTCCATCCAAGAACCAACACTACACCCACACCAATACTCCACCAGATAACCTTCCAAAAAAATCTATCACCATCCCACCTCTAATCCCCCCATAAAAACCCACCAAAAAAATAGAGACAGTGGAAAAGGTGTTAGAAAAAACGATTAAAATTACCAATTTTTCCATGGACTATGTTTTGATCCCTAGACCTATTGCCCATTAATTGTTTTTTCTTTTGAATAGATAAAACAATAGTCCCACATTGACTAAAATCTAAAGAGTTTTAGACATAAATACCATAGAATGGCTATAAGGGCATGGCCCTTGGGTCATTAGACTTTTGTGCTTGAGGGAGGCTTAGACTAGGGCAAGGTTGCCTTTCCCGTACGCGCGGTGCTTCGCACAGAAGCACGCACGCCGCCGCCCCGTCCGTCCGTCGGGTCGTGGGTGTGGGTGTGGGTGTGGGTTCATTAGATCCTATCTTTTTGCTGAAATTTTTGGTACGTGTTTTCCACACAAGTAGAAGAATCTTTTCTTTTCTGAACGTGTCTTGTCTTGGCTTCTTTGTCTGCACGTGTTTTGTCCTGACTTCTTTGTCTGAACGTGCTTGTCTTGGCTTCTTTGTTTGTACGTGTTTTGTCCTGGCTCTTGGCTTGGCAGCAACACACTGCTCCATGCCTGACAAAACAACTTTTCTTGCACTATCTTTAACCCAACATACCAGTTTTTCTGTCATACATGGGTTTTCTTTCTTGTTTGTAACTACACAAAACTATATAAGAGAGTAGTTGTAATCTCAGAAAACACACCACAGAGAAATCTCTTCTACTCTCCCTCAGTTTTTCTGTAAACATCTCTTCTACTGTTTTAAGTTCTGCCAAGCTCTAAGGGTACCCTCATTGTATGCTACATTGAGGGGTACTAACTGTAGTTGTATCCTGGAGGTGACTCGCCAACTGCTGTAGCATCTCAGAGGAGTGGCAGGCGATATTGCCTTTAGGACAGCGTAGTTACGTGCCTCTACATTTTCTGTGCAGCAACATCAGCAACATTATTTTGAGCTAAGTATCTTCTTCTCAGTTACTTATTAGTAATTTCACCAACAATCTAAAGGCAATATCCTCTTTACTATATTTTGTAACAACATGGGAAAGAGTACTGTAGACAAACCCCCAAAGTTTAGTGGCAAAGACTTTAAACGATGGCAGTCCAAAATGTTATTCTTCTTAAAAGACCAAAGGCTAGATGAAGTTGCCTTAGAAAGACCCTCAAGAAGGCTTCATGACCGTGGTTATGAAGATAGACTGGATAGGTGGACTAGGAAAAATTACATGTGCAAAAACCATATTCTTAACTGTCTGGATGACTCCTTGTACGACTTTTATAATGCAAAAGAGAATTTTACTGCTTTTGATTTATGGGAAGCCCTAGAAGAAAAATATCTTGCTGAAGCTGCTGGAAGCAAGAAGTTCTTGGTGGCTAGGTTCCTGGAATATAAGATGACTGATGAAAAGCCTGTTGTAGAACAATTCGTCGAACTCCAGCTACTCATCAACGAAATTCTTGCTGAAGGCATGCATATTGATGAATCTCTACAAGTATCTGCAGTGATTGAAAAGCTACCACCCTCATGGAACGAGTACAAGAGGAGGCTGCGACACAAGAATCGTGAAATCACCATGGTGGAGCTGGGGAAAAAGATCCAGGTGGAGGAACTTCTGTGCTGCAAGACAAGAGCCTGATGCTGAGCAAAGACATGTCAAACAAAGCTCATGTCCTGGACGATAATGCTGCGTCAAAGAAAAGGCACGGAGAATCCAGCAAAAATGGTAAACGTAACAAACAACGTAACTCCAAAGGTAACCATCTTAAGCCAAAGGGTGGTGTCTCCAAAAACACCATCAAAGGCGACTGCTATAACTGTGGGAAAACTGGTCATATGGCCAAAGTTGCAGGGCACCTAAAAAGACCAAAAATGATCCTAAACAGAAAAATAAGGCAAACGTAGTAGATGATTCTGGATATTTTACTGGCATGGTGTCTGAAGTCAACCTTGTCTCTAATGTGACCAATGTGAGAGACTGGTGGCTTGATTCTGGAGCCACTAGGCATGTCTGTAAGTTCAGAAATGCTTTCTCCTCCTATAACAAAGTAGGAGACGATGAGAAATTGTTTATGGGAAACTCTTCTACCTCTAAAGTGGTAGGAAAAGGCAAGGTTGAATTGAAGCTCACTTCAGGAAAAACTCTCGCATTGAATGACGTGTATCACGTCCCGGACATATGCAAGAATCTTATCTCAGAAACCATCTTACTTGGAAAGGTTTTAAATTTGTAGCTGAGTCTAACAAGTTGTAATCTCTAAAGGTGGTGACTTCGTAGGAAAAGGATATGTCACTGATAACATGATTAAGCTTAGTGTACTTTCTTTGAACTTGAATGATAATGCATCTTCTTCTGCTTATGTTTGTGACTCCTCACATGTTTGGCATGATAGACTAGGACATGTTAATTTCAAATCTATTGAAAGACTTGCTAAATTAGGCTGCATTCCTAAAATAAACTTTGACAGAGGTCATAAATGTGAAATTTGTGTTGAATCTAAATATGCTAGAAAACCCTTTAACAAAAAGGTTGAACGTAGTACAACTCCCCTAGAACTAATCCACTCCGATTTGGGAGATTTGAAATCAACACCAACTAGAGGTGGGAAAAAATGGTACATCACTTTTATAGATGATCACTCAAGATACTGTCAGGTTTATCTTCTTAGAAGTAAAGATGAATCCTTAGACGCTTTCAAATTATATAAACTTGAAGTAGAAAACCAAAGAGGTGTTACTATTAAAACTCTTAGGTCGGACCGAGGCGGTGAGTATGTGATACCTATAGGAGAATTCTGCAAACTTAATGGCATCATTCATGAAACTACTGCACCTTCTTCACCTGAGTCGAATGGAGTAGCTGAAAGGAAAAACCGAACACTCATAGATATGGTGAACGCTATGTTAGCTAGTTCAGGGCTACCTTCGAACCTGTGGGGGGAAGCAATTCTCTCTGCTTGCTATATCTTGAACCGAGTTCCATTTAAGAAATCCGAAAAACTCCATATGAGTTATGGAAAGGAAGACAACCGTCCTATGCATACTTTAAAGTGTGGGGGTGTTTGGCCAAGGTGGCCACTCCTCGTTCCAAGAAAACCAAAATAGGACCTAAAACTGTAGATTGTGTTTTCCTAGGATATCCTGAGCACACTAGTGCTTATAGGTTCATGGTAATTGGTGAGAACACCATAATGGAATCCAGAGATGCAGTGTTTTTCGAACACATTTTCCCTTTAGGGTCTGGACCTCATAAAAGGGTCCGCGATGATCTCTCAGATGTTCCTTCGACTAGTCAACCCCCGTCTCTAGATGCTGAAACCGAACCTAGAAGAAGTAAGAGGGTCAGAACCGAGAAAGGTTTCGGTCCAGATTTTGTGACTCTTACGGTAGAGTCTGAACCCCAAACCTATAAGGAAGCTATGACTTCTCCGGAAGCTCCCTTCTGGGAAGAAGCTTCAAATAATGAGTGGGATTCCATTCAACAAAATGAAACTTGGGAGCTTGTAGACTTACCTCCTGGTAGTAAAACCATAGGTTGCAAGTGGGTCTTCAAAAGGAAACTTAGAACAGATGGAACTATAGAAAAACACAAAGCTAGGTTGGTAGCTAAGGGGTACAGACAACAGGAAGGATTAGATTTCTTTGATACCTATTCACCGGTCACTAGAATCACTTCTATCCGGATGCTGATTGCTATTGCTTCTATTTATGATTTGCATATACATCAGATGGATGTTAAAACTGCTTTTTTATATGGTGAATTGAATGAAGAAATTTATATGGACCAACCTGAAGGTTTTGTTGTGAAAGGTTTTGAAGATAAAGTATGCAAACTGAAAAAATCTTGTATGGTTTAAAACAAGCACCTAAACAGTGGCATGAAAAATTTAATCATGTAATGATATCTAATGGCTTCAAGGTAATGAATCTGATAAATGTGTTTACATTAAATCTGTGGATGATTCTCATGTTATTGTGTGTGTATGTTGATGATATGCTCATATTAGGTAGTAACCTTGATAGTATTAATATCACTAAAAGCATGCTTAACGAAAACTTTGACATGAAAGACTTAGGCCCTGCTGATGTAATCTTAGGGATGAAAATCAGAAAGATGTCTGATGGATATAGTCTTAGTCAATCTCATTATGTTGAAACTGTGCTTAAGAGATTTAATCATGAAAATGCTAAACCTGCAACTACTCCTTATGATCCCAATTGCAAATTGAAAAAGAACAAGGGTGAGGGTATTTATCAACTTGAGTATTCTCGTGTTATTGGCAGTCTTATGTATTTAATGAACTGTACAAGACCTGATATTGCCTATACTGTGAGTAGATTAAGCAGGTACACTTGCAACCCTGGGCAGGATCACTGGAATGCTCTCTACAGATTCTACGGTACCTGAGAGGAACTTCAAACTATGCCTAAGTTTTGGGAAGTATCCTGCTGTGCTAGAAGGGTATTGTGATGCTAACTGGATATCAGACTCAGATGAGTGCAAATCCACTAGTGGGTACATCTTCACACTTGGTGGTGCGTCTGTGTCATGGAAGTCTACCAAACAGACATGTATAGCCCGATCCACCATGGAGTCTGAGTTTATAGCCTTGGAGAAAGCTGGAGAGGAAGCTGAATGGATACGAGGTTTCCTGGGTGGAATTTCACTCTGGCCCAAGCCTGTGTCTTCGATCGCAATCCACTGTGACAGTCAAGCTGCTATTGGATGCGCAAAGAATAGTGTATACAACGGAAAGTCTATACATCTTCGAAGAAGACACAAGACAGTGAAACAACTACTCTCTACTGGCATCATCTCTATAGACTTTGTAAGGTCTAAAGAGAATATCGCAGATCCTTTGACGAAAGGGTTATCTAGAGAGGTAGTTAGATCCACATCGAAGGGAATGGGTCTCAAGCTCATAGAATAAATCGCCATGAAGGACACTCAACCTTGTGAATGGAGCTCCAAGATCAAGGTTCAATGATATAACTAATTTTTGGTGATGTCGAGAGAGAGCACTATCTTTGTCCCTCCCTATGGTGTAACCGTATGATAGTGCTGCCTGCATGTTTTAGGATGATCTGTCAAGATCTTAATGAGTTCCATGGCTTTGCTTAAAGCGGAGTGTGGCAGGACACTCTTAATGGACTCACCTATGTGGATGTTGGAAGTGGGGCCGCTTCCTATGAGAATTTGAGCTTTTTCTCTAGAGACATTCATTAAGTCCGGGATTTAGCCCACGGCCAAAACGGGCACAACGGCAAGAGCTTGGCAGCTTTCTTTTTCTTTGAGACATCAAAGTGTGGTTTTTATTTCTGAATTGCACTCACTGTTGACGGTTCAAGACATTGTGTTCACCGAAACAACAAGCAGTTCCGGTAACCTCTCACTATGTTAAGGTTCAATCTCTGGGACACCTTAGCCTAATATTGATGTATTATGTTTTCTCGTATTTCGTCGATATGTTTTATCATTCATGTGGGGGATTGTTAGAAAAAACGCTTTAAAATTACCAATTTTTCCATGGACTATGTTTTGATCCCTAGACCTATTGCCCATTAATTGTTTTTTCTTTTGAATAGATAAAACAATAGTCCCACATTGACTAAAATCTAAAGAGTTTTAGACATAAATACCATAGAATTGGCTATAAGGGCATGGCCCTTGGGTCATTAGACTTTTGTGCTTGGAGGGAAGGCTTAGACTAGGGCAAGGTTTCCTTTCCCGTACGCGCGGTGCTTCGCACAGAAGCACGCACGCCGCCGCCGTCCGTCCGGTCGGTCGGGTCTGGTTCGGGTTCGGGTGTGGGTGTGGGTGTGGGTTCATTAGATCCTATCTTTTTGCTGAAATTTTTGGTACGTGTTTTCCACTCAAGTAGAAGAATCTTTTCTTTTTCTGTACGTGTCTTGTCTTGGCTTCTTTGTCTGTACGTGTTTTGTCCTGACTTCTTTGTCTGAACGTGCTTGTCTTGGCTTCTTTGTTTGTATGTGTTTTGTCCTGGCTCTTGGCTTGGCAGCAACACACTGCTCCATGCCTGACAAAACAACTTTTCTTGCACTATCTTTAACCCAACATTACCAGTATTTCTGTCATAAGCATGGGTTTTCTTTCTTGTTTGTAACTACACAAACACTATATAAGAGAGTAGTTGTAAGCTCATAAAACACACCACAGAGAAACATCGCTTCTACTCTCCCTCTGTTTTTCTGTAAACATCTCTTCTACTGTTATAAGTACTGCCAAGCTCTAAGGGTACCCTCATTGTATGCTACATTGAGGGGTACTAACTGTAGTTGTATCCTGGAGGTGACTCGCCAACTGCTGTAGCATCTCAGAGGAGTGGCAGGCGATATTGCCTTTAGGACAGCGTAGTTTACGTTCCTCTACATTTTCTGTGCAGCAACATCAGCAACATTATTTTGAGCTAAGTATCTTCTTCTCAGTTACATTATTAGTACTTTCACCAACAAAAGGTTTGCTAGAAACTCTCACGAGAATGAAGCAACTGACAATGTTCTTCACGTTGGCAGTAAAAGACATTCTGAGTCGATGGACTGTGATACCCCTCTCAAGCAATATTGCAGCAATACCGAAGTGGTTGTGGCGACTTTTCCCAAAAAGTCGCAAGGCCAATATTAATACAATATTGGAACTGTCGTGGTCTGGGGAACGAGACGACAGTTCTGGCCTTAAACTCGTTCCTGAGAAGCTGTAAACCAGCAATATTGTTCTTGTCTGAAATAAGGCTCAATGAAGCAAACACTATAAGAATCTGCAGTTCTCTCGACTTTAGACATTTTGATTATGTAGCAGTAAACGGGAGAAGTGGTGGTTTAGCAATTTTGTGGAAATATTCATTGGACCTCTACATCATCTCAAAATCACGCAACAGTATTCATTGTAGCATTGCAGCAAGTTTGTTTATTCCCAAGTGGGATCTCTTGTGTGTTTATGAACCCCCGTCACACCCTCATAGAGATAGTTTTTGGACACAAATGAACAATATTATCTCTGACATTGAAGGTGTATGGTGTATGATAGGCGATCTAAAAGCTCTCATGCATCAATATGAGAAGCATGAAAGCTCTACTACTACAGATATTAGCTGTAGAGAGTTTCGGACCACGATTAGAGAAAGAGATATTCTGGATCTAGGATATGATAGACCGTCTTTTACCAGGCCAAACAATGCATCACAGAATACCCCAATTTTTGAAAGGCTGGACAGAGCTATTTGTAACTCAGAGAGGAGATTACTATTTTCTGATGCTGTTGTACTACACCTACCAAGGATAGAAAGTGATCATGCTCCCATCATTCTCAACACAATGAGAAGTCCCCCAAAAAGAAAACCAAACTATAAGTTTGAATTCTATTGGATAGTCATCCAGAGTTCAAGGAGGTAATGTAAACTAAATGGGAAGGTGTTACTGGTAATACAATGTAAAAGTTGGAGTCTCTTGGTCAAGGCTTATGGAAATGGAGCAGAAAGACTTTCGGAGACACGAGAAGGGAGATAGAATGTGAGAAACAAAAGCTGATTGACTTACAATCTTCAGCACACTTGGAAGATACCAGAGAGGAAGAAAGAGCCATCAGCAATAATATAATCAATCTTGAAAGAAGAGACATGATGTTTTTGCAACAAAGAAATAAATCTAACTGGATTTCATCAATCGATAAAAACACCCAGGTATTTCATGTATCTGTTATTCATAGAAGAAGCAGAAACAAAATCTTTGCTTTGAAAAATAATGATGGAGAGTGGATTTCTGACCATGACCAAATCAGAGACACTCTTGTAAACCACTTCCAAGATATGTTTTCTAAGGATACCAATGTAAACTCGTCCATGATTCTAGAAAATGCTAATATGATCAATCAAGATGATTGCAGGTACCTAAGTTCCATCCCTACTGCAGAAGAAAATTTTAAAGTGATAAAGAAAATGGGCTCTTTAAAGTCTCCAGGTCCAGATGGATACCCATCTCTCTTCTATAAAAGATGTTTGGAAGTTGTTGGTGAAGAAGTGGTTCGACTGATTCAAGATTGCTTCAGATATTCCTGAATCCCTCACGGTCTGAACCATACTTATCTGGCATTGATCCCAAAAAAGAAGCATGTTGAGACTGCTTTCGACTACAGACCCATAACACTATGCAATGTGCTCTACAAAGTTGTCACCAAAATCATCACAAACAGGCTAAGTCCTTTCTTAGATAGCCTAATTGATAAAACTCAATCTGCTTTTGTGCCAGGGAGACATATTATAGACAACATAGTGGTTGCCAAAGAATTATTCCCTTCAATGCAACATGCTAATACAACTGAAGGCTCTTTTGCATTAAAGCTGGACATGAGTAAGGAATATGATAGGGTTGGTTGGGGTTTCTTGAGTCAAGCTCTCACCAACATTGGCATTACTGACAGAGCCCATGCTCTCATAATGAGTTGTGTTAAAACTGATTCTTTTTCAATCCTCTTGAATGGACAACCTGAAGGCTTTTTCACAGGGAAGAGAGGCATAAGGAAAGGATGCCCATTATCTCCATATCTATTCATTATCCGTGCCTATTCTCTATCTGGTATAATCAATAAAATGGAGCAGGAAGGTTTATACAGTGGCTACAAGATTAATAGATGGGCACCAAGTGTGACACACATCATGCTTGCTGATGATGTCATGTTGTTTGGCAATATTGACACAAAAATAATCTCAACCATCTCATCTGTGCTACAACAATACTACAGTATGTCAGGAAAACTGGTTAACTATGCCAAATCTTCTATACACTTCAGCAAAAGTGTACCAGAAAGATATGCAGAGGAAATCATAAAGGACCTGGGAGTCAAAAAAAAATGGGGAAGAAAGAGAAATATCTAGGAGTAAAAATTCTTCAGTAAGGATTCAGAGTCTCCAACTTCAATTTTCTCATAGAAAAAATCGATGAAGCGTTAGTAGGATGGAGAAGAAACACCCTTTCTTTTGCAGGAAGAACTGTATTGATTCAATCAGTGCTCTCCCTAATCCCTATTTTTTACACAGCAACTACAAAGATCCCTAAAACTGTCCTAGACAAGTTAACTCAGATTATAAAGGACTTCTGGTGGGGACATGATAGAGACAAGAGAAAAATGCATCACCTGAAATGGGAATGGTTCAACATATCAAAAGAGAAAGGAGGTTTAGGTCTAAGATATTTATATGATCTGACAATTCCCTTACTGCCAAATTAGCTTGGAGATTTCTACACGACCAGGATTCTCTATGGGTTAAAATCTTAACAGCTAAATATTTAAGAGGATGCTCTTTCTGGGAGGTAAAAAAACCAAATAGTTGCTCTACCACATGGAGTACAATGTTGGATAGCAGAAGTGATCTCAAAAAAGGATGTCTCTGGCTTATAGGTGATGGTCATTCAATATATATTTTTTTAGATCCATGGGTACCATCTGTAGTTTGTTTGATCCCTGCAAGGAATGAAACAAGTTTAACAGAGATTTCTAAAGTCCACCAGCTACTGGACAATTCTACAGGTCAGTGGAATATGAGCATGTTAACACAAACATTAGATGATATCTCCTGCATTCAGATTCAACAAATCTCTCCCAACATTTCCAAGGAAGACAAACTCATCTGGCGTTTAATCAACCACAGAGATTTTACTCCTCAATCGTTCCAGAAGATGCTTGAAGAACAACAAGGTGAATCATCTCAACTAAGAGGGAAAAAAATTCCATGGAAAAAATTTTGGGCAGTCAAGAGAGTTGCGCCGAAAATCAAATCCTTTTTGTGGCGTGCACTTCACAATGGAATCGCAGTCTCTCAGAGAACCGGTAGACATGTTGAAGGAGTTTCTACAACTTGCAACATCTGCAACTCTGAAGATGAAACTATGAACCACCTACTGATCCATTGCAATTTTTGCTCAGGCAGTTTGGTTCGCATCACCTATTGGCTTTCGCATTCAAGGTAACTCCAGTATGACTCTCTCAAACTTAATTGAAGCCTGGCTATCACAAAATGATAATAAATGGTCTGCAGTGATGGGTATGGCAATCTATTGGGATATATGGAAAGTCAGGAATGCTAAAGTGTTTGAGAACAAAACTCCAACAGTGCAAAGTGCCCTTGCCATTGCACAATACTGGCACAATCTTTTTTATAACATCACGGATAAAGATGAACTTATGGCAGTGGAAGTCAACCCTAGAACTAACACTGAAGCAATTGTTTCAACTTGGGAGCCGCCTTCACACCCATACATCAAAATTAATATTGATGCAACATGGAAAGATGGTTCTTACGCTTGTGCGAAAGTTGTTAAAGATAACAATGGTTCTTGTCTGGGTGTAGGTACCAGAACTGGTAAATCTGACACAGTTCTATTTACTGAAGAAGATGGTTTTAAACTTGCCACAGAAGTGGGAATTAAATGGAACTTAGGTTCTACCATCATAGACGGGGACAGCCAGCTTGTTGTGAAGTACTTAAAAGGAATTCTGAAACATATTCCATGGAGAATTTGGAGGATATGGGAGGACACTATCAACAATATGATTACTCTCAACAGTTCTAACGCTTATAAGTTTGTGCCAAATCCAGCTAATGTTGCTGCTCATAATTTGACCACTTTTGCTTTAGTTCATCAAGTCCAAGGTTGTTGGACTAGCTCTGAAATCCCAACTAATATTGTAATGTCTGTGAACAATATTTAATTGTTTTGACACATGTCTCTTAACTATTGGTTGTAGCTTTTATTATTGGAATGAATAAACTTAATTGTAGGATAAGTCGTTTCCTTAGTTAATTATCTCACGGCAGTTGATAGGGATTTTGTTGGCCGAGTTTAACAAATGGAAACGAAAAAGTAAATGTCATCTGTTTGGTCGATATTGGTCCTTAAAACCATGTGCTACGTTAGCATATAAGATTGCTAGAATTTGGCTGGAGTTGTTTTGACCGAGTTCGATAGATTTTCATTACTATAAATGCACAGACTATTTTCTTTGAGAAAAAAAAAACTCAACCATTCTAGCTGCCATCCTCCCCAAGAGAAAATAAAATTACTTCTGGTAAAGAAAATGCTTTCCCTTTTCTTTTGTCGCTTGAGATGATAGAAAACCTGGAGATAATTAGAAGATATTATGTTACTGTTCGTTAGGGTTTTAGTTCTTGCATCGATGCTTTATATTTATGGTATTGCATTGCGATTTCAGGTAGGCGCAACACCAATTCTTAAAATTGTTTTGATCAAATTCTTTTTAAAGTTATTGACTCATGATTTTAATGTGATTGCTATTGTAAGTGTGATTATCTTTAACATACTTTGACGGGATACGAGATATCCTTACAAATGGTTTTGTTTTCCTAAACCCATGTGGGGCTCCCTGGGGTGAACAGTTGTTTGTTTAATTCTTTTATTGATATTGGCTCCCTGGGCGAGCGATTAATTTATTTGATTCTTTTGTTGATATTAGTTCCCTGGGGCTAGCGGATGATTAATTTTTATCATATTTGATGGGATACGAGATATCAATGGAATGGTTATTTCCCAAACCCACGTGGGGTTCCCTGGGGTGAGCGGATTATTTTGTGTTTGTTTTTAAACAAGCTCTCAAAGTGTGAGCAGGCTCACAAAGGCGAGTAGTATTATAAATGGGTCGAACAAGTATCTCGGGTAAGGTTAACCTTAATGGTTTGACCATATTTAGATTGATGATTGCGTATTTGGTGCATCGTCCGATGAACTACAATCGTGCTTGATCCCTTTGGGTACGTAGGAAGCCGCTTGGCGGTTCAACACGTGGAGTTATAGAAATTATGGTTTTTTTTTATATTACAAGTTTCTTATAAATTAGCTGTGATTATAGTTGCTTAATAATTTTGGCGAGTCCTTGTTGATATTTGTTAACCTCACGTTAGATTAATCGTGGTGAAGGGAAAGAACGGTTTTGAATCTTTAATTAGTTCTTTATGTTTAATTATGTTTTTAAGATGTAAAAATTCGTAATAAATTAAATATGGTATAATGTTGAGTTGACTATAGATATACATTAATTATTAATAGTTTTTAGTATGATTCTTTTTGCAGTAAACGCTAAACATCTTCAGGAATCTTTGTTGTAAATTTTAGAATTTTATGAGTTTTGCAAATGTTTTTAAAATAACACTTTGTACCGGTATTGAAGCTAGAAAATATCCGACAGTTTCAAATGTCTCATAAACATCCTATTTTAAAATTATGATTCACTGATTTTTAGACCTTGGTGCCTCTTAGAAAATAAACATCCATCCTTTATCTTTCTAAACTGATAAGTCTCATCCAATTTTGAGTTTTGCGTGATTTTATATAATTTTTGTAAAACAGAATGTCACAGTTTTGATTTTCTGCAGTGCTGGTCAACTACATGTTTGACCCTGGTCTTACGTTATTAAACTGAATATCAAAATTCTGAAAAATTGGTACTTAATAATAATATAAGTCAGTGTGGTATCCATATAATTATTATAAATTTCGGAACTCATATGGAGCCTATAAAATTTGAGGAGTCTAGCTTTGTCAGTTTTCAGTTTTACAATTTCGTGTTGAAATCTTTATTTATTAATTAAATCCTAAGACTTGATGGTGTTAATATTTTTTATGTGAAACTAAAATATATTTTGTTTCCGGTGGTTTAAAATTAGGTTAAATCAACGGTTATATTTTTCCTAAATAAATTTCTAAGTTTCCTCTGCGATAGAATTATCAAAACGAACATAACTAAATTAGCCAAAATGAATTATTTAACGAGCTTAGGCTTAGTAGCGGGGCTTCGGCTATGATATTTACATAGCACTTCGGGTTCTCGGGAAATGGATTCGGGCAGGATCAGCGCCCGAAAATCGGAGTGTTACAGTCTTGTTTTTGTCCGTTTGTTTTTTGTTTTGTTTTATTACCAAGGTAATGCTCTAACAGTGTCGACCACGGTTCTCGTTGATAAGTCATGCTGTTATTGAAAGTAGTTTGTTGTGTAACAGCATCCTACTTCCCAATTCCATTTTGCCAGTACTTTACTTTCTGTAATAACAATATAATTCATTACATTATCTCTTTAAACTAATTTAAATATCCTTCTTCCTGATAAATTCATTCAAAATATGATGAATAACATAAAGGGAAGATCAAAATTTAACAAAAGAAATTATGCATGGGTGTGTTATCCTTACACCCATGGATTCCCAATTACATATTGTCTTCGAAAGCACATATTATGTTCCCAAAATGTAGTTTCAGGAAATCCTTTTTAACTTATATCTACTGTCTGACTTGCTAGTGCATCCGCTGCCTAGTTGGCCTCTCTCTATATGTACTGGATTGTATGATGCCGAATGGATTTTCTGACTTGCTAGTGCATCCGCTGTCTAGTTGGCCTCTCTATATATGTAGTGGATTATATGATGCTGAATGGATTGCAGTAGGTCTCTCATTTTGATCATATGTCGTAAACATCATGGTGCCTCGATCCGTCTGGTGATGAAAGTGACTAGGTTTTGTGAGTCAGACTTTTTTCTATTTTATATTTGTTGTTCTGACGCTATAAACAATGCCCCATGCCTCACCACTAAAGTCTTGGTTATTTCCAGAAGTTGTGTCGTTGCTATGATCATGGAAATAAGCCAATAACTGAACAAAGATTACCGAACCTGGTCATCCATTTAGATTAAAAAGTACTTTATGATGGATATCAACGATAAACAATCGAGAGGAGATATGAAAATGTAGTTTTGTATATATCTGATTCGATTTTCATGATTATATATATACTAAATGCTATTACATAGTTTTTAGTAAATAAGAGATCAATTCATCGAGACGTGGATGAATCAATTATTTTAATTGAGATTTAGGGCTTGTTTTTTTATGAGGAAAACTATCATATGGAGAACTCGGGGATTTTTGAAAAGGACAAGAAACATGAAAACTGTATATCTGTAAAAGAATATAAATTGTGTATTTTTCAAAGAATTAAGAAGACTTATTATAGGAGATATCAGTGGTATCAAGCAGAAAGCGAGAAGGAAGTGTTATTTGATTTTCACTACGTAGATAATGATTTTACTCTCTATCTAAATAGAGGAAGCGCTTAATACAAACATCTTTTATTGTGGATCCCACTACTACATAGTAGTAGATACTGAATATCTACTATATAGCTAGCGAAAAAAACAAACATGTTGTTACATATCTATATGTACTGATGTTTATAGTTTTAGGCTTGAGACACTATTCATGTCATAACTTGTATGACTGAAAAATAAATTCGGTCTTGTTTTTTTTTAATTAATTTAGCACTAAAATTTAATCATCATCATCCTCATTTACAAAAGAGTTGGTTGGTAACCGAGCAATAAGCTGGGCACCAATCCCCTTCAAAATAACAACCACAATTCTATGAAAAATAAAATTACTAACTTTCGCATTGAAGTCGTGGCTAGCTATATAGGACCAGAGTCTCTTTAGGAAAGCAACAAAATCCTCACCTAGCTCTCAAAGTGTAGTAAAGGCCAAAACCCCTAAATTGTAACCCCGAGCTCTGCATTTATCAAAATATTTCTTGTGTTTCCGGGTAACTGCATTCGAGATAACACGGCCAGGCACAAGCGCACCACCACCAACAAAGGGAGAGACTTCGGTAACATCAAAGCAGGTATTTTGACCATTATTTTATCCATAGACCATTATGTCTGTCGGTCTTAAGGTATAACCATCATCAGCCAACAATCCCAAGGCCGCCTCCTTTCTGGAAGGCACACCTGCTCTGTAACAAGCATATGCTAAAGTATCACGCATTAAATCATGGCGAAACTTCAAACCAACTTCTTTGGCACAATGTAAAGCGTGATCACCGTGTATATATATATATATATATATATATGTATATATATTTTGCATACAATATTTTTATGAATTTTTTGGTAAGTATTTAAAAAAAAATATTTTCTCTAATTTCAGATGATCCCTATAAGAAACAAATATCAATTTGAAATGTTACCTTCTCTAAATACGAAGAAACGAAGATAACAATTTTGTATATATTATATATATACATAAGAGTGTAAAAGTAGAATGTTGTTTTGTGGAAAGTTATATGCATCCTCATATTCTTTTTTTTTTTGATAAGAATTCCTTTTTTTTTTTTAATAAAGAGAAATTTATTGAGATTTAGCAGGGACTGTGATCTTTTGCCAGAAGGCCACAGAAACCTGAATCAAAGTTTTCATAAGATAAAACTGACCTTGTTGTTTGCCTAACATGTTTTGCAACAGCATCTGCCACTTGATTATCATCACGGCTTACATGAATAAACTCACAAATTAAAAAGCTAGAGATTAAGTGTTTGATCTCTTTTATTAAGTTTCTATTTTCCCATTGAATGAGTAAGGTGTTCCCATTAATGGTGTCAATGACTAGCTTCGCATCAGCTTCAATTTGAATGCTTGTATACTTCAGTTCTTTAGCCCAAGAGAGTGCCTCTCTGACTGCCATACATTCTACTACTTCTGGATTCAGTGCTCCATCTCCATTGCTCCCTTTGATTCCAAAGCATGAACTTGTGTGATCCCGCAGCACAATACCAGTGCCAAAAAGATTAGAACCGTGAATATATGATCCATCAACATTAAATTTAACCACACCAGCAATAGGATGTTTCCAATTAGAAGTAGGATTACTAGCATTTAATATTGCAGACTGAGATGGATTAATGCAATGCATATGGGAAGCTATGTGGTAGTGAATTTTATGCACAATAGGGTGAGGGTTTAGAATTATTCCCTGAAATACGACGTCACATGCATCCTCATATTCATTGATACATATTACGATAATATGTAAGCATGTAGTTAAACATACTTCAAAGTTTCCGTATGCAAGATTGTTAGTTTCATATAAATATGACCACTAAATTTCTTTTAAGAAAACATTATAATGTACATTTGGCATTCAAAAGGCCCAGATTTTGAGGTACGCCTAGAGCCTCCAGAAACTATGAAACGACCCCTCCTGCTCTTAAAGTGATACCTGTATCGGTTAAGAGTCAATCAGACTGATGCGAGTGATTTCAGGATGGCAGAACGGAAGACTGGAGTTTGCAGAGTTCAGATTCACCAGTTATGGGTCAGCTTAGTTTACCTTCGTCAGCCGCTCTGATTGAAAGAGGGACAATCAATCCATTGCACTTTCGATCTCGGTTGACTAGTTCCGGCTGTTTCAGAATTGACGTTTCATACCCTTCCCACGTGACTCTGGGGTGAGCCATTCCCATTTCGACAATAAGGCCATTGCACTTCTGATCTCGGTTGACTAGTTCCGACTGTTTCAGAATTGACGTTTCATACCCTTCCCGCATGACTCTGGGAATCCATCAGGTGAGCCATTCCCATTTCGATTTCATCAAATAGAACAATTAGTAATCAACTGGATATCCTTAATTTCACTTGGCAAAAGACTAGAAAATTCATCATCACTGACTAGACAAGAAAAGCTCTTGCCAGTATAGAACGCAATCTCTTGTGTAAACGGTTGTTTTCCCCCGTAAACATTGATGCATTTTAACTTTTAAGATGGTGATAATGGTTGATTGCCGCTATTTGACTATTGAAAATATTAAAAACTGAAGATATTTTTAGACGTGGGATTAGAAGAATCAAAATAGATAAATTTATTAAATTCCAGACTAGATGACTAAACCATTCCCAGCTACATGGAATGTATTGTCCCTTCATGAACCTGATTTGCAATCCTCTATGGCGAATGAGAGCGACTGATCCTTAATATTATACAAAATTCGTTTATTAGCTTGTTGCATCGCTCCTAAAGCAAAAGCTACCCAATTAGTATCTCCACCGATGATGCCTAAACAATAAATTCCATTAGATATCATCACGAAATTAGCTTTGTAATGAGGAATAATGTAGTCGGCATGTTGAAAGTGAAGTGTCATGAAAGGAAATCCGACAATAGTAAATGCTTCTGGTATTTGGAAGCACAGACCAAAATCTTGTCGGGAACCAATATATTTAACGTCGAGCTCGTGAAAATGTGCCTTCACCAAATCTGCAACTTTATCGAAATGATCTTTATACATAACGGATATTATAGTACCAGAATCAATGGAAGTACCGCCTCCCCCTTGTTTGTTAATCTCGAAAGTCCCCTTAGAAAATCCTACTCTTTTATTACCTACACTAATATCTTCTAGATTTAAGTAATATACCCGTGTCAAAAAATTATTCACAACAATGGGTGTTGTGTGTACTTCTTGATCTCCGCCTCCGATTGTTGTATCTGCACCAAACCTTAAATACGTATTCGATCCCTCAACATTCGGGTCATACGTCTCCAAGCAGTAGGAAAATTTACCTTGTCCAGCATCTCCTAATTGATTTACAAAAGACTATTCTCCTGATCCTAGACCGAGTATTTCTGAAATAAGATCAGGCTTGCCACGTAAATGATTATTACCTAAGAATTGATTGAAATTGTGTTGGCGAAACCCATAACCCATTTTTAAATCAATACTTTCAAGGACACCAGTATTGGAGCCTACAGTGAATTTTTCTTTAACAACAATACTAGACGTAAATGATCCAGTTGCATCATCTTCTACATAAGTGCACTGGCCGTCAGCATTGCACTTACCCTCGCAGAAACGATGCTTATTACAAGAAAGAGGACGATATGTGATTGATGAATTCCAAGGATAAATTGGCGTATCTTGAGTGAATGTTTTAGTGGCCCCTTCGCATTGAAGCCACGTAAAACTACTACCCGTGTCAACCATCAAATAATAATTTAGGAATGGTTGTTGTTGACCTTGAAAAGAACCTATACGAATCTGTGCAACATAATACATAGATGGTTCGAGAACAACATGAAAATGTGCAACGTCGGGGTTTATGGACCGTGTTGCATTGATTTGGAATAATATATGTGACTCCATATAACGTGCACGAGCTTTAGAGTGTTGAACGAGTCTATGAAGCCTTTCTTCTCTTGTTAAATGCTCACCTGGATATAAAGATGATTCTTTGCAGTCTATATGAATCATCTTGATGCTAAACCCTTTCTTTTGGTTCACGCCAATGACCGAAACATGAGTGATTGACAAAAGAAATAAAATAAAAAGAATACCTCTCCCCATTTTTGAGCTAAGAAGGATTTTCATTATACATCACAATTACAGTATGTGCAATACTGAACCCTTTAACTTGTAACACTACATTTTTCATAATGAGAAGATATATAAAATCTTACGGAATTTTCGATATTTTTGAAATTTAAAGAAAATATTTTCTTAGCCATTCGGAGTCGTCAGATATAATTTTGTCATGAATTTTATTAAATTACTAGTTTGAAACCCGTGCTACGCATCTGGACTGCTGGATTTTTTTTTTTACATTGTTGGTTTATGTCCACTGAGGCGGGGCGACCGGTCCCAACAAGAATTCAAATAGGCCAATATAGAATTACTACCCAACAAATTGACAATTAACAATTAGAACTATGTAATTGTAAATTTCTAATAAGTAAAATGTGTAATATTATTCTATTCTAAAAATCTCACATGACTTGAAAGCTAATTTCAAGCAATCGAATAAAGCAGTAACCAATTCTTCAAATAAACTAAAATAAATCGATCTAAGTAATCTCAAAAGTAAAATAGTTTGAATTATAAATATTAAAGCGTAATTAGATTATTTCTTTTTTAGTATGTTACCAGTGCTACACACCGGGTATGATGAGGATTGTCCCATTTGGTGAGGCGGGTTTTCGCCGCGCACCTGTTTAAGAAGGGGTACCAATTAACAAATGCAGTACACCAATTATCATTTTAAATATTAGAACTAAATTCACCAATTACAAGTTGTTTAAACTTTTGGAGATTAAAAAATCCTCTTAAAAAAATACAATTGAAAAATTACACTAACCTTTGAAAAATTACAATTGAATAATTCGTAAGGCTAGATTTGTAGTTTGCTACTCAAAATAGCACTGCACATATCATTATTCTTGCTAGATTTTAGAATACATATTTCTTGGCTAATTAACTTTTGCAACTTAAAAGTAAAAAACAAAGTCGTAATAATATTCTACCTTAAAATCCTAATAAGGACTTCCAGTTCGGCTAAATCATGATTGTACTTCACTATCAATACACTCCACCATCTGCCTTACGTACCATATCACATAATTCTTTTAAGAATCAAGCATCCAACTCAACTACTCTTCCAGACTCCAACTCGCCTCAGTAACAAAACAAAAATTACACTCACTATATAGTTATATTAATAGTGGGTATAAGAGACACTAAAAAAAATGATAATATAAAATATGTTGCAAAATAGTGCAAAACATATGAAGTGCTTTCCTTCGAAGATGATGTAATCAAAAAAATGTACTGATATGTCTTTGTTCAGAAATCATATATTAAATATATTACAACCTCTAGATCGTTCAAAGTATATGAAGTGCTTCCCGTCAAAGATGATGTAATCAAGAAAATTCACCGATATATCTTTCTTCATAAATCATATACTTGTGTTAAGAACCAATAAGCGACCAAATCAATTGCTCCTCCTCTAACTCTCTGTAATTAAACGAAAAATCACGCTCACTATATGGTTGTATCAATATATGATATCAGAGACACTATAAACATGATATTAATAAATAAAAAATAGATAGCCAATTCTACATATTGAAAAGCATATGAAGTGCTTCCCGTCGAAGAACATGTGATTAATATATCTTTCAGAAATCATGTATTTGAGATACTAAAAAAATGATATCAATGTTACATGTATTGCAAACTCTAAATAGTGCAAAGTATATGAAGTGCTTCCCGTCGAAGATGATGTAATCAAGAAAATGGACCGATATATCTTTCTTCATAAATCATGTACTTGTGTTAAGAACCAATAAGCGATCAAAACAATCGCTCTTCTAAGATCCAACTCTCTAACGAAAAATCAGACTCATTATATGATTGTATCAATGTATTGGAGACACTATTAAGAAACATAATATTAATAAATAAATAATAGATTGTCAACTCTACATAGTGAAAAGCATATGAACTGCTTCGCGTCAGAGAATATAAAACCAATGAAAAGTGCTACGATATCTTTCTTCAGAAATCATATACTTGCGTTAAGAATCAAGCAGCCAACTGAACTGCTCCTTCAGACTCCAACTCCGTATAGTTAAATGAAAAATCACATGACTATATAGTTGTATCAACTAAAACTTTTAAGTTCCATTTTCATTTATCTTGAAAGCAGGTTATTTCCCCTTCTCACTCAATTTCAAGTCCATCATATGGGTGTGACCTTCTTTAGTTTTAGTAATGAGTTTTGATTAATTTGTGTTTTGATGTTCGTGTTATTTTATGATGATCTTCTGAATTAAACCCAATGATTTCACTTTAAATTGTGCGCTTCAGCTGGTATTTGATCTTTGTCAATCCGAGAAATAACACCATGGACTTCTTGTAGAACATGGTTTATGTTTGTGGGGTGTATTGTTGTTGGCATGTTTTGTAAATCTGGACTCATAAAAGATGCTAATACAATGTTTGACTTGACGAAGTGCCTAAACGTAATATATCTCCTCGAAAGGTTTATATGATATATTACAATTATGGTGGTTGTACCAGCCCTGCTGGTTCACAGAAGTATAAGGTTGCAATTCCACAAGTTTGCTACAATGCTTTGCAAGCTATTGAGAAGATTGCAACAGAAATGTGTGTTGATCGATATGGGAGTTCATTAGCGGTTTATTTGATATCTCCTGATGGAAGAAGAAACCAAAGAGGATTTTAGGTTTGATAAAAAAAATGAAAACATGTAAAAGGGGGTACTTTTGAAACAAAAATTCTCCATGAACTGCTGAAAAATCCGTTAAAAAAACTCATCCCCTCACAACAACGACAACTTGTTTTTGCGGGAGACTAAACCCAACTCCTACAAATCCGAGTCTGAATTTGTACACACTCCTTAACGAGTGTGCACGTAACATTTCAATATCTATCCTTGATTTAATTTAGGGAGTTATGTAAGGCCAAGCACTATGGTGCAGGGCTTCCCTTCCCTATTCCTCAAATAAAGTGATGGAATACATGTCACAAGGCAGCCCGCCCACTACGGTGCCCTTTTATCCCTTCCCTACATGATGCGAAAATTGAGTTTCCGTGTGAACGGTGCTATACGGAAATTGAGTTTCCGTTTTTTCTTTTCCCAATTTTTCTTTTTCCGCTGGAATATATTTGTTTAGGTAAAGAAAGATAATTTAGAGAAAAAAAAGGAGATATAATAGGTAAAAAATAGATATTATATGTAAAAAAAAAGTTTTTATAAAAAGAAAGAGTGAAAAATAAAGTTTTAGGATAAAACTAAAAGAGCCAAATACGGAAACTCAGTTACCATCAAATATACTCGGTTTCCGTAAGGCATAAATTTTGACGGAAACTGAGTATCCGTCTCATTTCCCTTCCCTACTATCCGGATCAGATGTGATCCACCTAGTAAGGAAGGGAAGGGATTTTCTTACTTTTATAGGGATATGAGAAACCATAGTGGTTTCCAACTTGGATTTTTCTATACAAATGAGGAATAGGGAAGGGAAATGGACACTATGGTGCTTGGCATAACGAGGATCGAGATTCTAAACATGAAGGGTAATAGGGACAACGTTAAATAATTAACCAATCAAAAGAGTGTATGTTTGGGGAGTGTGACTGTGAACAAATTTGTACTCTTACAAATCCTGACAGGAGGAGTCCATTGTTGTGTGAGGGGCGGACGATTTTTTTAACCTCGCGTTTTTAGGGGCCAACCGAAAGGATTTAGGGGTCATCAATTTATACCCATCCAAAGACTCTAGTTAAGGGGTACCCTATATGATATTGAAGTTACATAAATGCCCTTCTGGTAAAACTGTATAAAAACCAAATCAAAAAAAAATTCTACTCATTTCAACTCTTCTTCTTCCAGTTTCATATTATCTTCCGATTGTGGAAGAAAAAAAAAACTTTCCCTCGTTCTTGTGTTCAACCGAAACATCGCCGCGAATCGTAAAATCAAAATATCGTCGATTCGTTTATAAAACAATGGATAAGGGAAATGAAACCCACATACCTAGAACCAAAAACGTTGCTCGGGGTATCGATCCAAAGATTGGAATTTTAGCAAGAAATAAAGAAATTGTTGCTGCAAATGAAGAAGAACGCGAAGAACAAGTACCCGTCGATGTAGTCGGTGGTGGCGATCAAACACTTCGTCAACTTCAAATGGCCCCAATTAGGTAAGAATCTACCATTTTTGGGGTTTATTTCGCTTTAATTCAACGAATCGAGAAAAAAAATTTCTAGGGTTTTCGGTTATTTATCCAGATTCGGGCGATATTCATGCTTATTTACTTCCGAATGTAGTCGTGTTCTTCATTTCTCAAGAACATCGACAGTATTTGGGAGAAATATTTGATGGTTATCGGCCGAATATTGTTGGCCATATCTTCCTGGATACAAACTGGTAATAATCGGTAGTTTAATGATTTTTTTGGCTCCCGAATATATTTAAGTAGACACACAGTATTCGGAAGTACACTCACTACCGAATATATATATATATATATATATATTGAAAAAATCTCAAAATTTTTGATATAGGAAAAATCCCACTTTGGGACCAGTATTTATTCGGAAGACAATATAATGTTTCATACCTCCGATTGTGTAGGATAAAATTTTAGAGTTTCTGAACTCCAGTTGATGAATATTCGGTTGTAAACATGTTTAAATATATTCCGATTGTTTTTCATTCGGGAAAAATATGTGTCTTCTTACTTCCGAATTTGTTCATTCGGGTTATAGTTGTGTACTTTGTCTTCCGATTGTGTAGGATGAAAAATTTAGAGCTTCTGAACTCCAATTGATGCATATTCGGTTGTAAATATGTTTAGTTAGCTTTCGATTGTTTTGTATTCGGGAACAATATGTGTCTTCTTACGTCCGAATGTGTACATTCTGGTTATATTTCCATACTTTGTCTTCCGATTGTATAGTTTGTAAATATTGTTCCTTTCTTTGTTGTTTAGACAAAGTCGAGAAAGGAGGAAGAAAGTGACAGCTAGTGCTAGGAGGGAAAGGAGTGCCAAAGATAATTCAAGTGCTCAACAAAGCTTACAAGAACAAAGCAGTCAACAAGGAGTGCAACCAAGTGCTGAACAAAGTGTAGAACAATAAGGCAGTGAACAAGGGGTGTAACCAAGTGTTGAACAAGACGCTCAACAAAGTGCAGAACCAACTGCTCCACAAGTTACACCCCACCATGAAGTTGAACCAGTTGATCCAGTGCCAAGATTAGAAGAAGAAGGATAACCAAGTGGTACCCAAGAAGCCAAAAAAGGAAAAGATTGTGTAAATAAGGATATTGCTAAGAAATCATCACATCTTGTCCCTCAGCACTTGAAGAAGAAGGGTATTCCAGCAGGCGCAATCCTTGGGCTACCGGCGGATGGAGGAAAATTGCTATTTGGATACAAAGACTCATGGGCCAGAGAAATATACGAAACCGAGGCAATAAAATTACTATTTTTTATTAATGTATTGTCTATGTGTTATATCGTAATATTTGTATTAAGGATTTTTTTATGTACTTTAATAGGATCATCAAGATGCGGTACGTCTACTCAAACCTACCGCCGCACCAACAAAAATGCTTGCGTGGCCTTTATCCGGTGAATGTGAAAGGTTCAAGTCAATTGTTGCCAACTCGGGGTTAGCTAATGCCACCGAGAATTCATTGTTGGAACATGATCTTGTGGCCATATCGGCGTTCGTGGAGAGAATGTATCCTGAGACCGATATTTTCCATATGCCGTTTGGGGAGATGACGATTACCCCGGATGATGTTGTGCAGATTCTTAACCTTCCCGACCAAGGCACAGCTGTGAAGTTTAACTACACAAAGCAGTTAAGTTGGGCACAACTTTATGCTCTCACTAAAAAGTGCTTAGGTTGGGATGAAGAGACAACAACAACAGATTTTAGGAGGCATGCAAGTTACAGAACAAGACAGATTAACATTACAGCTTTGATGAATATGTTCCGAGGCACCTTGGAGAAGGAAAATAATGGAACGTTAACTGATGAGCAAGTGAACCACGCTGCCACCGCATATCTCCTTTGTGTATTGGGATGTGTCATATTCCCCAATACTTCTGGCAACCGGATCGACGCCAACCTTATACAACTTTTGGATCCTCTCCATGAAGTCGGTGACTATTCTTGGGGCACGACATGCCTAGCATTCTTGATGGAAGAGTTGAGAAAGGCTTCGAGGCTAGGAACCTCCCAAGTTGTCGGGAACGTGGCTCTATTGCAGGTTTTTTCTTTAACTCTATAACTCACTCTAGTTATTCGGTAGGCAATACATATGATGCATATTCATAACTCCAAACTATGCATATTCGGGAACATGTTACTTAGTTTTACTTCTGATTGTTTAGAATCGGAGTTTAGTCTTGGGGAGTTACTGCCGAATATATAGGCCAAAGTATTATAGGTTACTGAACTCCAAATGTCACATATTCAGTACGAAATGATCCATCTCTTGTTCCGAATGTTGGTTATTCGGTGGTTAGGTACTTATTTTGTTTTATAATCGGAAATATACTTTTGATATTAGAACCGAATATACAGGCCAGAAAAACTATAGGTTACTGAACTCCAAATGACGCATATTCGTTAGGAAATGATCCATATCTATTTCCGAATGTTGGTTATTCGGTGGATAGGTACTTAGTTTTATTTCCGATTATATATAATCGGAAATAATGTTTGGAAATTACTACCGAATATACACAATCTATTTACTAAAACTTGGTTTCTTATGTATATAGGCATGGATCTATGACCACTTCCCTATCCTGAAGTTGGACGAAGAGAAACCGGGGTGGTGCAAAGGTACTCCTAGAGGAACAAAGTATATATTTGAAGACAACCGTTCTAGGACAAAAGAGCAGCAGTTGATTCGCATGAGGGAGATTTTGGACCAATTGAAGGCCTCAGACGTATGCTTTGATCCATACAAGGAAGATCGAGCCAGTGGGCATATAAATGTTCGGTCGGACTTGTCCCTTCGAGACTGGTGCGTGTTCTTATATTTTTGTTCATTTTATATTATTCCTATAAATCTTAGGTAATTACCGTTTGATGTTATGTCATTACGTATAAAAAACAGGTGAATAGGTTCAAGCGTGTTTCCAAAATGTTAACTGCATGCCTGAAGAGAGGAGATCCCATGCCAGCTGAGAAGATCAAAGAGGCTAGAGACCTAGTTGATAATATGGATAACGAAGATTATGCTGCCCAGTTTGGGGAGAAAGTCACGAAGAGGCATCCGCCCAAGGTGGCAGTATCAAAGACGGGTAAAAGAACTCGAGCTTCATCGAGCACTGAAGGTGCTCCAACTGAAGGTGCTCAAACCCGTGGTCGTGCAAGACTGGGAGGTAGTCACTGTCGTAAAGTAAAGAAGAGCAGATAAATGACAATGATTTGTGTTGTACATTCGGGACTTTACAAGGGCCAATATAGAAGGTTAGACAACCCATATTCGGAAGTTTGGGTAACTGAGTTGACTTCCGATTATTGCAAGTTCAAAATTTGAAAAGTATGAGTTTTTCCCAAATTCTGATTTTTGGGCCATCGTACATTCGGGACTTTACAAAAAAAAATTATCCTCCGAATATTACAAGTTCAAAACAAACCATGCCATGGCTCTAGGTGGTTCCAAGGGCCAATATAGAAGGTTAGACAACCCATATTCGGAAGTTTGGGTAACTGAGTTGACTTCCGATTATTGCAAGTTCAAAATTTCAAAAGTATGAGTTTTTCCCAAATTCTGATTTTTGGGCCATCGTACATTCGGGACTTTACAAAAAAAAAAATATCCTCCGAATATTACAAGTTCAAAACAAACCATGCCATGGCTCTAGGTGGTTCCAAGGGCCAATATAGAAGGTTAGACAACCCATATTCGGAAGTTTGGGTAACTGAGTTGACTTCCGATTATTGCAAGTTCAAAATTTGAAAAGTATCAGTTTTTCCCAAATTATGATTTTTGGGCCATCGTACATTCGGGACTTTACAAAAAAAAATTATCCTCCGAATATTACAAGTTCAAAACAAACCATGCCATGGCTCTAGGTGGTTCCAAGGGCCAATATAGAAGGTTAGACAATCCATATTCAGAATTTTGGGTAACTAAGTTGACTTCCAATTATTGCAAGTTCAAAATTTGAAAAGTATCAGTTTTTCCAAATTCTGATTTTTGGGCCATCGTACATTCGGGACTTTACAAAAAAAAAATTAGCCTCCAAATAATATAGTCGTGTTTAGAAATACCAACCTAATCGGTAGATAAAAATTTAAGTTCGCTACCGAATGTCCTTTTCGGAGGAAATACGTATATCCTTAGCAACCGATTGTAGTGCATCATTGATATGAAACCTCAACGGCCATATTTTCAGAAACCTCAACGGCCATATTTTCAAAAATTAGAGCCGTTGGAACTCTAATCTATATAAGGAGGGTAACCATCTCAGTTATTATTGAGTAAAAAATCAGAATGAAAAACCTTTTCAATGGCAAGTCCATCATCAATCGACAACATACTTCGAAGATGCAAGCGAACAACTACATCAATTACAGCAATGGAAGAAGAAATACAAAAAAGGAACAAACAACCCAAAAAAATTAAACCATCGTTAGTGGCAACGAAGGAGGAGGAAGAGGAAATCAAGGCTAAGAAGTGAGGTCAAGAACAATTCCATCAAAGAGAAAGATTAAAACAAGTTGAGGAAGAGACCGAATGGATAAAAAATTATTACATTGTGAAAGATTTACCCAAAGAACAGCAGGACGATCGTATATTTTGGATTAACGTTTCATTGGGTCCTTTTGTTGGTAAGTACAAGAAGCCACGCCACAATTATGAACCATCCCATATTTCTTCAAGGGTGCACCATGTTATAAAATTGTGCACCGAGTACAACCGTATTCTTGCTAGGCACAGAGACGAAAGGTTTGCGGCACAAGATGCTTATTCCAAGTGGAGAGGAGAGTCGTTTCTACATTTCGAATCCGCGTTGATTGTTGCATCTCGGACTGGGAAAAAAGAATAACATGTGATGTTTGAGTGCTGTAAATTCAAATTTTTAATATTAATCGGCGGTTTGATAAAATATGGAATTCCCGAATATGATTAATCAGATTGAAGTGTTATATACTGTTGTTCCGATTCCATAGTTTCAAAAAAAATTATAGCCGTGCCTCGAAATACCCACCAAATCGGTAGATAGATATTTAAGAGTTCTACCGATTATAATATTCAGAATCAAAACGTGTATCATTACCAACCGATTATAATATTCGGAATCAAAACGTGTATCAAAGAGCCCGATTCCTGCATTCGGGAGACAACATTGTATTTTTTGCGACCGATTAAATCATATATCTTCACAAAAAAGTTTCCAAAAAACTTGTACAAATTATATGTTCGAAAAAAAAACGATCAAACATCGTCATCATCCGAGGGGATCAATTCGAGTAACTCAGCGGGAAAGTTGTTGTCCATAACGCAATCCCAATCAACCATGTTGGACTCATATTGTTTCACCCAATCCTTGCAATGGTTCATCGGGAAGTAATCGTGCCACTTACTCAACGGAGGTAACAGACAATCTTTCTTTACTCTTAAACCGATAAAATGCATTTCATTCAAAAATGCCATTACGATTCTTCTATCTTTAACCGACTCGTCGCAAGCCGTTCATGTGGGTGCAAACGTCATGCTAAGTCCATACATAGGAGGAACAAAGAAATGTACCACGCAATTCAAAACGTCCGCTAGGAGATATCCAAATTTAGGCATTGTCATCCAATACTTGGATCCGATTGTCTTCAATCCCTTTCGGCACTTCACACGCGCAACTAAGTCTTTGAACTCTTGTTCTTTGTCGTATCTATCTCCTCGCCCCATCATCTCCATATAAAAACCCTTGTCCTTCACTAGTTGTACCACCATCTTATTTCTTAAATATTGGCATTGGGTGACATCTTCGATATCCGCCTCTCTAAAGTAACCCATTTGTTCCGTAGCAACGTGAACCCCGCAATTTCCATCCCCATCAATCTCGTCGGTCGACAAAACAAATGGAATGATAAGTGGAGGGAGTTGTTCCAAATACTCTTTTTATATTGTATATGTGGATCGATTTGGTCTTCCATTAAGATCTCTAGGGCAACGAAGAGTACCTTTGTTCTCTTTTATAGTAAGAATTTACATTGGTTGGGTTTGTTTCGAGGCGTTCATTTGCTCAACAACTTCTTCGACAACATTGGGTTGACTTACTTGAGAAGGCTCTGTAGAGATCTTTGGCCTTACTTGTCGGGTGGTTGGTCCACTTTGATCATTTCTTGGACGACCTCTTTTCTTAGGTTCCGGCTCATCTTCAAATTCGGCTTCCGAACGCTCATGCCTAGACAATATTCTTTTATAAGACAAATACTCTTTTGAAAACAGTAAAAGAAAAAGGGATTTAGAAAACAGTAAAAAAATGGATTTAGAAAATAGGCTTTTATGTTCCTCCATAAGTTGACTCCTAGTGATCTGATATATCAGTGAGGGGGCAAAAGCGAGTTGAACTTATCATTCCCACCAAAATCTTTAACAGATTGTCGCCAATTGTTCTCAGGGTTTTGAGGATGTCGGATTTTATCTTTTGATTTCCTGAAGAAAACTATGTTATTGAGGAATCCAGCAGTAATTTTTTTAACTCTTGAGCTGATTGTTGATCAGAGTTGGAAAAATGATATCTATTTCCAGGTGTATTAGGGTTTGTCAATTTGCCAAACCCACAGGAGGAAGACCAAATATGAGTGATTATAGAAATGCATCGTATTTGTGCCGTTTCCACAGTCATTTGAGGCATTTTGTTGTTTCTTCTCAAGAGAGATGTTTTAGTAGTGGTATTAGAAGATTAAAGTTAGAAAAACATCCATTTTATGGCGAATTCGGGCGCAATCAGATGAATTTTGCAAGAAATAGTGGAGTATACAAAGAGATTAATGGTTTTTTATCAGATACCCCTTCACCTTTGGGGAGCAAAACTTTTAGAGAACCTGTAAGTACAAATAGTTTCCCAATACTCCTTTTAACATCTGTTTATGGAAGTTTTGATTCAACTTGGGTCTTTAGTGTTTTAATTCAAATGCGTGTTTATCTTACAGAATTTGATATGTAAAGGATATGCGTTCTTCTCTTCATCAGCTGGGGATACATCGAATGGTAAACCAGTTGAAAAGAAAATCGAAAATAAAATTGTGCAGAAAGAGAAAGAAGAAGCGGCAGATATACGTATCTTAAAGACTCTTGCAAAGCATTTATGGTTGAAAGATAATTATGAATTCAAACTGAGGGTGGTATTAGCATTGGGTCTTTTAATTGGATCAAAGGCAAGTTCAGTTTTTCAAGAAATATTTGCTTTGGATTTTGAATGTGATGCTTAGTTGTTGTTCATTTTTAATAAGATATGGACAAATGTGTTTCAGGTTTTGAATGTTCAAGTGCCTTTCTTATTCAAGTTATCTGTGGATTGGTTATCAAATGCAACTGGGACTGCTGGTTCACTAGCTACCTTCTCAGCTGCGAATTCTACTTACTTAGCTCTATTTGTGAGCCCTGTAGCTGTTCTTATTGGCTATGGAATAGCACGCGCTGGGGCATCTGCTTGCAGCGGTATTGCTCTATGAAGTAACCCATAACTCTTGTCTGTATATTGTTTTGATAAGTGAGTTATATTTTGGTACCATATGAAGAATGTTATGTTTATTTGCAAGCTGACAAAGCTTCTAGCAGTTTTATCTGTATTTCTTCGTGTGTTTATAGTGTGAAGATTTTCTCTTGTGTGTTCGTTTATGTGTTATTGTTTAACTCTTCTGTTGTTTTGTTTTATCTTAGTTCTTATTGTCAACTGTGATTCTCCCAACAGAACTGCGGAGTGCTGTATTTTCTAAGGTAGCCTTGAGGACGATTCGCACAATTTCTACGAAGGTACACAAGAGGCTTATCTCTCTATCACCTTTTGCTTTGGTCACTGGCTATTTGTTTCTATATTTTGGAGTACACTGTATTCCGAATAGCATAAATTAATGATAGTGATATAATTCTCGACATTCACGTGGAATGGCGAACTGTTTCCAAAACTATCATCCTGAAATACAATTTTCAATTTTTTTCTTCTCAAGCTAAATAGTATTCCATGAAATGCATCAATTGTCCCTATCTGTAACTATTTTGGTTCAGTGGCTAATGTTATCCATGAATAACCTGAATTATCTCTAGTTTTACCAACATGACTTTATGCATATGCATAAGTCAAATTGTCAACAATCTTACTGGTACATAATGAAAGATGGATCTAACTTGTGTAGGTGTTTTCACATTTGCATGATCTTGACCTTCGTTATCATCTCAGGTACATATATAACTAGAACTACAAGTATATGGTATCTGTCTTTTTACGACAAAGGTCTCTCTAAAATCAGCTATCAAACTAGTATATTGTATGACGCGAGTTTATGATAATTTGTTTTCTGAATAAGAATCCCTTGTAGCATTTTAATTTTTGTTTACAGTACCGCACCAAAAAAAAAAAAAAGTCTTGCAGAAAGCTCGTGTTTGCTTCCTTTTTTATTCTTATTCGGTGTTGAATTTCTTTGAAAATGTGTTCATTTTCGTTGTTTCTTTTCTTCTATTTTTGATTTAATCATAATTGAAAGTCTAACCAAAATTCGAGGTGTCACGGCTATTTTGTACTCATTTTTTCTTTGGGAATTTTCCGCTGTTGCGAGTTATAGTCTTGACTTTTATAGCGTAGACTGTCAGAATTTGGACTAATAATAATGCACAATGTGCTTTTGCTACATATTGATCAATTTCCTTCCCCATATACCAGCTTCGTTATCTTTGTTCGATAAATTGAAAGGCAATCCCTGACTTGGCTTTTGTATCTTCAGCCGGCAAACTGGTGCATTGAACCGAATAATTGATCGGGGCAGCCGCGCAACGAATTTCATTCTTGCATCTATGGTATTCAATGTCATTCCTACCATCTTGGAGGTACTATTGTACGAGCTTTTAATTTGTTATTTCACTTTTAGATTTTTCATATCCTTTCTAGTTTGCGTGGCGTTTTCCTTTGGGTGTATTTTCATTTACTAACTTCAGTATCTCTTTCTTTTCCCTTTGAAAATAATTATTATCTTTACAGATTTCAATGGTCGCAGGCATACTGGCGTACAAATTTGGAGCACCTTTTGCTTGGATTACATCCTTATCAGTTGCTGCATATATTGCTTTCACGATATCCGTGACGCAAGTAAGTTTTTTTTGTATATCGTTTGCCACCTTTAATGTTCAGTAGTGTGGTTTTTGTGTTGTTTGTTATACTACATTCTCGCAAGTTATTTCTTATTATCACGATGCACGATTCTTAGTTGAATTTTTGTTATATTGCGAAGTCTATCTAGGAAAAAAGAAAAGTATAACAATCATATCTTAAACTTTCTCTTTGTCTTTCTAGTGGCGAATTAAGATTAGCCAGGTCATGAATAAGGCTGATAATGATGCAAGCTCCAGAGTGATTGATTCACTTGTCAATTACGAAGTGAGATAACCTTCTTGTTTCGTCGTTGTTTTTCCGAGTTTCTTTAAATGTAGATATACAATTTCCACTAGCATCACTTACTCGTGAATGCTATATAACTATTCAGACTGTGAAGTATTTTAATAATGAGGAATTTGAAGCTGAGAAGTACGATGAGTTCATAAAGAGTAAGTTGTTTAGATTCTACAACTCATACCCAGCTTTACTTTTAGCTTCGTAAGTAGTTCATAAGATATTGCCAGTGTCCGGCATTTCTCGATATCTTATTGTACCACTTTTAGTTATTAATGTTAGCGACTTGAGGCAATTATTACTACCTAATGCAGAGAATCTACCCACATTCTAATGGAGATTGCATATCATTACTTTCTTTCTACTTTTGTTGGCTGTTTCGTGATGTTAGTACTGTTCTTCAGAATATGAGGACGCGGCTTTAAAAACTAGCAGCAGTCTTGCTTTTTTGAACTTCGGCCAAAACGTGATATTTAGCACGGCTCTTGCAATGGCCATGGTATTGTGTTCACATGGAATTATGAGTGGGGAGATGACAGTCGGTGATTTGGTTAGTTTTCAGTTACATTTTGCTGATCATGTTTTTATATATGGTATCCCTTGTTTCATCTCTTTGATATGAATGTGATGTTGGAATACCAGGTTATGGTGAATGGGCTTCTTTTCCAGCTATCTCTTCCTCTCAATTTTCTTGGCGGTGTGTATCGGGAAACCAGGCAGGGTCTTGTTGATATGAAGTCCATGTTTCAGTTGCTAGAGGTATCTCATGAACTTTTCTACTATAGTTGTTCCTTCTTAAGATTAGGTACTTATACTAGGCAGTGAAAAGTTTCCATATTGGAGCACCATCTGTTTAACTTGATTTTGGTAAAACCATAATTTTTGCTTGGGTTTGCAGTAGTGGCAGTCCTCTATACTAATTACAAAATCAATCTGTGCCTGACGTATTATGTATTCAGCTCTGCACTTAGATTGTTTCAAATTCTTGCTAGATGATCGTAAGATTGATAACGGACGCCTGTCCATTCTTTTTTAATTTCGAACCAGCAAAATGAATTTATACTAGTATATTATAGATCTTCAAGCTGTAGTCTCCACCCTCAGAAACAAGAAATGACCACAAGGCACGCGCTATAATACACTAATACTGCTAGTAATTTGAGTTGCTTGATTAAGACAATAATTTGAGTTACTACTTAATTAAGACAACAATTTGAAATTAAAGATAATCAGTTTTCAATTTGATTGTCCCAAACTTTGAAACTTCAATTTGAGTTAGTTAATCAGTTGTTATTAATTACCACTGCTGGTTAATTGAAAAAGTGTCTTTAATAGTAGATACACGTTAAGATGATTCTGTAACTTAACTTTCAATTTAGACAGCTAGCCAAGTCCAACAATAACTTTGGAAATTGGAGTTTCATTACTATATATTTAGTATGTTGTTGGTAACTTCAACATGGGTTACACAATCATTTCTAGCCTAACCCAACTTGTTTGGGACTAAAGGCTTGGTTGTTGTTGTGTTTTTAATATGTTTTTTGTTTGTAAGACTCTCACTTGATCTTAATTGTTCTAACTTCAATAGTTGTTATCTCAGTTCTCTTTACAAATCGGTCTTAAATTGTGTGTTTTTATTACAAATAAAGAATAATAGAAGTGTAGGAAATATTGTTTAAGCTTTTACTCCCGTCTTTTTATTAACAACCATGATTGTGAAGTGCATTAATCTTGAGGTTACTTTAATCTCTTGAAGGGTTTACTGTTTCCATGACTACAGGAAAGGGCAGAAATTGCTGATGCACACGACACGAAACCTCTAAGATTGAGTGGAGGAAGCATTGAATTTGACAATGTACACTTTGGGTAACTACTCCATATACCTAATATCACGTACATATTATAAAATCAGAGAGAAAGTGAGTGAAAGAGTGTAACTACACCCATAGGAGAGGCTCCCTTTTGTATACACTTTAGGGTTAGGTAAAATATCCAGTTACGCTGTTCTTCATAGTTAACACTAACACTAACTGTGCAGTACAATCTAACCATGAAACTCATTCCACATGCCATGTACCTCCCCTTTCCACCACCACCCACCACCCCCACACCAATGAACTCAAGATCTTTATGTAGATACCTGGTTGTACCAGCTTCGTAATTCACTATAAATTTTAGTTACAAAGAAAATCACTGGACACTGGTCTATCTATAGATGCCAATCATCTTCGGTTCTGAATTTGTTTGTGATCTTACATGTGATACTTGTCCACATTAAAATCCTTATCTGCAAACTGCAAGGATTTTTCAGTTCTGGCAATATCCTTTCAGACTTTTCTTTATTAGATGTTTCTATTATTTTAGCCGATGATTGGTTTTTGATGCCTTTTTTTCTTTTTGTTTTGATTTAGATATCTAACAGAACGAAAGATCCTCGATGGGATATCTTTTACTGTGCCTGCTGGAAAAAGTGCTGCAATTGTAGGAACTAGCGGCAGTGGTAAGTCTCTAGAGGTGCTGAATTTAATCTACTACTCCCTCCGTCCCACATATAAGGGCGGAGAAGAGGTTTTTTCTTAGAATTAGAAAAAGATTGGTTTTCATAAATGTCCTCTTACTTTTCTAATTTACCCTTATCTTATCCCAACAAGGGTAAATGTTAGATATACCTGCGCATATCTAATGGGACTACAAAATTCTTAAACTCCGCCTCTGTAATAGGGACGGAGGGAGTATATTTGTTGTAAATTATGTGTTGTGTCAGTGTTATCTATTCTTGTGTGTATCATTGGAAGTTTTTCCTGTGGTAAATTTTTGTGCTTTGAACCCGTAATTGTTCACTGTGAAATATATTTGCAGGTAAGTCCACCATACTTAGATTGCTGTACAGATTTTTCGATCCCATCAATGGAGCTGTAAGGACCGACACTTCCTTTTTAGTTTCCTAGACACCTAGTGTAACACATGATACTGGTATCTATATCCTTGAAAGGCTGCTGAACATTTTAAATTCTGTCAGATAAGGGTAGATGGCCAGCATATTAGGAATGTGACTGTTGGGAGTCTACGGAAATCTATTGGCATTGTACCACAAGATACTGTAAGTTTGGAAAAGCAATTCATTATTTTTTTACTCTATTGCTGGTTTTAGAACTTTGCCTTTTTTGTTTTTGAGTTCTGATCTTATTATGAACGCTATGTTCCTTGGTTGAATGATCAGGTACTTTTCAATGATACAATATTCCACAATATTTGTTATGGACGGCTGTCCGCATCAGAGGAAGAGGTCTGTCATGATTTAATGACAAGTTTAATGTCTTCTTTTTACAGCTGTACCCTTGAATTACTCCAAATATCTGATGAATTTCAGGTCTATGATGCAGCTCGACGTGCAGCCATCCATGATACTATCATGAAATTTCCGGAGCAATACAAAACTATGGTCGGTGAACGTGGACTAAAGGTTAGTTTGTTATTGTCATGCAAACAAGTTGGTTGTCCCCATCCATTTTCCAGAGAACAATACCTCTTCTAGCTTGCTTTAAAATATTGCAAGGTAGTGAAAATCAATGACGAAAAGGAAGTAGTGGAGTGTATATTGATGACAGATAACCAAAGGATTACTAGGAGCAATAGTTGCATTTAGAAGTGTTTGGGTCCACCTCCAGTAGTTGCTTTTCGATTTGTTTAAGTCAAAATGCAAAAGGTTAGTATCCGTACACCCTCTTGGAATGCAAATCAACTGCTCTTATTTCTTCCGATGTCTTTCTATGTAATAATTAAAGAGAAGCTCACTGTAATCTCAATATGGCTGGGTACTAGAGAATATTTGCTCATACAATTCCGTTAATTGAGGGAGGTTTAGACCATCAAGCTAAGTTTGACTTTTATGCTCCACCAATATAGGTGACCATTGCTCCTTGTGTTTAATATTAGTATCCCGCGCTGATGTGTGTGTAGTTTCTCCCGGACCTCTGGTTTTCCGCAGATGACAACTACCTACCTTATTACTCCACCTGATGGATAAGTTATGTGAACGAACATCCCGTTTTGTGAAACCCAGAGCAATTTCACTTGCAGTCATTCGCATTTCCTCTCTATCAAGGAATTCCACCATTATTATTCCTTAAATAGTTTCCTCACAATTGTTCTGAATTTGTAGATAAAAAGAAATAGATGTTTTAGCGTATGAAGATAAGTGTAGATGTGTAATTCACCTAGTCAGGGATTGAATTGTCTTGATTGAGTAAATTTATTTTCCTGCAGTTAAGCGGTGGCGAAAAGCAGCGAGTGGCCCTTGCTCGTGCATTCTTGAAAGCACCTGCAATCTTGTAAGTAGTTGAATAACCTGCATTTGTCACGTCAATGAAAGAACTATGTTAAGAGTTGAAACCCTTCAGATGAATGCACAGAACTGACAGTATATAAGATATGGAGGAGCCAACCCTGTAACACACTTAAGACTTTGTATTTGCTCCATTTAAGTCTGTCTTTATCTTTAGAGAAATTCATGTATCTCCACTAGTCCCTATAAATACATGAAGATTTCCTTGCCTCCAAATAATCCAACACGAAAGGGAAAATCTTCTTTAGAATACTCAAAGAGGAGCTTCTGAGGTTGTGAATCCATCTGATAGCGATAGATATCGAAGAGCTAGACAGGAAAGCCTTCGTGCACGTAACTGTATTATAAGTGAACAAGCTACTTCACAGGAGATGCCTTTACTAGATTTTTGGAATTGTAATTAGGCTTAGATTGAATAATATCAGCATTCTGCATTTTGGTCCATTATTGTCTTTGTATCTGCAAGATAGGAGTGATTGAACTCATGTGTAGTTAAGATGTGACATCATATCTCCCAGTTGACACCTGCTGCAGTTTCTTTTCTATAGGTGCATAAAAATGAAATTAGGTTTTTGATGGACTATTTATATTTTTGCTGCTAGGTTATGTGATGAGGCTACAAGTGCTCTTGATAGTACAACAGAAGCTGAGATCCTAAATGCGTTGAAATCCATAGCACATAATCGTACCTCAATCTTCATTGCACATCGACTTACCACTGCAATGCAGTGCGATGAGGTAAATGGTTTCTTTCTACTGGCAGCTAGTATCTCCATCTTTTCCTATTTTCTTTTGTAATCTCCTCCTTCCTATTTTTATTATTGTGGATGTTGCAGATTATTGTTTTGGAGAATGGGAAGGTGGTTGAACAAGGTCACCATGATGCTCTTTTGTTAAGAGAAGGGAGATATGCACAGCTCTGGGGACAACAAAACAACGCTGTTGATGAAAGTGATTCGACCATTAAGCTAAAGGCTTGAGAATGATCTGTTCAAGTTTCCCAATAAGTAACCGTAGGCTCTGGAGAAGTTGGACTGGAGCTCTCACTTGCTGGATCTCTTTCGTGCTCTCTACTTGTATCATCACAGCAAAAATAGAGGACATAGAAGTTGAGGAGCTGGAATGTCTGGCATTGAAGGAAGCAGTTAGCTGGGCAATTTCAAAGAATCTGAGTGGTATATTTTTTGAGTCAGATAATGAAACATTAATAAAGTCTGTTAATGAGCATACATTTTATGTTAATTGGAAGAATCAAGGGTTAATCCTTGATATTATGTTTCTTTTAAATAAAATTAGTCAGTGGAAATGTATCTCTGCTAAGGGAGTTAGTAATGGTGTGACCGATAAGTAATTCATATCCCCCAATTAGTTTTGATATCCCCCAATCGTGCGTTCTAAAAATGAGCTTGTATATTTACTGTACTATATTTTATGATTAATATAAATTACTCTTTCAATCAGAAAAATAAATAAAAGGTGGCAGTTTAACAGTTTATTCATTTATTTATTTTTGGATAGAATATGTTGTTTCAATCAAAGGTTTGCTTAGACAACGTATGAATAGTTTATTCATGTTTTTATTTTATTTTTTAAAGAAATAGTTTATGCATGTTACTTAGAGGCAGCAGTTCATATAGACTCAACAAATATGAAGTTTGTTCATTTTGTTCCCAGTATGAACTCAACGAACATGAAAAACGGATGGTCAAACTAATAAATTCGTCAGTTTGTTGAGTGAGGTAGTAGAAAAAACGCGCGGTTGATCGAAAACCGGGCGATTGAACCAAACACGCTGGCGTGTGAACCACAAACGCTAGCGTGTGATCCAAAACCACCCGTTTTTCCTTCACACGCCAGCGTCTGAGGTGAATCCTTCAGCGTTTGTTCCAAAACCTCCAACAACTAAAATCTCTTGTCATCCAACAGCTAGAATTTTGAGTTCTATAAATACTCCTCATTTCAACTCCAAATTCACACATTCTAAATATCTTAACTCGCAAATCATCTACAAAAATTCCTCCCAGAGTTCGTGGTGTTAGATTCACTTAACAAGAAGATTTAGGTATTTGTATAGCCTTTGTTTTTCACACACAAGATGTTGTCGTTAGGAATGTATCCGAATCGACGTTGTGTTTCTGGTAGAAAGTTTATACAATGTTCGCCGCTGAAACGGGGAACATTTATGGGCGTGATTCAATTGTCGCGTCGTTTTAGTGTAATTAGTCGTCATGTATCGGAATTCCTAGATTTACTAGCACAATCACAAAAATAAACTCAACGGTGAAGCTGTAAATAAAGTGGAACCCGGAACACTAGCGATGTGGGAAATATCTCATGGTGGACGTCTTTCGACTTCCAAGATTGTTTCAACATTCTTAGGACGCTCAACAGATACGATTCCTACATTGTTTTAGGAATTCCACCACCCGACGAGAATTGACGCCTATGTAGTAGTTGTTTTAATCTAATGTATTTCTTTTATTCTCATGTATAATGTAGTTGTTTAATCCAATGCAGTACGTTTATATTTATGATGTTGATGGTGCACTGTTTAATCAAAGAAAACTTTAAATTAGTTATGATATTGATGGTGTAAATGTGAAGACATCCACATGTTTGGTTTAGATAATCATAATAACACAAAATAAACACCAAATTAAATAACATAATACCATAGTGAATCGATTTGCCCTTCAATTTTGATCAACCCACTCCACCAAAAAACACCTAGGACATTTCCAGAATGCCTTCAATATGTGTCTTCTTCAGTAAAAGTGCAAAAATGCATAAAAGTCCAGCAACCGGGATTTGAGCATCCACTGATTCTCCGTGGACAATGTTTGTATTCGTGATCTCCGTCTCCATAATGCTTGCAGTTTAATAACTTCTTCTTCAATTTGGTTTTACGTTTGAAGTTTTTGCGAAGTGTTGCAAACTTTTCTTCTTCTTTTTAATCTTCATAGCATCATCTAGCATATGTGGTTCCTCTGGACAGTTGGGATCTTGACATTGCAAATACCTGAGCTTTTCTGGTTGTAATTCAATCACCATTTTGATGCGTGAACAACCTTCTTGCGGACACTTTGAATACATCCAATGGAATTGCATAAGATTTTTGTTATCCATGAAACATAATGGAGAAACCTCTTTTTCTTAGACACGTAATATTTACTTCGCTTTGCCTTAAGAAAACATAGTAGATTGGCTTAAAGAAATATGTTGGTTTGGTTAAGAATCAAACCAAGTGCTTTATTTATAACAAAATTAAACAAATAGTCGTTGGTAATTCAAACGGGAGGTTATGGTAAAGCCGTGCAATTTTACTACAAACGCCAACGACTCGGTTTTATCTCTCACCCTCTAAATCTCATTCTTCCCATCTCCAAATTCCCATCTTCTTATTTCTTTCTAAAACTCTTAATCTCTCTCTCTACAGAAATATCTGCTAGAATTCGTGGTCCCAAGTTTATTGAAGAATGGGATATAACTATATGCAAAGCATATTTTTTTCATAGGGTAACTGTTGGTATGGGTTATCAAGACGGTTCTTTTTGGGAGAACATTTTTACAATGTTCCAGGAAACCGAGATGATTGTCGATTGTATGCTTGTTTTCAATTTATTAGGCTTGCAGTCCAGCCATTTCTTGCTCTGGTAAGGGTAATTGATCGAAAAAATTTCATCGGTGTAACTGAAGCTGAAGTGATCCAAACAACTCTTGATAATTGGGAGGAAGCTCACGATAAACCTTTTCTTTACAAAGCTTGTTTCAACATTCTTAAAGATGGTCCATATCAAGCACATATTTACTGCACTTGAATGCCTCTCTCGGTCTTTACAATGGAAGAAGATGTTACTCTTGTTCGATGTTGGTTATATTGTATGATGAGACCAATGAACAATGACTATTTCTGGGAAAGAGTATTGGACATTTTGTAGCGTCGCGAAATGAAACCATAAGAAACATCCATTCATCACTAAGGATGTCAAACATTATACAAAAGTTTTGTGGATGGTTCACCATAGCAATTATGGATTATCTAACGAAGAACTGGTGAGTATCTTATACTTTTGTCCTCACTGATCAACTGCATCATAATATCTTAACTAACTTGTTGTTTATCTGTTTTACATAAAACCATCGCTCAGACCAAGTTTACTGAAGAAAACAGAAGAGAGTTTAAGCATATTAAATGCTATGAGTTCTATAGAGATAATGTCGCTGGATTTAATGTAGTTTGATGTTATTTTTTTCGTTTATTAAAATGTAGTTTGATGTTATATGCAAGTTTAAAATGTAATAAATATCGCTTAATATGAAGTGGAAATTTATTTTAAATTCTAATTATTTTCATTCATTATTATTACTACCAATTCTTTTACAAGATATAAACTTAGACAATAATAAAAAATACTAAACAATTTCAATAAAAATCAAGTACAAGCTTTAGTCTCCTGTTTATCTTCATTTGACGTATCTTCCATTCAACGCGCTCTTTGACAGTTTCGCCTTTGTTTTTTAATTTTTTGTTGTTAACTTTCAAAACTGGAGTGCTTCTCTTCCTTTTAGCGAAACATTTTCTTGGAAACTTCAAAAACTTGAACTTCCCTCTTACAATTCTCAATCTTTTTAAAACTTCCACATATCTTATAAACAACAGCTTCAAGTTTTGCATCGCAAAAAAGTGTGATCGCCTTTTCAGCCATTTCACCAACAATAAAACTGAAAAATCGAAATAAATTTAGAAGAGAAAACTCAAGAGAAGTGAATTTTGGTGTGACTGAATTGTTTGAAGATGGCGGTAATTTATAGAGGTAAAAAACTGAACATTTTTCAATTTTGAAAAACTAGTTGTTGGCGGTTTTACTACAAACGTCATGTTTAATCTTCAAACGCCCATGGTTGAGGATCATACGCCAAGTTTAACCTACAGACGCGTGCGGATATATGTTCCTAGTCCTGACGCTTGATGATCAACCGCCCACTTCTTTTCCCATAGTGGAAAAACGTGTTTGGCCATCCACCTGGCTCAATAAAACTTTTAGTTTGGTCATTTCCATAGGAATTGCCCTTATGTACCAATAATTTTGTTTCTACTTTCTTTTTTGGAAAAAAAAAAACCATTATAGTGAACAATAAGTCCAAGGAAAAACAAAAAAAAGTTAACTAGAAAGAAAAGGCGTTGAATGCTCAGACAACACTTTATCCCAACGTAACTGAATCTTAATAGCTTGAGGTGTATCACTTCATCAGATTGCATTACAGTTATTCATTCAAAAACTATCAACTTCTTGTTTTCTAAAATACGACTGATGCAAATTTTAAGATTAGCTGGACTGATAGCTAACTCCTTAGACTCTTCTACTAGGTACTGATCCTCCAATATGACTAATAAAGCTACCCCATTCATGCTTTCCTCCACAACTTGTTATCACTTCAATAATTAAATTTTGCGGTTAAAGTTGAGATGCACATTTCACAGCTTCCAGCATAACTAAGGCTTCAACTTTCTCAACATCTATTATCATTAGGGATAAACCCATATTATGGTTGTTACCAATAACATATGTCAATGTTCATTTTAATTCACCTTATAAGGGGTCTAGTCCATCTGATGTTTTTACTATTGTTATTGTTGTCTTTAGTATTAGTTATACTGTTAAGGCTTTCAGCTATGCTAATCTTAATGTTATTTGCATTTTATTCCACCTTATAAGGGGTCCAGTACATCTGATGTTTCGACTATTCTTATTGTTGGCTCTAGTATTAGTTATAATGTCAAGGTTGTTAGTTATGCTTATCTTAGTGTTGTTACAGAATTGTATGATTCTATGGAATATGTCAGTAAGGGTTTTTCTGGTGTCTTCAAAAACCAACTCACATTTGGATTTCCTGATAAACCACATAATAATTGCAACCAGGTTTATATTGTGAAGCTTGTTGAAGAACATATCAGCATTAAAAAGGAGAGGGTTCCAAGTACGCCACCAAATTTTTCGTTCGACAACCTAGTTGGACAAAACCTAATACAATCACAAGTAGGTCACAACAAAGACCCTTGAAGAAGATTGTATGTAGAGTTTTTCTCTATCTCTTACACAATCAATATGTAAAGACCTAAAGGTCATTGAACCTGCTTGTGTAGAAGAGTTCTTGGAAATCAATATCCAATATCAATCTAGTCATATTCGAATTAAGAGGATCCGAATTCTAACACGTATGAAACTTGCAATCTATCTTTCAAGATGTGAATTCAACAAGACCAATTCTTGTTTTTTTATCTCTAAAGACTTAAACTATCTAGATTGGTTCACGTACTACTTGTGATATTCATATTATAAAGATAAACAATATAACGCGGAAAAGGAAAAACACAAGACACCAAAAAAATTGTTAAAGAGGAACATGCACCAGCTGAAAAACCATGGGTTCTCGTCCAACTTTGAATACCACAGAGTATTAAACCGCTACAAACACTAGCCTACTATCATACTTCAGACTGGAGTGAAGTTGAGACCGAACTAACCCTTCAAGCAATTCATATGCAGTCGTATTCCTTACGTCTTTTGAAACTCGCAAGATTCAACGCAATTAATTCCTTAGTTGGCGTCCTTTACATCCTAAGAGTTTCTTCAACCTCAATGAAGACTTTTGATACATATCTCCCTTTAACATACATACTTATTTGATATCCCTTTTAATATTTTTCAATCTAGGTTTGGAAGTCTGTTTGCGGTATACTAAGTCTAGCAAACCTCACAAATCTGAAATACTTACACTCAGTTAGTTGAGAATCCTGAATTACTAACCACCTCTCAAGAACAATCCAAACAAATCAAATAAAAATTAAAATATCTAACTTGGGAAATCACAAAGTCTGGGACCAAAAATCCTTTTTGATTTCTACCTATCTTTTTCCTGATCTAAAGTCAGTGAACTTCAATAACTAGTAAAACAAGATCCGGATACAAAAATTTATTGGTAAAAAGATAGTCTGCCCAGCCTTGACGAATCCCTAAGTGAAGTCTTCAAAGTCGTAACCTAGAATATAGTTCTATGAAGAACCTAGGTTATTGAGGGTGATTCTAGATTTGCAACTAGGACACGAGTGTTAGGGATTCAAATATCCTGTTGAAAGAGTCTCTCTTTTTATATATTTGGAAGGGTCTATGTAGCTTTGAATTCAATACATTTTTGCAGTTAAGATGAAACTTTTATTAGGAATTCATGTAAACTTGTGAAAGTTTTCCTTGAAATTACACAAAACAATATGCATAACGGTCTAGGGTTCCGGAACGCGCACAATAATAGTCCAAAATGAAAAATATAATTTGAACTTACAAGAACTTAGGGTGTTCGATAACACTCAACACTAAACAATAATCTACAAGTCCAAAGTGATTTTGTGAATAAAGTTGTCTTATAAGCATCCATGAGAGTTTTAGCAAAGGCGAATATAGTCGTATAGAATAGTTCATGTGTTTCTCCCAATACCGGAACTATATAGGTTTACAAACCACTAGCAGTTCGCGAAGTCAGGCCCAAAGGGTTTGCAAATCTTGGAAGTTCGCGAAGTCAGATTCAAGGGGTTTGCAAACCTACCCCCTATTATTTAACTCACATGTAAAGGGTTCGCAAACCGGGTTTGCAAACCTCAACAGTCTACGAAATGCAGTCTCACTTAGGTTTTACATGCAAGTATGTTTACCTTGCGCCAAGTAGTTCTAACTCTCATAATTAAATTTGAAACAGTCCCAATAGCCATAGTCAATATCCACTACTGCTTGGGAAATTTCCAAAATATCAACTTGAAATAAAAATAGTTTATGAACAATAATTGGTCTAACTATATAATTGCTAATAGCGTATTTGGATACACATCCAGAAGTAACTTTTTGACTTCTAGAAGTCAAAAAGTAAGAAGTCAGTTTGGGTATAGAGTTTCAGAATGACTTCCAGAAGCAGAAAAGTCGACTTTTTGTGAAGCAAAAAATCTGGACTTCTGACTTCTGCTTCTGGAGAAGCACTTATGACTTCTACTTCTGCATCCAAACAGGCTATAAGGATCTATGAACATCCATTGCTTGAATCATATTTCGAGAGTTTGACTAAGACAAGCTTGAACTCGAAATTTCTTCTTTGCAATATTAAATTTGTTAAAATCGTACGACATAGTCTCATAAGATAAAATGGTAATTTTTGTGAGTAAATAGGATAGGTCAGTCTTCACATACCTCTTTGTTGATGAAGCTCTTGCAAAAGTCTTTGCTTGTTCTTCAGTCTCCAATCTTAGAGGGTTATTCGTTGATGTATGATACTCAACTACCATACTCTAATCCTAGTCCGAGACTTGACTTTAACAGACTGAAAAATCAAGATATAATTCTGGAAACAACTCTAACAACCAAGTTTACTTATTTCGTTTAAAATTAAAGCTCATGTTACAACGATCTCCGTGATCCTGTAACCTCATCAAAACCTAAATATATTACACCAACATTGGGACCTCCCCGACTGATCTCTCGATACTCCATATATTTCTATATAATGCTCGGCTCAGTATTCACTTCTATATGTAATCGAAAACGATTGGAAGAATCCTGAAAAGATTACTTGCTAGTGTAGAGCGATAACGTCTTCAGGATGCCACAATGTTCCCTGACTATATAAAATACATGTGTATAGAATCTTAATGACTGGATGGCTATACAATATTTCATTACTTCACTTCACGGTTTTTCTCATAAAATTCCATGGATTAGTAATAAATATTCACTTTTCGGGAATATGGGCCACCACCGAGTAAGCCCGGAGGAAATGATGCGAGTATACTTGGCAATAATGCACGAACGAGCACCCAAAAATGTGGACGAACGAGGAAATACAAAGAGATTAGCAAAGTTGGAAAAGAAAAATATAATAATAATAAAAGAGGCATCATGGGACCGGGCCGACCGGCCGGCTGGCCGTGCCATGGCCGGTCCCACGCCTCTCCAACTCTTTATTTATTATTATTAATAATTTTTATTATTAATTATTAGATAAATAGTATTACATTAACTAGTTGGAAGCCTAACAGGCTAAGCTCCAAAAACGTACTATTACATTAATTGAACAGGTTGCCGTGCTAGCCTACCAGTGAGCCTCATGGTTAACCTAGCCAAGGGAGCCGAAGCGGATGGGGGGCTGAGATTGTGTCACAAGGGGGGCAAGCTAACTCTACCTTCCATGTTAATTCCTGCAATATTACGTCATTGGGTGCTCGAACCTAGAACCTCCTAGAGCGCATGAAACTTTGGGAAATAGGGATGACCAGCTGATCTAGATGCTCGCTTTTTTATTGGATTTATTATTATTATTATTATTCCCTCAACTCTTGAATCTCACTCATTCATGCAAAATTTCTAGTTTTCCATATTTATTCAAATATTGTTCAACTCTCCAAAAATCCTAGTCCCACAGCTATTAGGTCTTTTTCACCGATAAATATTATTTTAATATTCTAAAATATCGGACGTGCGAGTAAAGTCGTACTTTCTCATTCATGCAAAAATTGAGAGTTTCGGTCAAGATCAAACTCTTCTAAAAATACAAAATATTACACAAGTGTCCAACCAAATACCTAAAACTCTCACGAACGGACGCATGAGGGACATGGTGGCCCGTGCACCACCATGACCGGACCTGGCCGGTCCCTTGGGCATCATGGCCGGCCCGTCCTTCACTTCTTCATTATTTTTAGATAACTTTCCAACTTTGGATAATTCTATTCTAAGATATTTCTCAATTGTTGGTGAATCTTTTTCCACCAATTGGACAGTTCTGCATACACGCTCAGTCGTCTATCCACCTCCAACGGCCGACTCTCATGCCCATTGATTGGTCGTAATTTCTCCACCAATATTGGACAACTCTCCATCTCATGGATCCATAGTTCTCCAAAATTAGGGTTTCAGATTTATGATAATTCTAATAAACGTCAATGGTTTCCAAATTGATCCAGCTATCAATATTTTAATTAATATTTAATATGCGGTCTTGTTACCAACATCTTGTTGCTTGACCGTCTGAAAGCAACATGATTTGGACGGACGTCCACTTGGCCGATCATCCAATATTTCATTGGACAGACATCGATCATCCAATATTTACCAATACTCTAATTCCTACTTTGTCATTCGACAATTCATGACAAAGTAGATCAGGAATGAGTATCCTACATAACTCATCAATATCTGATTTCCTATCAAATGCTCGACATATCAGAATAGGTCCACGATTGAGCAATCTTATTAAACCAACGTTCGTCAATCCAAATTATCAGAAATTTATTATTGCCTCAACTGGTAAAATGATATATCACAATTCATCAGACGTCGATGCATTATTACTTTCCCAGAAGACACCTTATGCTCAATCCATGAGTCACAGAGCTGATGCGCGTCGTAAGTGCAACAAATTAATCAAGATATTTCTCACTGATTAACTGGTTATATAGCGGTAGTAAGAGATCGTTTCCACAGAGAGCTGTGTAATTGATAGGTTATTTAGTTCAGCAAAATAATAAAAGACAAACGGGGATTGTTGAATTAAAGTAATGAAAAAAACAACGAATAACAAATAAAAGAAAGAGATGATCAAGGAATCCTTCGTCGTTACCAAGCGATAAATGGATTAGTATACTTATCTACTGTTAGAACCATTCATCACCAACCGTAGAACAACAACTAGCTCAGTGCTATCCCCAAAACTCCTTATACCACGGATATGGAAGCTCTCCAATATCAGATTCTATCCAACCGAACCACCAAATAGTAGCTCATTCAAGGTGTAATCCAATCGAACGCTTTAGGCTTTGTGAATTAGGTTGATCCCAGTAGTTAAACTCTTAGCTTAAGGTCCACTTGCTGGTATTATCTTCACTCGCAATTTCTCCACAGAATCCCTCAGTAAGGTCTCGCGATTTCTACTTATGTATGAATTATTCGACGATTACTTATCTCTTAACTCAATACTAGCAATAGAACAATCAATAGACTAATCTAGTATGCATCCCAAATCAATCTAAGAATCACTCATAAACATTAGATGTAGTGAAAACAAACGATAAGATGATTAAAACTCATAACAAACCTGTATAATAATAAAGCTTCACGCCAGAACATTGAATTCATCATTAATCAATGAAGTTTAGCCTCTCATGATTACACAATTACCCTGTTCCCCTTACAGGGATATACCCTAAAATATTGATGAAGAACAAAAGTGTATTATGAGATGTGAGTTTTCAGGGTAAGAAGTGTTTCTTTTATAGTCTCCAAATTGTATATACGTCCGTGCCAAATCCGGTGCTAAATTGGTTGCCAAACTTGGCCGAATTTCCAAATACAGTTTACGCTCAAGTCTCGTCTGTGTGAAGAATCTCTTGTAAACTACTAGCGGGCTTGCCTAGAGCTGTAGGAACCCATCCCCAACTACTCACTGGCTTGTCAGTCTTCCGGAACTGACAACAGAAACTCAATCCAATCTTTTCCCGGTCACTTCCCTGTGTTTAGATACGGTGGGAAAACAACACCGTAGGCTTCCCTGAGAGTTTCTATGGTTGGGAATATCCCACCGTAAGTTCACCTGAGTTCCAGTACGGCTGGGAAAACCCATACGTAGGTTTTCCTGTAACTCCAACTCCCCAAACCAGACAATCTCGTTTTCTTCATTCACTCAGACTCAACTCTCTCCCAGTATGTAACTCCATCTTCCCTGCTTTACCTTCTACCATGCAGCACCACAGTTCAACTCCATCTGTGTCTCATCACTTCCCCTGCTATTACTCATTCCATCACTGCCATTGTCTCTGTCGTCATCTCCAGCAACATTTCCCTGTATTTGTCGTCAACTCCAACAGAAACCATGCAAACTCGAGTTCTCTCTGTTCTTTGCTACGCTCAGCCAATACCCAATTCCGGTTCTTCTCGTCTGCAAGTCTCCACTGCTTCATCCATCGAGCTGAGCTCATTCCATCTTTAATTAACTGGCAGCAAACACCATCATCTCACTGTACTATGCAACCATCGTTGATCAATATTAATCCATCATCACTGCCAATACCTTTCGGCTCCATCTCTCGGACTCGGAACGCTCAAGCTCACCTTCATTCATCATCACCGGCAAAGCATCGCTGCATAACTCTGTTAACTGCCAATGGCAGCAACAAACGAAAACTATCGACATTAATGGCGTCAACCTACTTCAAACCTTAACTGATTTCGAATCCCAACATCAAGCTTGTCATCCCCATCAGTTACCGATCATCACTTTCCTATTGGAGCCACAACAGCACCCACCATCGATCACTGCCATCATCTCAACTCTCTTCTCGTCAATGACAATACTCTATATCCCTTTCGAGCTCCATCAACACCACAGACTACTTCATCCATCGCTGCCAACCCATGCATATACCTGCAAGTTCCGATTACTATCAACGTCACAGAACTCAACCGGGAAAACTGGCCGTGAACCGATGAGAGGAGGAATACGACTGTGTTGGAAGAAAATGACAGCCCCTGATAGAATTTCCTGGTGCCTTTAGTAACTATATTCAACTATCAGTCCTAGAAGACTGACAATATAATTTTCTGCATAATTCTTGTTTGGCGCATAACTTCTTTGTATGATATCGGATTGACCCCATTCTTTCGCCATTGGCTTCGTCTTTTCGTCCTCTTCGGGACGATATCAAGGACTCCTAGATATGAACAAGTTCTACTTGGTATTTGACCCTTCTCCACTTGTGGCTAACTTCTTTTATTACACAGTTACGTGCAAATTTACTTCTTTTAGACGATTCACCTAATGTAACACAGATAAGAGATAACAAATACTCCCTCTGTTTTTGGAAAATTGATACCTTCACCTTTTCATTTTAGCCTAAAAATAGGCCAAATTGAAAAAGTGAAAGTATCTCTTTTCCAGAAACGGAGGGAGTATAATATACAATAATTTGCAAGAATAAAAGAAATTACTAGCATGGAATTGACACTAAATATATGTGAAATATGCACTTATCAAATTGATGGGTGTCGTAGGCTCAACAAATTATTTATCTTATTTCCACACAATTAACTGGTAATATAATGGCAGTAAGGATCGTTCCCACGAAAAGCAGTGAGTTTTAGTTGTCAAAGTGTCACAAAGGGGGGTTTTGTTTTAGATAGTGAACAAAATAAATAATTAAAGCAAATAAAATTAAATTGTAATCAATAGAGAGAGATATGATCGAGGAATCCTTCTTCGTATATAAATCTTCCATGAGTTAATATATTTATCTTTCGTCATTAATCATAGATTATCACCAACCGTAAAAAAGCAGCTAGAGCAGTGCTATTTTCTAAAGTCCTTTGGTCATTGGGTACCGAAGCGCTCGAATACCAGATTCTATTCGTCCAAACCACCAAGTAGTAGCGCACTCAAGGTGTATCTTATCGAATGCTTTATATTTTGTGACTTAGGTTAATCCTAGTAGTTAGACTCTTAGCGCAAGGTCCACTTTCTAGTGTTGTTTCTACACATGATTGCTCCACATAATCCCTCTGCAAGGTTTCACGTTTTCTACTTGTGTAGGAGTTATTCAACAATTACACGAATATCCTAACCCTTTACTAGCTTTAGATTAATCAATAAACTGATTTAGTTGGCCACCTAGACCAATCAATCAATCAATCAATCATAATATTTACTTATAGTAGAAACAAACGATAATCATATGAAGAAATCAAAATAGATTCATATATTAAATCAAATCAAGTTTACAACTTAGAATTAATCCTCAATCAATAGTTTTTAGCTGCTCATGGATGTAGAAGCATCCATGATATACATATGAGAAAAGTAAGAGATAACGTTACGATTGATAATCACTCCGTGTGATGCTTATTCTCTCCAAACCCTAACAATTTCGTGACCTTATGATATGATATCATTTCACATAACTGTTCGAGGGTGAAAACAATTTCTGCTGATTTTGGTAATTTCGAGTGTGTGGGTGAGAAACGAGTCTAAACCCTAAACAATGTACTGCAAGGGAGTACTTTGATTTGAGAGATCAATCTGTACAAATCTGGCCTACACCAAGAAATGGTCGTTCCAGACTTGTTTCGGTCACAAAATGAAGGAGAAGGGTTGGTCTAGGGAGGAAAGCGAAGAGAGTGTTGAGACCAGAATAGTTGATTCGGGAGTAGTTGTTTGACGACTTGTATCAGAAAGTGGAAAGCTAACAGATGGAAAAGCTAACAAGTGATTTCCGAGTGTTGTATTCTCCTGACCAAAAAACTTGTTTTTGGTGGAAATAGGTGAGACCCATTTATACAAGTCGCAACGAAACGTACCCTGGTCTCGTAAGAAGTGGAAACGGTTGAGTAAATGGAAGAAAGCGGTAACAGGTAACGCCTGGAATTGATGTTTCCATAGTGAAGGTAACGTTTCACCATTACTCCTTGTATTTACTAACCGCTTCACTCTTATGACACTTTCTTGTAACGGGCGTAGTGTGCGTCGCACGCTGTAAACCTCCAGACCAATACCCTGATGAGCATCCCCCAGTTTGTGACATGTTTTGATGCCTCGAGTGTTTTCGTGGAAAACGTGTAGCATTTTTCTATTGTTTGACAAGTTAAGATTGAGAGGCTTGCCGGTTCGGTGGTGATTTTCGACGACCGAGATTTCGCATCTTGAGAGGAAGGTTAGCCGTTGATTGTGGTTACCTTCCGTTGGTAGTCAGTGGCGTGGCCACTGTGCTGTCATGGCTTGCGCATGCTCTTGGCGTGGCTAATTAGGGTTTGGTTTCGTGACCAAAGAATTGGCATATCTAAGTATGTGCCATTTCCAAAGAGTTGGCAGCGTAGCCAAAGGTTTCCACAAGTTGTTTGGTTGCAAGTTTGTACGGCTGAGATCTGCATCTCAGGAGGAAGGATAGCCGTTGATTGTTGCAACCTTCCGTTTGGCAGCCAGCGTCATGGAGGCATGGCCGGCATGGCTTTGGCGTGGCCAAATTAGGGCTTTGGCACCGTATCCAAGAGATTGCCACAAGTTGTTTAGTGGCAAGTTTGTACGGCTGAAATCTGCATCTCAGGAGGAAGGATAGCCGTTGATTATTGCAAACTTACGTTTGGCAGCCATCGGCATGGAGGCATGGCTGGCATGGCTTTGGTGTGGCCAAATTAGGGCTTTGGCACCATGGGCAAGAGTTGGCACCGTAGCCAAGAGATTTCCACAAGTCGTTTGGTGGCAAGTTTGTACGGCTAGATCTGCATTTCAGGAGGAAGGATAGCCATTGATTGTTGCAACCTTCCGTTTGGAAGCCAGCGGCATGGAGGCATGGCCGGCATGGCTTTGGCGTGGTTTAGGCGCGACCAAGCTAGGATTTTGGCATAATTTTAGGCGCGGCCAAAAATTAGGGTTTTGGCATAGTTTTAGGCGCGGCCAAAATTAAGGCTTGGCATTGGGCCAAAAGTTGCCACGCGTTTGGTGGCGAACTTTGACGGCTGAAATCTGCATCTCAGGATGAAGGATAACAGTTGATTGTTGCAACCTTCCGTTTGGCAGCTAGCGACATGGAGGCATGGCCAGCATGGATTTGGCATGGTGTAGGCGCGGCCAGGCTAGGATTTTGGCATAGTTTTAGGCGCGGCCAAAAATTACGGTTTTGGCATAGTTTTAGGCGCAGCCAAAATTAGGGCTTGGCATTGGGCCAAAAGTTGCCACGTGTTTGGTGACGAACTTGGACGGCTGAGATTTGCATCTCAGAAGGAAGGGTGGCCGTTGATTGTTGCAACCCTTCGTTTTGCAGCCAGCGGCATGGAGGCAAGGCCGACATGGCTTTGGTGCGGAGGTGTGGCTGGCATGGCATGCCATTGGCACGGTGGTGTGGCTGGCATGGTTGGCATGCTTTTGGCTCGGAGATGTGGGTAGCGTGGCATGCCATTGGCACGGTGGTGCGGCTGGCATGTTTGGCATGCCTTTGGCGCGGAGATGTGGCTGGCATAGCATGCCATTGGCACGGTGGTGCGGCTGGCATGGTTGGCATGCCTTTGGCGCGGAGATGTGGCTGGCATGGCATGCCATTGGCACGATGGTGCGGTTGGCATGGTTGGCATGCTTTTGGCGCGGAGATGTGGCTGGCATGGCATGTCATTGGCACGGTGGTGCGGCTGGCATGGCATGCCATTGGCTCGGTGGTTATTAGGGTTTAGCGTATCGAAATCCTAGTTCAAAATATGTGGCACGCATGATTGGCACGTCTGTCTAGCATGCACGACTGACATGTGCAGAGATGATGCCAGTCAGTATCGAGGGCTTTGTCGTGGAGCATGGCATATAAAAAAAGTATACCGGTAATTTTACGCAGACATGTTGAATGGTTCAATAAATGTGCTAGTGGCGACATTATTACTCAAGTGTGACGTCACTGTCTGACTAAGGTTTTACGATTTTAACCCTAAGCTAAAAACCACCATCAATATTAAGTCCTCAGCTTAGCTCGGAACAGGGGCATTGTTGCGGGGTAAGCATAAGATGGTGACATATAAGGACAAAATCTAAGCGGCAAGTCATGAAAAGATGGTTATGAAGATCCTTCTAACCTTTTTTCGAGAGGTAAGGAGAATTCGTGATTCTTGTGTTGGTCGCTTTGCGTAGATTCTGCTCGTGGTGCTGCCAGCTAGGCCGCAAAGTGGTAGTGGTGGTTGTTGGCCGGTATGCAAACAGTTGGCCTCAGCTTGGCTAGGCTAGGGAACGCAGAGTTGTTGGCGTTGGTCGGCTCGGAATGTGAACCGCAGGTATTGTGCGGCTTGGGATGGAGTCATTAGCATTGGATCGGCTTGGGATGGGCGTTGGCTTGGCACGGTGCTGGCTTGGCGTGGCGCATACTATTGGCTTGGCATGGCGTGGCGCGGACTGTTGGCATCGTGCAGCCTGCTATTGCGATCCTGGTTGCCTTTTTCATACGTGACTTCAAATAGGAAATCCCTTCCTTATTTAAATTCCAAAAGAGATGTGACTACAAAAGGGGACGTGATTCTCCCTCCCCATGTCATATCGCTGGTTTTGCTTCCGAATCTCGGTGTTGGCGGTGGAGTGGTAGCAATAACGCTGGCAAGCGTGTTCCCAGTACGTATCTCCATTTTTCTTTACTCCTGATTAGTGTTTTGACGGAAGATTTCACTGAGGCTGGGTTTTCGGCTGTAATGTAGGCCCATCTTGTCTGCTCAGCATCCGTTTCTCTTTCCCTTTAGGGTTTCCACAGTATATATGCCGGTGAAATTGTATCATCTCCCTCTTTCAGTATAAAGGTTTCTTCTTGTCGAGTCCATATTTCTTTATTATGTAAATCATAAGAGGATCATCCTCGATCCATCTAGATTCTTCAGTCAAGCGCGTGAGGTCTGACTCTCGTAACAATTCTCTTACCCGGTTCATCCGAGTCAAGAAGATTATACCGGTATGCTTTCATTGATCAATAGGTGTTTCATTATTTGCTGACGAGTGACAAAAGATTTTCTTCTGTGCAGAGATATCCCGTTGGAGCATGCGTTACTATCGTTGATGAGGATGACTTGGTTTCCCCCCTTCCTTCGAGTCTGATCCTGCCAATCGTTGTAGATATGGAAGACGCCAATTTAGGAATTTCTTGTCATGAGTATCCCAATGCAGGTTTGTCGTTTGAAATCCACATGAAGTGTTTATCTTCTAACTACCAGAACGTTGGTGGGTTTCTGGTGCGTAAGGAATTCGTGACTCTTTACACAAAGATATGAAAAAGATACGACCACATTGCTACTAGGAGTATGGTGAAACATTGCTCGTCTGCCTTGGTTTCCACGGTGAATTGTCTCTTACCCATGGTCGCTGAAATGGAAAGTATATCCATCTGTGCTATCGTGGAACCAACTATTCAAAAGTGGGAGAACATGGTGTCTACCTGTGAATCCCTGAAGTTAAACATGAGTTGGTTGCGACATCGTGAAGGTTGAAAGAACCGGTATTTTCACCGATGTCGTTCCTGCTGCAAAGGCTATTTTTGAAGAGGAGAAGACTCTGGCGATGGAGTCATAGAAGGTGGAAGAGTCAATTCAGAACTTGAAGAGCAGGACTGAAAGATATCAAAACCGGTTGAAGATGATGCTTTGGAGGAACTACGATCTGTTGGATGGGATTTTCTGAGTTATGTAGTTGCAAGATGTTTGGTTTCTTTCTGGGTCTCGAGCGTGTATTTTTTTTTCTTCGATTTTTTGAAGAAATAAGAGAATTTTATTGATTTGCTTCATTTAAACAAAAGAAAAGAAACTTGATAACTGAGATTTGTAAGGAAGCGGAAAGATGCCTGGATAGTCGTGCTATGATATGGAGAGGTGTGAGGCGATGGTCAGGCGTAGTATGCCTTGAGCCACTTTTCGTTGATGACCGCTTCCAGTTTTCCTCCGTCTTCTTTAATGACCTTGTAGTACCCGCTGTTGTACGCTTTCGTGACTATATAAGGCCCTTCCCATTTTGGGGAGAATATTGGTGCGATCGCGTCTTGCTGGATGTGTTTGGCAGTCTTCAGTTGCAAATCTCCCACTTGAAAAACCCGAGGCTTCACGGCTTTCTTATACACTCTGGAAACCCTATTTTCGTACGCTTGCGCGTGTTCTTCCGCCCTGGATCTTCTGAAATCCACAGTGTCCAACTCTGCTACCCTGGCGCCCAATGTTTCAGCTTCATTCCATCGAACTCCGCTTGCTTCAAAGATCCTAGCTGATGGGATTTTAACTTCTGCTGGGAGGATGGTGTCTGCGCCGTAGACGAGGGAGTAGGGAGAGGCGCCAGTGGAACTTCTTGGTGATGTCCGATACACCCAAAGTGTCATTGGTAATTGTTCGTGCCATGTCCGAGGATTATCGTGCACTGTCCGACTGAGGATTCAGATCAAAGTTTTGTTAGTGCTTTCAGCCTACCCGTTTCCTTGGGGATAGTACACGGTGGAGAAGACTTGCTTAATTCCATATTCCTCAAGTAATTCTCGTACTTGCTTGTTGGAGAAAGGAGTGATGTTGACGGTGATAATATGTTTAGGAACGCCAAGTCGGCAGATGATGTACTCCTTAATGAACACTGCGATTGTGGCTCCAGTATTTCATCGTAAAGGTATGGCTTCGACCCATTTGGTGAACCACTCGGTTGCTGTTATTATGTACTCGTGTTGTTTTGAATACGGCGGGTTGATCTTTCCAATGATGTCGAGTCCCCAGCTATAAAAGGGCCACAGACTTCTTATTGAGTGCAGAGGAGTCGACGATACATGGATAAGGTTTCCGTGGATTTGACATTTTTGGCATCTCTGAACAAAAACAATTGCATCATCCTTCATGGTTGGTCAGTAGTATTTCTCGTGTATCTGAAGAAATAGCTTTTGTTTTCCTTGGTGTTCACCTTCGTGCATTTCTTTCAGCATGATTAGGATTGATGCCTCGTTCAAACACCGTAGAAAACTTCCTCCAAAGCTTTTACGATATAAGATTCCTTCGTGGAATATGAATCTCTTGGACCTTTGTTTTATCTTGGTCGCGTCCTTCTTGTTAGTGGGGAGTACGCCGTCGTGAAACTAACTGATGTGGCTCCTGCCAGTCCCCGGCATGGACGATATTGAAGACTTCCAATTGATGCGGCGACGCTTGACAATTGGAATAGGTTCTTGAAGCAACCGAGATTGAGCCTCCATTTCTGGCCAGTAGTAGCCAAGGCGTTGCAAACGGCGATAGAGTGTTACCACTAGTGTTAGCCCACAAACTTCACCGTGGACGCGGTTGAGTTGTTGTTGCGCCTCTTCCTCTCCGAGGCATCTTGACAAGGAACCGTCTGGGTTCCGATGGTACAACACTCCTCAGAGCATGAAGAAATTTTGTAAAGTTTTGAGACTGACCTTTCCCTGGGAAAGCGAGCTGTTAAGCTCTTGGATAATCAGTGTTCTCCAGTCGCCGACTTCAGCCTCCTCGGGTTGCGAAAGCCATGTTGAAGCCACGGTTCGTCTCTTCACTGTCAGGGTTTCCTCAAAACCTTCGAATTGCAGTTTTGATGCTAGTGTGGCTAGACAATCAACATGTTTTTTGCCGCTGTGTCCAACATGCATTATGGTCGCGTCGGCGAAGTAATTTAGTAGATTTTGTGCCTCGGCTCTATAAGGGGCCAATGTTACTTCCTTCAGTGCATATACTCCATTCACCTGGTTGACGAGTAATTTAGAATCCCCTCTTATTTCCAGACGCGTGGCTCCAGCTTGTTTAGCCAATGACAGTCCGATGAGAAAAGCTTCATATTCTGCTGAATTGTTGGTACAAGGGAAGTCTAGCTTGAAAGAGTGCGAGGAGACTTCACCGGCCGGGGATACTAGAACCGCACCTGATCCTCTGGTACCGTTGTTAGTGGTGGCGGAGCCGTCGAAAAATAGTAGCCACGTTTCTTCTTTGATGAAATAGATTTCCGGAAAATCTCCAGGGAGGTCCTCGTGTAGTGTTATGGTATTCTCTCCCGGGAACGCTGCTAGCAAATCCGCAACGGCTTGCCCTTTTATAGCTTTCGGAGAAGCGCATGTTATGTCAAATTCTGACATTCGAAGGATCCATTTGGCTGGCCTTCTTATCAGGACCGGTTTTGAGAGTAATAACTTCACATGACCGGACTTAAATATCAGCACTACTTTGTTGGAAAGCAGGTAATGTCTGAATTTCTGGATGGAGTGAATCAGGGCCAAGCACGCCTTTTCTGCTTTAAGATATCTGAGTTCGGCATCTCTTAAAGTTCGACTGAAGTAGTATATGGGATGTTCAATCCCTTCGTCATCTTCTTGGGCGAGGAGAGCTCCGACGGCAGTGTCACTAAAAGCAGTGTAGAGGTACAATGGTCTTCCTTGTACGGGAGACTTCATGATGGATGGGGAAGACAATATTTGCTGAATCTTCCGAAATGCCTCCTGTTGTAGCGTGGTCCAGACAACTCTCTCTCATTTATTCAGCAAGGGGGTAAACGAAGCAACAAGTTGAGCCAATCCCGGTATAAAGCGGCGAATGTAGTTTACTTTACCCATGAAACTCTGGAGTTTTTTCATAGTTCACGGTGGTGGCATTGTGAGGATGGATTGGGTTTTGATCGGGTCGACTTTAATTCCCTCGACGGTTACCTAGAAACCTAGGAACTTGCCCGAAGAGACACCAAAAACACACTTCAATAGATTCATCTTCAGTTTGTACTCGCGACACCTTTTAAACACCTGCCACAAAATCTCCACATGGGCCACCCGAGTTTTTGATTTAACCACTATGTCATCTACATAATCTTCGACTTGCTTGTGCATCATGTCGTGAAAAATGGTAATCATGGCGCGTTGGTAGGTGGCGCCATCATTTTTCAAACCGAAGGGCATCACAGTATAGTAAAAGTTTCCGAGAGGAGTTCGAAAAGCCGTCTTACTTGCGTCGTGCTCGTACATCTTTATTTGACTGTAGCCGTTGTACCCGTCCATGAAAGGGAACATACCGTGTCCACAAGCATGTCAGTGTTAGGAAGTGGAAAATCATCTTTAGGGCAACATTTGTTCAAATATCTAAAATCGACACAGCACCTGATTTGTCCGTTCTTCTTTTTTACCGGGACTACGTTGGACAACCAAGTAGGATGGTTAATGGGTTTGATGAAACCAGCAGCCAGTAGCTTTTGAATCTCCATCTTGATTTGTTCTTCAATATCGTGTCTGAACTGTCTCGGGGTTTGTTTGACCGGTTTGGATCCGAGTATTATGTGTAGATGGTGAGTGACCAGCTTCTAGTCCAAGGCAGGCATTTCCTCGTATGTCAATGCGAACACGTCTTGATATTCTTTGAGAAGGTTTACCAGCTTTGCGCATTCGTCTGTGCACAGAGTCGAGCTGATTGAGACGAGTCGCGGAGATTCTTCACTCCCGATATTGACAACCTCAAGTTCGTCCATGGTAGAGTTGGTTCCGTCCTGTAGCTGTCGTGGTGAATCAGGTACTTCCTCTTGCGGCTTGTTATTGTGTTTACATTATGCTGGGCGGAGAGACTGTGTGGTAGTCTCCCCTGTTAATTGATAACAACGGCGCTAATATATGGTTTTCCCTTTTTCATAATAACTCATGATAAAAACCCGTTCTCGCTTGGTAAGGGAGCGAGCCAAACTATGGTTTGGCGGGTGGAGACTGGCGCGCCTCTCTTCCGAAGAGGTGGTGTGAGACCGGGTTTCTCTGTGAAAAGATGCAATCCCATTGCTTTCTTTAATTTACGCTCACTTTGGCAGTGGAGTGTGGTGAGTTTTTTGGCTGCGCCTCGCGGGCTCTTCCTTGGCTCAAACATCTCCATGCCACAGATCGGCGCATAGGGAGATAACGATGCAGAGATGCGTATGAATTCTCCGTTTAGCATGGTTTTCAGGCACTGGTGATATGTCGAAAAAATGATTCTGTTGTCGTGGAGCCATGGCCTTCCCCGTACCATGTGGTAATATGGCTCCTTTTCGAACCTCACCTTTGACTGGACCGGCCCTACTGACAGATTCAGGTTGATGTATCCATACGTGCTGGTTTGGTTTCCTTCAAAATCGGTCATTGTAGTGGGATGTCGCACGACTTCACTTGGCCGCACCCTGGATGTTCTAAGCATCCTGAGGGTAACGACATTGGAGGACGCTCCTGTGTCGATGAGGGCCCTTTTGAATTCCACATCCTTGATACGGGTCGTGACGTGTAGGGCCCGGTTATGTCCTTCTTCTGCCATCATGTCATCGTCAGTAAACGTGACATTGTTGATGGACATCTCCGACATTCTTGACGTTTCCAAATGCGAAGGAACCAGGGATGCGTTTAACTCTATTCAATTGATGGCAATGAACGTCTCCATCCGTTGATCCTTTGAAAGATGTAGGAGTTCACATAAACTTTCCACCAACAAGGCCGCTTCCTGGCCTACTGGTTTCTGATTGGTAGTGAAGCTGTTGACTTGGGAATGATCGTCTGGGACGCCAGTCCCCAGTCCCGGAGTTTCTGGGACAGGTGGGTCACTCAACTTCGATGTTAAGCTGATAAGGAAGTCGAGTATGTTGTTAATCGCCTCTTTCATCATATCCATATTCCTGGTGTGGATATCCTGAACCCGTGCCAAATCGGCTATCCTTGGAACTTATCCGTCGATTGAGTTGTTGGATGTTGCGCCGGGAGAGGAAACATTGCCATTCGTCTGAGTGGAACTTGGGGGCACGGATTCAGCCCTAAAACCGACCATCTTCCTGAGTTGGAGTTAAAAAGTGTAATATGAAATTGGTATTGCAACCGAGAGATTAACCTCCCACTGTGGTCGTTAATTATTTGAGGGTGAAAACAGTTTCTGCTGATTTTGGTAATTTCGAGTGTGTGTGTGAGAAACAAGTCTAAACTCTAAACAATATACTGCAAGGGAGTACTTTGATTCGAGAGATAAATCTGTACAAATACGGCCTAAACCAAGAAATGGTCGTTCCAGACTTGCTTCGGTCACAAAATGAAGGAGAAGGGTTGGTCTAGGGAGGGAAGCGAAGAGAGTGTTGAGACCAGAATAGTTGATTCGGGAAGATTAGTTGTTTGACGACTTGTATCAGAAAGTGGAAAGCTAACAAATGGGAAAGCTAACAAGTGATTTCCGAGTGTTGCATTCTCCTGATCAAAAAACTTGTTTTTGGTGGAAATAGGTGAGACCCATTTATACAAGTCCCAACGAAACGTACCCTGGTCTCATAAGAAGTGGAAACGGTTGATTAAATGGAAGAAAGCGGTAACGGGTAACGCCTGGAATTGATGTTTCCATAATGAAGGAAACGTTTCACCATTACTCTTTGTATTTACTAACACTCTTATGACACTTTATTTTAAAGGGCGTAGTGTACGTCGCACGCTATAAACCGCCAGACCAATACTCTGATGAGCATCCCCAGTTTGTGACATGTTTTGATGTCCCGAGTGTTTTCATGGAAAACGTGTAGCATATTTCTATTGTTTGGAAAGTTAAGATTGAGAGGCTTGATAGTTCGGTGGTGACTTTCGACAGCCGAGACTTCACATCTTGAGAGGAAGGTTAGCCGTTGATTGTGGTTACCTTCCGTTGGTAGCCAGTGGTGTGGCCACGGTGCTGGCATGGCTTGCGCATGATCTTGCCGTGGCTAATTAGGGTTTGGTGTCGTGACCAAAGAATTGGCATAGCTCAGTATATGCCATGGCCAAAGAGTTGGCAGCTAAGCCAAAGGTTGCCACAAGTCGTTTGGTTGCAAGTTTGTACGGCTAAGATATGCATCTCAGGAGGAAGGATAGCCGTTGATTGTTGCAACCTACCATTTGGCATCTAGCGGCATGGAGTCATGGCCAGCATGGCTTTGGCGTGGCCAAATTAGGGCTTTGGCACCGTGGCCAATAGTTGGCACCGTAGCCAAGAGATTTCCACAAGTCGTTTGGTGGAAAGTTTGTACGGCTGAGATCTGCATCTCAAGAGGAAGGATAGCCGTTGATTGTTGCAACCTTCCGTTTGGCAGCCAGTGGCATGGATGGCATGGCTTTGGCGTGGCCAAATTAGGGTTTTGGCACCGTGACCAAGAGTTGGAACCGTAGCCAAGAGATTGCCACAAGTCGTTTGGTGGCAAGTTTGTACGACTGAGATCTGCATCTCAAGAGGAAGGATAGTCGTTGATTATTGCAACCTTCTGTTTGGCAGCCAGTGGCATGGATGGCATGGCTTTGGCGTGGCCAAATTAAGGTTTTGGCACCGTGACCAAGAGTTGGAACCGTAGCCAAGAGATTTCCACAAGTCGTTTGGTGGCAAGTTCGTACGGCTGAGATCTGCATCTCAGGAGGAAGGATAGTCGTTGATTGTTGCAACCTTCAGTTTGGAAGCCAGGGGCATGGAGGCATGGCCAACATGGATTTGGCATGGTTTAGGCGCGGCCAAGCTAGGATTTTGGCATAGTTTTAGGCGCGGCCAAATATTAGGGTTTTGGCATAGTTTTAAGCGCGACCAAAATTAGGGCTTGGCATTGGGACAAAGTTTCCACGCGTTTGGTGGCGAAATTGGACGACTGAGATTTGCATCTCAGAAGGAAGAGTGGCCGTTGATTGTTGCAACCCTTCGTCTGGCAGCCAGCGACATGGAGGCATGGCCTTCATGGCTTTGGTGCGAAGGTGTGGCTGGCATGGCATGCCACTGGCATGGTGGTGCGGCTGGCATGCCTTTGGCACGGAGATGCGGCTGGCATGGCATGCCATTGGCACGGTGGTGCGGCTGGCATGGTTGGCATGCCTTTGGCGCGGAGATGCGGCTGACATGGCATGGCATTGGCACGGTGGTGCGGATGGCATGGTTGGCATGCCTTTGGCGCGGATATGTGGCTGGCATGGCATGCCATTGGCACGGTGGTGCGGCTGGCATGGTTGGCATTCCTTTGGAGCGGAGATGTGTGTTAAGTGCATATTTTGCACACATTTAGTGTCGAATCCATGCTAGTATTTGCTACATTTTCTTGTGAATTTTTGTATATTACGTTTTTTTTTCTTTTATTTGTGTTTTATTAGGTGAATCATCCAAAAGAAGTGAATTGGCACTTAATTGTGCAATAAAAGAAGCTAGCTACAAGTGGAGAATGGTCAAATACCAAGTGAAACTCATTCAAGTACAAGATTTCTACTTTTCTTCTTGAAGAGGACGAAAATATGAAGCCAACGGAGAAATAATGAAGTAATTCTGAGCTCGTATGAAGAAGTTATGAGCAAAACAAGAAGTTTGAAGCATAAAAGGGAAAAATGGCCATTTTGCGGGCAACTACTATTGGCACCTCGTCGAGTGTTGAGGGGCATCCAATCTGTTAAGGGGCGGTCAGTTTTCAAGGGATGTGTTAAGCACAGTCCAGTCTATTACAAAGGGGAAACCAGCATTTTACATATTGTTAAAAGCAGGCGCGCGTATTTCTTCTTCCTCCCGACGAGACTTCTGCATGGATATTTGTTGCTCGATATTTTGCTTATATCATGATCATCTCGTAAAGATGGAGTGTTGATTTATTACTGATTTCAAATGGGTTCGTCAGGATTAAAAAGATTGAATAGATACTCAGGATTGTGGTGTTGTTATCAAATGCTGCCATTGGCAGTGATGCCGATGAAGTTTGATGTAGATGGAGTGATTGTTTACATTGATGAAAAGGAGATGAGTAAACTGAAATGATGAAGTACAACAGAGAGAATACGAAGGAAAACGAGTATTGGTTTGCTGCCATTACCGAAGGAAGAAAAGAGCTCAGCAAAGAACAGATAATGGTGTTGAATATCATGATGACTGGTCGTGATAGGATAACGATGATGAACCTCTGCCATTTCCGAGAAAAGAAGATGGGTCACTGGTAAAACAAGTTAAGAAGGAGACTGCCAGTATTGATGATCCGATGGAGCTGTGGCTGTTAGCATGAAGGAGTTTTGCTTGAGAACAAAACACAGAAGATGCTGCTCGAGAATATCAATGGAAGTGAGACTCGAGTTACTGCTAATGATCACGGGATTATAGATGGAGCTGAGTTTCCGATGAAGTTTGATCGAGATGGCAGAGATGGAGAACTCGCAACATTTGAACTATATACTGTTGTCATTATCGGTAGTAGATGATGTCATTGATTGATCATGATCATGGCAGTAATGCTCGGGATTTGTTGTGACTGAAGAACACGACCAGGCAGGAATGAACTCAAGCTGGTAGTGAACGTTGCTTCCATTGTTGGTGACGAGCTCGAGTCCGAGAATAGGTCGATGTTGAATGATAAAACAAGAACTCGTGTTTGATTTGGAACCAATTTACTTGACCACAAAACAGAGGTGAAACAATCTTGTTGCTACCGTGAGTAGTATGGACTCTATGGAAGATCTGTAGGTTATTTCCGCGTCTAAGATAAACATGAATCACTCGTACGCAGCTGTAGAGATTAGGTAATATTGGGAAGTTGAAACTTGACCGAGAATTCAGAGTTTGGATGAGAATAGGGTCGGCAAAAAAACAGTCACCAGGCCAAGCTTTCACCGTCGATTTATAAGATGAATGGTGGAGATTTGAACGTGTTTTAGGATTCGAGTCGGCTAAGGTAAGTTTGGTGATTATCAGATTCGAAATATCAGCTACAAAAGGCTATAAATAAAGGCTCGAATCACCACAAAGAAGTATCTCCTCAACCTCACTTTCACGTCCAGAAACTGTTCGACATAAGTACCCAAAGAGAGAACAGAAGCATTAAGAGTTCATATATGAAGTAGTAGCTAAAGTTTTCTTGCAACAAGGCGACAGTGGCTGATCTCCTGTAACAGAAGCAGCAGTAGCTAGAGTTCTTCCACAACTACAGTTTGCTTTCTATAAACTCCATTATGTCTAGCTAATTTACTTATTTGATTGAGGATGAATTCTAAGTACTATATATGATTTGATTTAGTATATGAATCTGTTCTGATTTCTTCATATGATAATTGTTTGTGTTTATTATTAAAAATGAATATGATTGATTGATAGATTGTTTAGGTGGCCAACTGAATATATTTGTTAACTCAATCTAATGCTAATAAGGGTTAGGATATCCGTAATTGTTGAATAATTTCTTACACAAGTAGAGAACGTGAGACCTTGCGGAGGGATTCCGTAAAGAAATCGCGTGTAAACACAACACTAGAAAGTAGACCGAGCGTACTGAGTCTAACTACTAGGATTAAACCTAAATTCACAGACTTTAAATCATTCGACTGAATTACATCTTGTAAGCGTACCTCAAGGTGGTTCAGACGGATAGACTCTGGCGACTAAGCGTACTTGTTGTTCAATGGCTTAAGGGATTTTGGAGATAACTAAGCGTATTTGTTATCTTACGGTTAATAATAATCTATGATTAATGATGAATGGATGAATATACTACTTTGATGAATATTTAGTTACGAAGAAGGATTCCTCGATCATCTCACTCCATTTTGCTTGCAATCTTAATTACTTCTCATTGCTTTATTATTTATTTAACTTTTGAATCTAAAACTAAAACCCCCATTTGTGACATTTTTGACAATTAAACTCCCTGCTCTTCGTGGGAACGATCCTTGCTTCCATTATATTACCAGCTAATTGTGTGGAAATAAGATTATTAATTTGTAGAGCCTACGACACCCATCAAATTTTGGCGCCGCTGCCGGGGAGCAGTCGGTAGCTTTAGTTGTTTCTTTTAGTTTTGTTTTTGTTTTTTTCTTTTTTTTTTCTTTTAGATTTTATTTTTAGTTTTTAACTTTGTTTTCTAGATTTTTCTTTTAGGTACTTAATCTCTGGCATCAAAGGATTGGGATTACCCTAGGTGCAGAATTCAAACTCGAAAGGGAACGGTACTAAAAGCACGTCCAAAGTTGCAACAAGAACCTTATGCAGTAAAGATGGTTAATACAGACGACGGGGGAAATCCTCCACCACCTCCACCAGTGGAGAGGAAGTTAGGAGAGTTGACATCTCCATGCTTAGATTCGCAACCACTGTGCATTACAATCACTAACCCAGTGGAGCTGAATTCGAATCTACTTCATCATATACCAAAGTTCAAGGGACATCCAGGTGAAAATCCAAATCGACACCTTCAACAGTTCCAGAACACAATGACAAGTCTGAGGCATGCAACCGCAGACATAGATATGGCTATGCTACAAGCCTTCCCGTTATCATTGACAGACTTAGCAGAAGAATGGTTGTATTGTCTTCCTCTAGGGAGTGTTACAACATGGACTGAGATGAAAAAGCTATTTCTGGAGAAATATTTTCCTTCTTCGAAAGCGTCATCCGTTCGTAAGGAGATTAGTGGCATTCTACAGATGTCTGGGGAGTCTTTATATGAATACTAAGAGAGGTATAAGAAGTTGTTGTCAAGCTTCCCACACTATAATATATCCTCAATACTTATCATTCAATACTTCTACGAAGGATTACTTCCAGAACAGAGGAATTTGATTGATGCGGCTGCCGGTGGTTCACTTACTGAGAAGACAATCTCGCAGGAAACCAGTTTGATTGAGAGTATGGCTTCCAATGCTCAACAATTCCACACCAGAAACAAATCTAATGTCAGAAGAGTTAGCGAGATAGGAGAGTCTGCACAGTCAGAGCAACGGATGAACAAAATAGAGAAGGTAGTACAACGAATGGCGGCAGTGATTATTCCTACTTATGATGAAGAGTCTGAACAGGTGAATGCTATGTTCCCTAATCAGAGGCCAAAGTATGATCCCTACTCTAATACTTATAATCCAGGTTGGAAAGATCATCCAAATTTTAGTTATGCAAATCAGCAAGCTGCAGCTCCTAATTCGTATGGGCGACAAAATGGTTTTCAACAACCACAGTTCCGACCACAACCTCCACCTCAACAGCAAACTCAGAATTCTAGTTTAAAGGAGATGATGAAAATGATGATGCAAAAGAAAGATGCAAATGCTCAGCGTCAAGATACAATTCTGCAGAAGTAAGATATGGCTATAAAGGACTTGCAAACTCAAATTGGACAATTGGCTACAGACATGAATGAAATAAAAGCACAAAATTCGGCAAAGTTACCATCACAGCCTTTCGTGGATCCAAGAGCGAACGTTAATGCTGTAACTCTAAGAAGTGGGAAGCAAACAGAAGAGCCAAAACAACAAGAAAAGTTTAGTCACGACTTGGAAGAGGAAAAGCCAACCTCAACTGGCCAAACTAAGGACAAAGTTCATACCTTTACCACACCACCTCCTTTTCCTAGTCGTTTTGCCAAGTCAAAGAAGCAAGATCTAGACAAGGAGATTATGAATATTTTCAGCAAGGTGCATATCAACATTCCATTTATTGAGGCCATCAAAACGGTACCCAGGTATGCCAAGGTTCTGAAGGATTTGTGCACAAGGAAGGAGAGGTTAATTGCTAACGAGATCACTCAGGTGGGAGAAAGTGCTTCAGCTATGTTGTTGAAGAAGATGCCTGCAAAGTGTAAAGATCCTGGTGGTTTTACAGTGCCAATTACTATTGGTGAAAAACGGTTTGAGCGTGCTTTGCTTGATTTGGGAGCTTCCATAAGTGTGATGTCAGCCGATGTTTATGATTCATTGAATCTTGGGCCTTTAAAGGAGACAGGGATTATCATTCAATTGGCTAATAAGTCTAACATATATCCTAAGGGACTCGTGGAAGACGTGTTGGTGCAAGTGAATGAACTAATCTTTCCGGTTGATTTCTTTGTTGTGGATATGCAAAATGGGGACAATTGTTCGTCTACTTCATTACTTCTTGGGAGACCATTTATGAAGACTGCTAAGACGAAGATTGATTGTGATACTGGGACACTCACTATGGAGTTTGACAAAGAGGTTATACGCTTCAATATTTTTGAAGCCATGCGTTATCCAAGTGATATCCATTCCGCATTTTCTGTTGATGTTATTGGTCCATTAGCACAACAGATGTTTGATTTGTACAACGAAGATGAACTTGAATTTGTGCTACAAAATAGCATAGATATGGACGTCCATGGCATGCCTAACTTGGATGTTGATATTCCCAAAGAGTTTGTTGAAACATGTGGTGCTTTAACGGCATCACAAGAAGTTACCAGAGGTAATATTTCATATATCTCCTTACCTGTAACTGATGAAGTTCCTTTACCTTCTGTTGTGCAGGCACCTAAATTAGAGCTGAAACCTCTACCAGATCACTTAAAGTACGCTTACTTGGGTGATGGGGAAGAGCTTCCAGTCATTATTGCAAAGAATCTCACAGCAGTATAGGAAGAACGCCTTCTTCGGATTCTGAAAGAGCACAAAACGGCTATTGGTTGGACAATTGTTGATATCAAAGGAATTAGTCCAGCCATGTGCATGCATAGAATCCTAATGGAAGATGATGTAAAGCCAGTACGTGATGCTCAGCGTAGGATTAACCCCCCAATGATGGAGGTCGTGAAGAAAGAGATCCTCAAATTACTAAGTGTGGGGGTGATTTACCCAATTTCTGACAGCAAATGGGTTAGTCCGGTGCAAGTGGTGCCTAAGAAATCAGGTGTCACTGTTGTTAGAAATCAAGATGATGAACTTATTCCAACAAGAGTTCAAACAGGATGGTGAGTGTGCATAGACTACAGAAAGCTCAATTCGGCTACCCGTAAGGATCACTTTCCTTTGCCTTTCATTGATCAGATGTTAGAGAGGTTAGCGGGACATTCTCATTATTGCTTTTTGGATGGTTATTCGGGCTACAATCAAATTGTTATTGCACCGGAGGATCAATAGAAAACTACCTTTACTTGTCCTTTCGGTACATTTGCATACAGAAGAATGCCATTTGGTCTTTGCAATGCGCCTGCCACTTTTCAAAGATGTATGGTTAGTATATTTTCTGATTACGTGGAAAACATCATTTAGGTGTTTATGGACGACTTTAGTGTTTATGGCGATTCATTTGATATTTGTTTAAATAATCTTGAACTTATGCTTAAAAGATGCATAGACACTAATTTGGTTTTAAACTGGGAGAAATGCCACTTTATGGTAAACCATGGAATTGTACTTGGCCACATCGTTTCCTCTCAAGGGCTCGAGGTAGACAAGGAAAAGATAGACTTGATTAAGAACTTACAATACCCTACTTCGGTGAGGGAAATTCGCTCGTTTCTTGGTCATGCAGGTTTTTATAGGAGGTTTATCAAAGATTTCTCCAAAATTTCAATGCCGATGTGCAAATTGTTGCAAAAGGAGATTACCTTTAATTTCAACCAGGAGTGCAAGGATGCCTTTAATAAATTGAAGGAATTGTTGACTACTGCACCAATTATTAAGTCACCTGACTGGAGTTTGTCGTTCGAGTTAATGTGTGATGCAAGTGATTATGCAGTCGGAGCTGTTTTGGGTCAGAAAGTAGACAAGAGGTCATATGTGATTTATTATGCATCAAGGACCTTAAATGATGCTCAAATCAACTATTCTACTACTGAGAAGGAGTTGTTGGATATAGTATTTGCATTAGAAAAATTTAGAGCTTATTTGGTGGGTACCAATGTGATTGTATATTCTGATCATGCAGCACTACGGTACCTATTAAAAAAGAAGGAGGCCAAGCCGAGACTCATACGTTGGATTCTTTTGCTGCAAGAATTCAATATGGAAATCAGATATAAGAAAGGTGTCGAGAATACAGTTGCCGATCATCTTAGTAGACTTGTTGTTTCCGAAGAAGCACTTCCTTTACAAGATCGTTTTCCAGACGAACAACTGTTTTCAATTGAAGAATCAACACCTTGGTATGCTGATATAGTAAACTATTTGGTTACAAGGCAAGTACCTAGTACGATGTCTAACTTTCAAAAGTTAAAGCTTAATAAATAGCCAAGTAGTATGTGTGGGATGAGCCCTACTTGTGGAAATATGGTGTTGATCAGATTATTCGCAGGTGCGTACCTAACTCTGAATTTCAATCTATTTTTATCTTTTTGTCATTCTTATGCTTGTGGTGGTCACTTTGGTGCAAAACGTACCGCTCTCAAAGTCCTTGAGAGTGGCTTTTATTGGCCTACCCTATTTTAGGATGCATATGCTTTTTGCAAATCTTGTGATAGATGTCAACGAACAGACAATCTAGGTGCTCGAAATCAAATGCCCCTCAATCCTATTCTCACTGTCGAGATTTTTGATGTGTGGGGCATTGATTTTATGGGTCCTTTTGTTAATTCGAATGGAAAATTTTATATACTTATTGCTGTGGATTATGTTTCTAAATGGGTGGAAGCAAAAGCCACCCCTACTAATGATTCTCAAGTTGTATGTGAGTTTGTGAAGGAATATATTTTCTCTAGACATGGTACACCAAGAGTGGTTATCAGTGATGGAGGCTCGCACTTCAAGAAATCCTTTCACGCTCTCCTCAAGAAGTACAACATTACACACAAGATTGGTACGCCGTATCACCCATAAACTAGTGGGCAAGCTGAAATTTCAAATCGTGAGATTAATTCCATCCTTTAGAAAACCGTTAACACCACACGAAAGGATTGGAGTTTTAGACTAAACGATGCATTATGGGCGTATAGAACAGCATACAAGACGCCGATTGGTATGTCTCCGTATCGATTGGTTTATGGAAAAGCTTGCCATCTCCCGGTTGAACTTGAGCACAAGGCTTTATGGTCAGTAAAGATGTGCCACATGGAGTATGACAAAGCGGGGAAACAAAGGCAACTACAAATCAATGAGCTAGAGGAGATACGTAACGATGCTTACGAGAGTGCTCGTATATACAAGGAAAAGATTAAGCTTTCCATGACAAGATAATTTCTCGAAAGAATTTTGTTGTGGGACAAAAAGTTCTTTTATTTAATTCTCGTCTTCGTTTATTTCCTGGTAAGCTAAGGTCCCGATGGATTGGACCTTTTGTTGTTAGTAATGTTTTTCCTCATGGTGCAGTTGAGATTACTAGTAGTAAAACCGGGATAACATCCAAGGTCAACGGCCATAGATTGAAGCCATATTACGAAAACTTATCTACTGAGAAGGTGGACGCAATTAGACTTCAAGATTTACTCCCTCTGGAGGAGTAGTAAGGAGACTGCCAAGTCAGGCTGACGACTTTAAACCAAGCGCTAATGGGAGGCAACCCATAGATTTTGTATCTTAAACCCTTTTATTTTTTTTGTTTTTATTATTTTCATATCATATTTTCATTCCCATGTTTAATTTCATTGATTCTGGAATCTATCTTAGAAGAGAATTATGACGAATACCTTTTCGTCAGAAATATTCAGACTGCGCGTAGTTCAGTCCAGAGACCATAACTGTCAGACTGTTTATCAAAACACTGTGCCCTTTTGACACTTTGTAGAAAACACTTAGATGAACAACTTTTGTGAAACGGAGTTTTTCCAAATTCCTCACCAATTTGCACAGTTTTTGCGTTTTATCTGCTGCAGAATTTTCGGTTTTACACATTGAGGACAATGTGAAGTTTAAGTGTGGGGGAGTATTTTGCATATAGATTTTTCATTTTTTTTTTTGCATAAAACCTTCAACTTGTAGAGATTTTAGAGTCACTAGCATACTTCTAGGTATGTTTACATAGAGAATTCTGACCGACATAACTGAATTTGGAAGCGTTAGGGAACTACGTTCGGATTTCTTACGAATTGGAGTGTTAAATAATGGATTTAATCATGCCGGTGATGCAAATGAGGTGCAGGGAGAAACGCATTATTAGAATTGCTGATCAATCATTAGTGGAGACTACCCATTTTCATATCAACCGAGGCACCAGACCAGATTTCTTTTTTATAAATGACTAAAGAGCTTTCTTCTGAGTGTGTGTCACCGCACGTTAATTCCGGGTAGAATGGTGAGCTACCCAACCTCCCACCAATAGAAGCACTACTTTTGATCTCTTGAGTGCTAATTTTTTCAATCATGAGGGTGACGTCTATAGATGAAAACCACCTTCTTGTAGTTTGATTTGCAGTTAGCACCATTCTCTCTCGCCAACGACAGCTTCATAGAAACACACCATCATCATCAACAAGTGGAGCGACATCAGAATCTACAAGGGAAGTTGAAGACGTTTGAGGTTTACAAGCAAAAATTTCATATCCAAGTAAAAACAACATATAATGAGCGGATTTTTATATACATGTTGAAGACTTATTACAAGAGTAAAGAAAATCAAAAGATGAGAATTATTGAAGTTTATGATACAAAGACATTACAAGTTGTGAAGATCAAAGTGGTAACATACTTCTCACATGGCCATGTTAATTGTATTTCAAATTTATTGTTTTAGTTGCAATCTCTTTTCAAAAAAAAATAAAATAAATAATAATAATAATAATACAAAGAGATTTGCATTTAGGTTGTTATTTCATCAATAAGGCCATGTGGAATAAAAACATATAAAGAAGTTTCAAACAACAAGGAAATTGAGGAAAAGAGTTACAAATTGTCAAAGTTATGCGAAGTTCAAGATTTTATCATCAACAGTTGAAGCCGAAGACGAATACCGAGAAGATGAAGAAGACGAGCTGAAGACTATGTTTCTATTGGATGCTGTGAGAGTGGTGCTTTCGTCACTGCCGATCGGATGTGAAGGTGGTAAGTACTCCCATCCTTGCTATAGTGGTTGATTTCCTTTCTTAGAGATCATCAGAAAATATTTTTATTTCCCACGATCTGGTGGGTTCTCCAGAAATAATTCGGAAGGTTTCCTTCCCACCATTCAACGTGTGTAGGATTCTCTCTTCATTCCTACCTGCACACATGTGAGACCCATAAAAAAACTGTCTTATTGAGTGCAATTATCATAAAATCCTTTTAAGTGAGGCAGAAGTCGAGGCGAAATTCTTATTGATCGCTCTCAAACACGCATTCTCTGATGATGGTGTGGTTATTTCTCACTCAAGATTTAAGAATGAATATGTTCTTTGGTATTTCTAACTTCTTATTACTAGCATGCAGAAACTCTATGTCCTCATAGCTCTTTGGATGCTTGGGAAGCTGGAACGCTTTGAAGTTGGAGTAGGTTTTGTGAGTATACCTCTCGTAAGCCCTCACGAGACTATAACTCGTCCACTAGGGACACCTAGGGGTTTAAAGGCTTGTTGCACATGCTAAGTGCAACCGTATCCTCGGCAAAATGGAGTTGTTGTGTTTTGTATTTAGATAGTTTGCTCGAGGACTAGCAACAGCCAAGTGTGGGGGAATTTGTTAAGTGCATATTTTGCATACATTTAGTGTCGAATACATGCTAGTATTTTCTACATTTTCTTGTGAATTATTGTATATTACGTTTGTTTTTATTTTATTTGTGTTTTATTAGGTGAATCATCCAAAAGAAGTGAATTGGCACTTAATTGTGCAATAAAAGAAGCTAGCTACAAGTGGAGAATGGTCAAAGACCAAGTGAAACTCATTCAATTACAAGATTTCTACTTTTCTTCTTGAAGAGGACGAAAATATGAAGCCAACGGCGAAATAATGAAGTAATTCTGAGCTCGTATGAAGAAGTTATGAGCAAAACAAGAAGTTGGAAGCATAAAAGGGCAAAATGGTCATTTCGCGGGCAACTACTATTGGCACCTCGTCGAGTGTTGAGGGGCATCCAATCTGTTAAGGGGCGGTCAGTTTTCAAGGGATGTGTTAAGCACAGTCCAGTCTATTACAAAGGGGAAACCAGCATTTTACATATTGTTAAAAGCAGGCGCGCGTATTTCTTCTTCCTCCCGACGAGACTTCTGCATGGATATTTGTTGCTCGATATTTTGCTTCTATCATGATCATCTCGTAAAGATGGAGTGTTGAGTTATTACTGATTTCAAATGGGTTCGTCAGGATTAAAAAGATGGAGTAGATACTCGGGATTGTGATGCTGTTATCAAATGCTGCCATTGGCAGTGATGCCGATGAAGTTTGATGGAGATGGAGTGATTGTTTCCATTAACGAGAAGGAGATGAGTAAACTGAAATGATGAAGTACAACAGAGAGAATACGAAGGAAAACGAGTATTGGTTTGCTGCCATTACCGAAGGAAGAAAAGAGATCAACAAAGAACAAATAATGGTGTTGAATATCATGATGACTGGTCGTGATAGGATAACGATGATGAACCTCTGCCATTTCCGAGAAAAAAAGATGGGTCACTGGTAAAACAAGTTAATAAGGAGACTACCAGTATTGATGATACGATGGAGCTGCGACTGTTAGCATGAAGGAGTTTTGCTTGAGAACAAAACACAGAAGATGCTGCTCGAGAATATCAATGGAAGTGAGACTCGAGTTGCTGCTAATGATCACAGGAGTAATGATGGAGCTGAGTTTCCGATGAAGTTTGATCGAGATGGCAGATATGGAGAACTCGCAACATTTGAACTATATACTGCTGTCATTATCGGCAGTAGATGATGTCATTGATTGATCATGATCATGGCATTAATGCTCGGGATTTGTTGTGACTGAAGAACACGACCAGGCAGGAATGAACTTAAGCTGGCAGTGAACGTTGCTGCCATTGTCGGTGACGAGCTCGAGTCCGAGAATAGGTCGATGTTGAATGATAAAACAGGAACTCGTGTTTGATTTGGAACCAATTTACTTGACCGCAAAACAGGGGTGAAACAATCTTGTTGCTACCGTCAGTAGTATGGACTCTATGGAAGATCTGTAGGTTATTTCCGCGTCTAAGATAAACATGAATCACTCGTACGCGGCTGTAGAGATTAGGTAATATTGGGAAGTTGAAACTTGACCGAGAATTCAGAGTTTGGATGAGAATAGAGTCGGCAAGAAAACAGTCACTAGGTCAAGCTTTCACCGTCGATTTATGAGATGAATGGTGGAGATTTGAACGTGTTTTAGGATTCGAGTCGGCTAAGGTAAGTTTGGTGATTATCAGATTCGAAATATCAGCTACAAAAGGCTATAAATAGAGGCTCGAATCACCACAGAGAAGTATCTCCTCAACCTCACTTTCACGTCCAGAAACTGTTCGACAGAAGTACCCAAAGAGAGAACAGAAGCATTAAGAGTTCATATATGCAGTAGTAGCTAAAGTTTTCTTGCAACAAGGCGACAATGGCTGATCTCCTGCAACAGAAGCAGCAGTAGCTAGAGTTCTTCTACAACTACAGTTTGCTTTCTATAAACTCCATTATGTCTAGCTAATTTACTTATTTGATTGAGGATGAATTCTAAGTACTATATATGATTTGATTTAGTATATGAATCTGTTCTGATTTCTTCATATGATTATTGTTTGTGTTTATTATTAAAAATGAATATGAGTGATTGATAGATTGTTTAGGTGGCCAACTGAATATATTTGTTAGCTCAATCTAATGCTAATAAGGGTTAGGATAGGGGTGTCAACGGGTCCGGGTCCTCCCGGGTATCACTAGACCCGGACCCGGACCCTATTTATAAAGGTCGGGTCCGGTTCCTAAATTTGTGGACCCAGAACCGGATCCGTTTAAATACCCGGGTACCCGTCGGTTCCGGGTACACATCGGGTCTAAAGAAAACTATTTAAAAAATCTCAAAAACTTAATATATTTCTCTTTTTAGCTTGGATTTAAGTAATTTTTATAAAAAATTATTATTATTTCTTATGAATGTACTAAATAAAGATTAAATGTAAGAAAAAAATTTTAAATGAGTAAAATATCAAAGCTAAAACTAGAAAAAATACTTATAATTTTGCTAAAAACATGAATAAAAGAATGAATAAACGGGTACCCGATACCCGCGGGTACCCAATGGGTATTACCCGTCTGGACCCGTTTAAATTCGGGTCCAATCGGGTAATTACCCGTCGGGTCCTAAATAGCTAATGGGTCCAACTTTAGGGCCCGGAACCGGACCCTAACATATCGGGTCCGGTTCCGGATCCGGGTAATGGGTACCCATTGACAGCCCTAGGTTAGGATATCCGTAATTGTTGAATAATTTCTTACACAAGTAGAGAACGTGAGACCTTGCGGAGGGATTCCGTAAAGCAATCGCGTGTAAACACAACACTAGAAAGTAGACCGAGCGTACTGAGTCTAACTACTAGGACTAAACCTAAATTCAAAGACCATAAAGCATTCGACTGAATTACATCTTGTAAGCATACCTCAAGGTGGTTCAGACGGATAGACTCTGGCGACTAAGCGTACCTGTTGTCCAGTGGCTTAAGGGATTTTGGAGATAGCTAAGCGTATTTGTTATCTTACGGTTAGTAATAATCTATGATTAATGATGAATGGATGAATATACTACTTTGATGAATATTTAGTTACGAAGAAGGATTCCTCGATCATCTCACTCCATTTTGCTTGCAATCTTAATTACTTCTCATTGCTTTATTATTTATTTAACTTTTGAATCTAAAACAAAAACCCCCATTTGTGACATTTTTGACAACTAAACTCCCTGCTCTTCGTGGGAACGATCCTTGCTTCCATTATATTACCAGCTAATTGTGTGGAAATAAGATTATTAATTTGTAGAGCCTACGACACCCATCAATGTGGATGGCATGGCATGCCATTGGCATGGTGGTTATTAGGGTTTAGCGTATCGAAACCCTAGTTTAAAATATATGGCACACGTGATTGGCACGTCTACCTAGCATGCGCGGCTGTTATGTGCAGAGATGATGTCAGTAAGTACCGAGGGCTCTGCCTTGGAGTATGGCATATACAAAAAGGTACCTCGGTAATTTTACGCAGACATGTTGAATGGTTCAATAAATGTGCTAGTGGCGACATTATTACTCAAGTGTGACGTCACTGTTTGACTAAGGTTTTACGATTTTAACCCTAAGCTAAAAACCACCATTAACAATAACCTAATACATTTTTATAGGTTTACATTGGTTGGCCTTCACGTATTTAGTTTGGTTTAGGAACCCGACCCAAAAATATGACCTAACGACTCCAAACGTGCCCTTAGGCCTTTCAAAGTGTAAATACACGTTTCCTACTACCTAAGTTCGGGAACTCAGTCCGCCAACTTCAAAATCCAGCAGAAATTTTCGGAATTAATTCTGCGAACCCGGTATGCGAACCTAGTTCGCGGACTGCACTGTCTTGGTATTCAATAAAAGCTTGTTTTGGCCACAACTTCTTCATCCGAACTCGGAATGACCTCATTCTTTTTGAATTATTTTTATATTTCAATTATCTTCAATATGATGATGAGAAATCCTTAATTTGAATGAGTTAAGTGATAGACGCATTTATGTGTCTATTTTGTTCTCAATATTCTGTATTGTTAGACTCGATTAAGTACTTATTGTGTTATTTGTGTTTTTGTAGATGTTTTTAGAGAAATAAGCCTTTGCGGCGAAATGAGCTCGAAAAGTAGTGTTTTACACCCCAGGATAATGTACCGGAGGCACCTCAGAAATGCACCGGAAGCGTCCCAGAAATGTACCGGAGGAACCCAGAAAAATTACTATTTCCACCCCAAAATTACTATTTCCACCCTAATTGCTAAAGGGGCACCCGCACAGGATTAGGGGGAGGACACTTTTCTTCTCATAATTCAAATTTTGGAAAAAGGCGGGAAAATATTTCTTCTCACTGGCAGTTGGGTCGATCGATTTTTGGAGGGGTTAGAGTTCGATTAAACCTCTGATTTTCAATGGGTATTTGTGATATGGATAGAGGAAGAAATTTTGGGTGTTAGGATCGATCATAATTGGCTGGAATCATCGCAATCAAGAAATCAGGAAGCACGTTCAAGAAATGAATATCACACGATCACATCAAATTTAGACGTGTACTCATGTGTTTGGAGAGTGTTGAATCAATTCTACAGCGTGTAAGATCATGTTTGGAGTGTTTATACATCATTTCAGCGCGTGGAGAGCTAATTAAAGGAAGAAAATATCCAAAAAATATTTTCTATTTAAGCCGAGTAAAGAGAGAATTATCTTGAGTTATGGCGTGATTAAATGAGGCTGAGGAGTATAAATAGATTTCTGGTATCACAGAGAATGGGTGTCGTGAGTTTGGGGTCGAGAGAAGGTCCAGAGAAGCAGAAATCAAGAGTTGATGAAACTCTGTTTCTGCTGCTGCTGCTGATGAAGAACACCAAGAACACGAAGAACAGACTCGCAAGGACAGTGGTTTATCAACAGTGTCTAAGACGCACAAAAGTGGGTCCCAGTGCAGTCTAAACATCAGCAGCACTTTTGTTTTATCGTTCATTCTGTAACGCGTTTTGTGCGTCGCAGATTACAGTTTTACACCATTTTCTCCTTTTGTCTTCATTGTAAACACCATTTGAGCAATAAATAAATATTTTGAGCGTGTTTTTATCATGATGAGCTAAACCCAACACTGGGACGACGGAGGAGGGTGAATTTCATACATGGGTAAATTTATTTTATTCTTTTTGATGACTTGCATTAATTTAAAATTGAAATATGATTTGAATTAATTGGTTGTTATTTAATTTGATGATGTATGGTTAGCTTAGGTGTTTTGATACATCATGCTTAGGACTTACAATCGATGTTTTGAGAATCTATCTTGGCAAAATCAGAGTCCATGTTAATTTTATTGAGTTTTAAATTGTCAAAGAATATATGAATGAACCCTGTGTAGTGAATTCGGCCAAATCCTTAGTCTCAGTACCTCTCACCCATTGTTAATATTTTTGTATATATATTTTTATCAAATCTAAAAATTTCATTTCCTTCACAAGTCTGAAACGAATCCTATTTACTACAACCCCATCAAAAATTTTAATCATTAAGATCGGCCTTTGGCCCTTCTCTTGATTTTGAGCGTTTTGCTCCTTTTCGTCGCACTTCTTCCACTTCTCTTGGACTTGGGAACTTGGATACTTGGAATACTTCTCTTCCTATCTATTTTCAGCACTTTGTATCTCCTTTTTGGATGATTCACCTATTAGAGACAAATAAGAGAAAACAAGAGTAATAATACGAAAATATGCAAGAATAATAACTTAAGCAAGTATGGAATGGATACTAATATCATATGAATTATGCACTTATCAAATTCCTCCACACTTAGCTTTTGCTAATCCTCGAGCAAACTAAATAAAACTAATCCTAAATACGACAACTCCATATCGTCGAGAATACAGTTACACTTAGCATGTATAACAAGCCTTTAAACCCCTAGGTGTCCCTAGTGGACGAGTTATAGTCTCGTGAGGGCTTACAAGAGATATACCCACAAAACCTACTCCAATCTCTCGCCTTGGAAGAATTACTAAGGATAAACACAAAGTAGAAAGATAAATAATTAGCTTGCATAAGTTCTTTAGCTGCAAACATCCCACATACATTCCAATTATCATACACAAGCAATTACTTATGTGTGGCATTCAACCTGATTGCAAAAGTCTACTAAGATAGTCATCGTACTTGTCGCAACGTTTTTGTCACAACACTCGCATACTGAAATCACATGGATAGATAAGAAAATAGAAAAGTGAAGTGTGCAAATGTTGACTAAAGTGAAAGATGTTACCCACAATACTTGTATGAATGTCATCAAAGGATTATTATTTATAGCACAATAGTTGAGAGAAGCACCCATTTAACTCGACCACATGATTAGATACTCTAAGCGCATGTTCCTTTTCAGCAAGTACATGATAGTTGCCTTGGATCCTGCGTTCCACGCTTGCTTAGGCGACGGAGACATGGACAACGTTTCGCACATACTGTTATCCAAGTGTCAAGAACCTCATCAATAGTCTTTTTGACTTGCTATATAATGATGATATGGTTTTTGTTTTTATCGACTATGATTAGTTCGCAATTCCGGACCTATCATTTATTAGTGTCGATAAATGAAGAGGAGCCTTATATATTTCTTTTCCTTTTTTTTTCTTTTCACTTTTCTTTTTATTGGCTCACTCTTTATGAGTGTAAGACAATTGTCTTATGTGGCTTTTATACACTCAACCAATGATTATCTTGCTACAACATCCATGGCAATATCAGTATCCCACCAAATCACTTTAGAGAAACATATAACTGCAAAAATAAAAAGAAAGTGATTCAGTAATGATTAATTGCGAGGATGAATCTTTGAAACGACTACCATAGCTTAGTTTCGCATTCAATTATGAACGTATATATAATTAAGAATTGTAGAATGACAAAGTGGTACTCAATCCATAGTTGTAAGAATTGTTTCAACCTAAAAAGGTTTAGAGTGTCACCCGAAATAGCTCATAATTAACTCCAAAAGATGAAGTCTCAAGAATAAAAGAAATCAAAGAGTATTATTTATTTATTTTATATGAAAACTAGACATGCTTAACTACTCCCCCACACTTAAACTCAACATTGTCTTCAATGTTCAAAATCGAAAATTCTGATTTCTGACATAACAACCTTGAAAAACTCAAAATCTGTAGAAATGGGTAGGGAACTAGGAAAAACATCCTAAACGGAAGTTGTTCGTCTATGTCTTTTGTATAATGTTTCAAAAGTGTATAATGTTTTTGATAAACTGTCTGACTTTTATGGCATCCGGACTGACAGACATGCAATCTGAAAAAGTTCTGGAAAAATTCCGAAACTCAAATGTCCAGGCCTATCTCTCCAATCTAACAGACTCTGAATTCAGATTTTCTTTTTGAAAAATAAATATGAGTCTGTCCTATTTAAAAGTTGGGTCAACCACTCAAATCGGACTCCGTATGAAGTCTCGATAGCTATTTTTGTGACAAGTGCGCAGTCAGAATTTTCTGACGAGAATTCGTCAAAACTTTCATTATAGATATAGGACTTTGTAAAATCTAAGATGGGAATGCAAGATATGATATGCAAAACTAAGAAAATTAAAAACAAAAGGGATAGAGATACAAAACTGATGGGCCCATTTAGTGCTTAGTTTAATGTCCTCATCCCGACTTGGCATTCCAATGATGTTACTCCTCCAGAGGGAGTGAATCCTGAAGTTAAATTACGTCTACGTTCTCTGTAGGAAAATTTTCGTATTATGGCTTCAATCTATGGCCGTTGACTTTAAAAGTTGTCCCTGAAGTGAGACTAGTAACCTCAACTGCACCATAAGGAAAAACATTAGTAACAACAAACGGTCCACCCCATCGGGACCTTATCTTTCCAGGAAATAACTTAAGACGAGAATTAAATAAAAGAACTTTTTGACCCACAACAAAACTCTTCCGAGAAATCATCTTGTCAAGGAAAAGTTTCGTCTTTTCCTTGTATATACGAGAACTCTCGTAAGCATCATTACGTATCTCCTCTAGCTCGTTGAGTTGTAACTTCCTTTGTTTCCCCGCATTGTCATAATCCATGTTGCACATCTTTATCGCCCAATATGCCTTGTTTTCACGTTCAACAGGAAGATGACAAGCTTTTCCATAAACCAACCGATATGGAGACATACCAATTGGTTTTTTGTACGCCGTTCTATATGCCCAAAGTGCATCGTTAAGCCTATAACTCCAATCTTTTCGTGTAATGTTCACGGTTTTCTCAAGAATGGATTTAATCTCTCGGTTTGAGATTTCGGCTTGCCCACTAGTTTGTGGGTGATACGGCGTACCAACCTTGTGTGTTATGTTGTACTTCTTGAGTAGAGCGTGGAAGGATTTCTGAAAATGCGAACCTCCGTCACTGATAACCACTCCTGGTGTACCATGTCTAGAGAAAATATATTCCTTCACAAACTCACAAACAACTTGAGAATCATTAGTAGGGATGGCTTTAGCTTCCACTCGTTTTGAAACATAATCCACGACAAGAAGTATATAAAATTTTCCATTAGAATTGACAAAAGGACCCATAAAATCAATTCCCCACACATCAAATACTTCAACAACAAGAATTGGTGTGAGTGGAATTTTATTTCGAGCACCTAGATTGCCCGTTCTTTGACATCTATCACAAGATTTGCAAAAAATATATGCATCCTAAAATAGGGTAGGCCAATAAAATCCACTTTCAAGTACTTTGAAAGCGCTACGTTTAGAACCAAAGTGACCTCCACATGCATAAGTATGAAAAAAAGTAAGAATAGATTGAAATTCAGAATTAGGTATGCACCTGGGGATGATTTGATCGGAACCGTATTTCCACAAGTATGGATCATCCCACACATATTGCTTGGCTATTTTCTTAAGCTTTTGAAAATAAGACATCATACTAGGTACTTGTCTTGTAACCAAGTAGTTCACTATATCCGCGTACCAAGGTGTTAAATCTTCAATTGAGAAAAGTTGTTCGTCTGGAAAACGATCTTGTAAATGAAGTTCTTCTTCGGAAAAAACAAGTCTACTAAGCTGATCAACAACAGTATTTTCAACACCTCTTTTATCCTTTATTTCATAGTAAAATTCTTGCAATAGTAGAATCCACCGTATAAGTCTTAGCTTAGCTTCTTTCTTCTTTAATAGGTACCTAAGTGTTGCGTGATAAGAATATACAACCACTTTTGAACCCACTAAATAGGATCTAAATTTTTCTAGTGCAAACACTAAAGCCAAAAATTATTTCTCGGTGGTAGAATAGTTGATTTGTGCATCGTTTAGGGTCCTAGATGCATAATAAATCACATGAGACAACTTGTCTACTCTTTGACCCAAAACGGCTCCAACTGCATAGTCACTTGCATCACACATTAATTCAAATGGAAAATTCCAATCCGGTGACTTGATAATTGGTGCAGTTTTCAACAACTCTTTCAATTTATCAAAGGAATCCTTGCACTCCTTGTTGAAGTAAAAAATAACCTCTTTTTGCAATAATTTGCACATCGGCATTGAGATTTTGGAGAAATCCTTGATAAACCGCCTGTAAAAACCTACATGACCAAGAAAAGAACGAATTTCCCTCACCTAGTGGGATATTGTAAGTTTCTTATTAAGTCTATCTTTGCTTTGTCAACTTCAAGCCCTCGAGAGGACACACAATGTGATAGAGCACTATTCCATGGTTTACCATAAAGTGGCATTTCTCCCAATTTAAAACGAGATTAGTGTCTATGCATCTTTTAAGCACAAGTTCAAGATTTTGTAAACAAAAATCAAATGAATCACCATAAACACTAAAACCATCCATAAATACCTCAATTATGCGTTCCACGTAGTCAGAAAATATACTAACCATACACCTCTGAAAAGTGGCAGGTGCATTGCAAAGACCAAACGACATACGTCTATAGGAAAACGTACCAAAAGGAAAAGTGAAAATAGTATTCTCTTGATCTTCCGGTGCAATAACAATATGATTGTAGCCCGAATAATTGTCCAAAAAGAAATAATGTGAATGTTCCGCTAACCTCTCTAACATCTGATCAATGAAAGGCAAAGGGAAATGATCCTTTGGGGTTGCGGTATTAAGCTTTCTGTAATCTATGCATACTCTCCATCCTGTTTGAACTCTTGTAGGAACGAGTTCATCATCTTGATTTCTAACAATAGTGACACCTGCTTTCTTAGGTACCACCTATACTGGGCTAATCCATTTGCTGTCAGAAATTGAGTAAATCACCCCCACACTTAGTAATTTGAGGATCTCTTTCTTCACGACCTCCATCATTTGGGGGTTAAGCCTACGCTGAGCATCACATACTGGCTTAAAATCATCTTCCATTAGGATTCTATGCATGCACATGGATGGACTAATGCCTTTGATATCAACAATTGTCCAACCAATAGCCGTTTTGTGCTCTTTCAGAACCTAAGTAGACGTTCTTCTTGTATTGGGGTGAGGTTATTTGCAATAATCACCGGAAGTTCTTCTTTATCATCCAAGTGCGCGTACTTCAGGTGGTCTGGAAGCGGCTTCAATTCAAGTTTCGGTGCCTGCACAATAGAAGGTAAAGGAACATTATTAGTTACATTCAAAGAAATATAAGAAGCATTACCCGGTTTGGCTTGTTGTAATTCCGTTAAAGCACCACACATATCCACTAGCTCTTTGGCTAAGTCCACGTCCAGGTTCGATTTCCCGTGAATGTATAAATCAATGCTATTGTGTAACACAACTCCAAGTTCATCTTCAGCATACAAATCAAACATTTGTTGTGCTAACGAACCAATAACATCAATAGAGAAAGCGGAGTGAACACCACTAGGATAACGCATGGTTTCAAAAATATTGAACCGTATGATCTCCTTATCGAATTCCATAGTGATTGCACCACTATCAACATCAATCTTCGTTTTTGAAGTCTTCATAAACGGTCTCCCAAGAAGTAACGAAGTAGATGAACAATTATCTCCATTGTGCATATCCACAATATAGAAAGCAACCGGAAAGATTAACTGATTCACTTGAACTAACACGTCCTCCACGACTCCCTTAGGATATATATTGGACTTGTTAGACAATTGTATAGTAATCTTCACCTTTAAAGGTCCAAGATTCAAAGAATCATAAACATCGGCTGACATAACACTTATGGAAGCATCCAAATCAAGCAAAGCACGCTCAAATCGTCGGCTACCAATGGTAACCGGTACTGTGAAACCGCCAGGATCTTCACACTTCGTAGGCATCTTCTTTAGTAGCTTAGATGTAGCACTTTCGCCCACCTGAGTAATCTCATTACACTATTGGAAAATAGAAAAAATTAGTCTGCCAGAAAAAGAATAATCACTAGAAAGGTCTGTTTCCGGGAGCCCTAAATTTGTAGTCTTATTTCTCAAAAATACTGCTTGTGGGAGCACTTGAATTTATTAGAAAACGTCTATCTTGGACAGTCCATTTATAGGGCTAACAAAAGCAGATTATATGTACATATTTATAAAAAAAATGAAACCGATTCAGCTGAATCCAAATTAAGCTGATTCAGCTGCATCACAGTTTTATTAATCAAAAAAAATAATTTATTCCAAAGCTGATTCAGCTGTATTGATCAAAAAACTAAATTGATAATAATATTAAAACTGAATTCGTATTAAAAAGTGCTAACAATTTACAATTTTAATCATCTAAAATACTTTTTCCAAATATTAAGACTTGAATTAATTAACTTCATATTCCTATTACAAGCTAAAAAAAATAGAAAAGCTACGCTAACTTGAAGGAAAGACTTCACCCAGTAAAATCCAACTGATCTGAACACACCAATTTTGTCAGGATCCATGTATTTCACTTCCAGGTGAAGGATTCCCTGAACAAATAAGAAATATAAAGTTACTTTCTTAACAGATAAAGCAACCAAGTCGAACTGATACAATTTATATTTACGCAGATGAGTTATTATAGTACAACAACTTGAAACTAACACCATCTAGCTAACATTCAATGTCTTATTATTAGTACATGAAAAGAAACACATAATGTCATTCATCCAACTGACAGGTTCACAAGAAAGTTGGATAGCAGATAGCTCTGTTCATATAGCTAACAAGTTCTGATGCAATTCTAATTGATAAAGTGTGAGAGAAGAAACAATCCATAACAAGAATAACTCACATTGTTGTACCTTAAAGTTGTGAAGCATGAAGTAGTCACCATACCGCATAGCAGATCTGAAATCAACACCGTATACTCATATCATGTACCAAAAGACACATGATAAATTCAAGGGGAAACAAAGTCAGTAAAATATACTAAGGTTAATTAATGTGCAATTCATTTGTCATACATAACTTGACCCCTTGAGAGGTGCAGTATACAAAACAATGCCTACTTATGTTGTTATTCAATAAGCTCGTAAATAATAGTAGCAGGCAAGTATGCAATTGGAGTAGGCATAAGCCACGTGACATACCCACTAGCATAGAATGACTCAAACTCCAGCTCATGTATGAAGATCCTAAGTCATGCACCATAAACCCACTAACGTAGGTACAAGCCGCACAGACCCACTTGCGGAGAATGGCTCAAGTATGAAGATATCACTGGTCCTGCACCAGAAAAATTCTAATCTTAGAGCAAGTTCAAGAGAGAATACACAAAAGAAACCTAGCAGAACCAGTAAGGTAGCAATAAAACCTCATCAAAGAGAAACCGGTAACCATTCAGGTCATGAAACAGTTCATTGTTCTAAAAAACAACAATTTTCCACTATTTGCAAAGTGACCAACCTGGTTTTAATTGTTCATATGGGACTTTTTCTTCCGGTTTTACTCTTCAGCCTTTTCAACTTTGCTTCACCCCTGTAGAGTTTAATTAGCTCGTTCCAGTTTAACATCACCCATATAGTCCAGAACCTACAATCAAAAATAGAATCCATTAGCCATCATATTATACACTTGCTATAATGGACAAAAGTACATTGTACGTATTCATATCATAAAATAGAATGCAGTTAACTCCTTTGAACATCCTTGAAACTTTACACATTTGCTAGTTTCTAACATTTCTTCGTATACAAGAATAGGTTTTTGTTTCATGGTAACTTTTTGTTTTGTCAGCCAGAAAATCTTTTGAGACGCCAAGAATTGCATTTTGTGACTTCATCAATAGAGATTAAAGCAAAGTCTATTTGAAAAGCCGGGAACAGAGATCCATGTAGTTGATGCGGAAGCTGCTTATTTTCTAGTGCAGTGGTTGGTGCGAAAAAGTATATGAAACAAGCTGTAGTGAAGGACTTGAATTCCCTACCGTAGTCACCATGCCAGTGGTTCATATGTGACGATGATGATCAGAGTAGGACAAGATTAATTCAGGTAAACAAAGTGGACTACGTACCAAAATCCAAATTATTAAGGAGTATCATTCTTTTGGACTTAAGTGTAGGTTTGGTACCTTCGATGCATATTGTTGTTGTCTAATTTATAGATTTAAGACAGCAAAATTAGTATACCTAAATGGCAGAGTATGGTCTACTAGTAATGATTTACAATCATTGTCTAAGAGTTGTTACATTTGCATCTACTTCTACAATGTAGAAGGATCTGAACGACAATCAGATGAAAGGACTAAAAAACTTGCGTATACCTGCATGTTGTAGAAAGCCAAATGGCATGACATTTCTGGAGGGTTGGCATAAACACCAGCAGAAGACATGATCACACGGTGTGGCGGTTGGGCATTGACGAGTACTGAGACAAAGGCTACGTTTGCTTATCCCTCCACCTGTCGTTTGGACCTGAATGTAAAGCATTACAAATGTAACTTAAAGCTCAGATCGAAGAATATTCAATAACATTACTTATAGTGAGACGAAGAGGGCGATGTACTTCTCAAAAAGAAGTGGAGACAAACACCCAACTGCCATCAGATTAAATTCAACCATAGGCGAAGAAACCCAACTTCAAGAGTTATATGAACATCAACCAAACTGAAGTATTGTATTACAAATAAAAAAACCATTAAAAATCTATAAATTCTCAAACAATGATAGTACCTTCTACATGTTAAACTACAAAATTGAACTTAAAAGTATAGATTTTTAAGGAGAAACAATGATAGTACCTTCTACATGATTAGTTGTTGTATATTAGCAATTTTAGCACAGGGTTCTTCTAGAGTTTGTACGTTGGCATTTAAAAGCAGCATCAGGAGCTGAAGTAAGCCAATTGTCTGCACTCCAATGGCTTTAAATCAGATAATATGGGCAACATCCATGAATTTATATCAACAAACAAACTAGTTTTTGAGTAGTGGTGGTCCGGGCTCAACTATCACTTACCACCACCACCACCACGAAATTACCCGAAATCAGACAAATCCTTTACTAATTCAACATTATGAATCAAAATATAAACACAAAAAAATCATATACTTTCAATATAAAACCACCTGCTCTTTCAATTTCCTCTTCTTCTTTGACCACCATATCTTCGTCTATTTGATTTCATCTCGATTGTTGTTCTTCAACCTGATTTTCGTACCACAAAATCAATTATTTTATAAATAAAATTCACCAACCCAAAATCATAACAGAAAAACAAAGAAAATGAAGAAGATAATTATTTCCTAATCATCAATCGTTAACAGTGGCAATTTCAACAACATTTCGGTGTAGGGAAACGCTAGCAATCCACCTGTTGATAAGGAATAAAACAAAAACAAAACGAAAAATTGCAGAAAAAAAGAAGAAGATAGAGAGCCACTAAGAGAAGAAACAAGGGTTTTAAAATTCTAACTATACATGTTCATGTTGAAACCCAAACATCATATTAGAAAGCTGAAGAACAAATTAGGGTTTTACTGAAATTTGGTTTAAGAAATTGGTTCTATTTGGTTGAAGAAATAAATAGGATTTTGCTGAAATTTGGTTGAAGAAATTCGTGTAATCTGATCGAATTGGAGTTCGCTTTTGACTTTTAGTTGAAACATTTTGAAGAGATTTTGAGATTTGGTTTCGTTTCTTCAGCAACTCCTTCTTCTCCAACTTTCAGATCTTCTTATCTTTAAAGATAAAGGGAAAGAAATGATGAAACTAACACCATGTTTGTTTACTCCTGACCCTGACTCATCTGAGTCGTCTGGATCTGAATCATCTGGATCTGAGTGAAATCACCTGACTCATCTGGATCTGAGTCGATATGTTTGTTTTGAGTCAGATCTGACTCATCTGACTCAGAAATAAGTGAGTCAGTGGTTTGGTCCCATGAGTCAGGGGTATTTTGTTACCTGACTCAAATGAGTCCGAGTCAGGGGTTATGTCTGAGTCAGAGGTCGAGTCAGATCTGACTCAAAATGGAAAACAAACGGTCTGACTGCTGACTCGGTCCGAGTCAGGGGTTAACTCAGATTCAGACGCCGAGTCAGCTGCAAACAAACAAGTTCTAAAACTGAAACGCAGTGATAGAGAAATCAGAGGCGGGTTTACGAGCATAAACGGAGAGGCTGTGAGAGAAGGAGAAGTCAGAGAAGTGATGGAAGGGATCTAGATAAGGTTTGTCTCTTCCCATAGAAACTATTTTCTATCGCTGTCCCAATTGAATTGGGATCATAAAAACAATTTCCTCCGGTAGTCTTAATATAAATCCATGTGGAAGCTTTTTTATTTACTAAACTGCCCTTTTGACTATGACTGTTTAGGGGAGATTGATTTGCTTTTCCCAAATTTTTGTTATGACTTCCTTTGAGAGCCCAATAGATTAGAAATCCCTAGGAAGACTTATCTATAAAACCCTAACAGACTTAAAAAAACCATTTTCCACTAGCGTTAGCAATCAACCTATCGTTCTTTGTACACAAATCCTTCAAAATCTTGGCATATCTGCGTATGGTTTTGATGGCCTCAATAAATGGAATGTTGATTTGTGTCTTGCTAAAAATATCCATGATCTCCTTGTCTTGATCTTGCTTCTTCGACTTGGCAAAACGACTAGGGAAAGGAGGTGGTATAGTAAAAGTGGGAACCGTGTCCTTAGGTTGGCCGTTTGAGGTTGGCTTTTCCTTTGGTACGGTTTCCTCCTCTATTTCCTTTTCGATGTCGTTACTAACCTCTTTTTGTTGATGTGGCTCTTCAGTTTGTCTCTCACTTCTTAGAGTTACTGCATTAACGTGCTCTCTTAGGTTCATAAATGGTTGTGATGACAACTTTGTTGAAGCTTGTGCCTTCATGAGATTCCCATCAGTAGACAATTGCCCAATTTGAGTCTGCAAATCTCTAATATCGTTATCAGTTTTTAATTGATTTTGTTTGGCTTTTTGTTGATTTTGTTGAACTGTTTCCTTGAGACTCTGTGTTTTAGATGCAACACCCTGCATGCTTTGCATTAGCATGTTTAACTTATCATCAATAGAAGTTCCCTGATCTTTAGCTTGTTGTGGTTGTTGTAAGTGTTGTTGAAAACCACCTTGTCTTGCATATGGATTGGGAGTTGCTGCTTGCTTGTTAGCGTAACTGAAATTAGGATGATCTTTCCAACCAGGATTATAAGTATTTGAGTATGGATCATACCTTGGCCTCTGATTAGGGAATAAAACATTTACCTCGGCCTCCTCTTCGTATGGTGGAGCAACTACCAAAGCTATACGATGAATCGCCTTTTCAATAGTGCTTAACTGGTGCTCTGTATTTGGAGATTCTCCCCTCTCGATAAATCTCTTAACATTTGAGTCGTGCCTTGTATGAAATTGTTGTGCATTTGAGGCCATAATCTCAATTAAACTAGTTGTTTGCGATATTGTCTTCTCAGTGAGTGAACCACTAGCGGCTGCATCAATCAACTTCCGTTTCTATGGAAGCAATCCTTCCTAGAAGTATTGAATGATGAGTGTTGGGGACATGTTGTGATGGGGACAGCTTGCCACTAACTTTTTGTACCTATCCCAGTATTCATAAAGAGACTCCCCCGGTAATCTGAAGAATACCACTAATCTCTTTACGAACAGATGTTGCCTTAGAAGAAGGAAAATACTTCTCTAAAAATAGCTTTTTCATCTCAATCCATGTTGTAATACTCCCTAGAGGAAGGTAATACAACCGTTCTTCCGCTAAATCTATTAAAGAGAATGGGAAGGCTTGCAGCATTGTCGTATCACTGTCTTCAGTACTTTGCCTAAAACTTGTCATCTTTTGTTGAAATTTTTGAAGATGACGATTCGGATCTTCACCTCGAAGTCTCTTGAACTTTGGTAGATGGTGAAGTAGATTCAACTTCAGATCTACTCGGTTAGTGATTGTAATACACAGTGGTTGTGAATCTAAGCATGGATATGTTAACTCCCGCAATCTCCTCTCCTGAGGATGAGGAGGAGGTGGAGGTGGAGGGTTTATCTCGTCGTCTGTATTAACCATTGTTGATGTAGAAGGTTCTTCTTGCAACTGTGGACGTTCTTGTAACACTGTTCCCCTACGAGTTTGGATTCTGCACCTATGGTATTCCCAGTCTTTCGGCTCCAAAGATTAAGTACCTGAAAACAAAAATCTAGAAAATGAAATTAAAAACCAAAAAGAAATTCTAAAAACAAGATTAAAACTAATAACAACTAAATCTACCGACTTCTCCCCGGCATCGGCGCCAAAATTTGATGGGTGTCGTAGGCTCAACAAATTATTTATCTTATTTCCACACAATTAACTGGTAATATAATGGAAGTAAGGATCGTTCCCACGAAGAGTGGTGAGTTTTAGTTGTCAAAGTGTCACAAAATGGGGTTTTGTTTTAGATTGTGAACAAAATAAATAATTAAAGCAAATAAAATTATATTGTAATCAATAGAGAGAGATATGATCGAGGAATCCTTCTTCATATATAAACCGTCAATGAGTTAATATATTTATCTATTTGTCATTAATCATAGATTATCATCAACCATAGAAAAGCAGCTAGGGCGGTGTTATTCTCTAAAGTCCTTTGGTCACTGGGTACCGAAGCGGTCGAATACCAGATTATATTCGTCCAAACCACCAAGTAGTAGCGCACTCAAGGTGTAGCTTGTCGAATGCTTTATATTTTGTGACTTAGGTTAATCCTAGTAGTTAGACTCTTAGCGCAAGGTCCACTTTCTAGTATTGTTTCTACACGTGATTGCTCCACAGAATCCTTCTGCAAGGTTTCACGTTTTCTACATGTGGAGGGGTTGTTCAACAATTACACGGATATCCTAATCCTGTACTAGCTTTAGATTAATCAATAAACTGATTTAGTTGGCCACCTAGAACAATCAATCAATCATAATATTTACTTATAGTAGAAACAAATGATAATCATATGAAGAAATCAAAGTAGATTCATATATTAAATCAAATCAAGTTTACAACTTAGAATTCATCCTCAATCAATAGGTGTTTAGCTACTCATGGATGTAGAAGCATCCATGATATACATATGAGAAAAGTAAGAGATAACGTTACGATTGATAATCGCTCCGTGTGATATTTCTTCTCTCCAAACCTTAAAAATTTTGTGACCTTATGATATGATATCATTTCACATAACCTAATACCTTTTTATAGTTCTTCTAATCCCTATCAATCACTCTACAGATCAAACGGGGATGGGATTGCACTGGTCGCTTTTGAATTTTGATTTCGAAGCTAAGGAATGGAAATGGTATAACTCGTTACACTCAGAAAATGAGCAGTCATATAAAGACGATGCAAAGAAACTAGCAGATGTGGTACAAGTGGAACTCAATAAGAAGAGAGCATTGAAGGGTCACCCACCTATAGAAGAGCACGAATTAAACATCATGACATGCCCTTCACAAGGAATCAACCCGGACTTCTAATATATACTTGTTACTTTATGAAACAAAATATGAAGACCACAAAAGGTATGGAAAAAGGTCAGCAGAGGACCGAAAACATTTTTCAGCAAATGAGATCAAAATTAGTGGCCAAGATGTTGACAAAAGTCGGATGGTACGAAAAGGTGTGGGATATAGCGAAGGAAGAGGAGCATAATCAGTGGCGCAAGACTACAGGAAAGCAACCATTGAAGAGGAAGAAGAGGTTTTAATCTTCATTCAAGATCACTTTCTGAATTTCTTCTAAACATTTTTAATCTTCAGACAAATTTAAGTTTTCAACTTTCTGTTTAAGACTTGTCACTATTATAAAGAATTAATGTTTTTTATTAGTTTCAATATTGATGTTTTGAAAATAGACTTGTGTCAGTACTAAAGTATGTATTACAGGTTAGGAAATATTAAGGTGTACATGATTGTGCACAGTTTCTGACAGAGTAGAAAATCTGACAGGCAATGGTACAGGAAGGTGTACATAATGGTACACATGTACTAACAGAAACATAAAATAGAAAAAGTAATAACCTAGTATCAATCATTAAACAGCAAAAATAAAAGCTAATTACTGGCATTAGAACTAAAAAAAATGAATATTACTAAACAAAATAAACTAGTAGCATCCATTGTACAGCAAGGTGTACATAATGCTACACATGTAAAAAGACAGGTAAGAAAAGTGAAGTGCACAGGAAAGTGTGCATAATGGTACACAGATCCTGAAACTATTTATCCATGAATAGAAAAATGAAAAGACATTACCAAAAGTAAAAACCAAAAAACATAGAATCTTTCAAACAAATCAAACATAATAAAAAGCATCAAGGAATGGGGCAGGTAGCTCTGTTGTGGTGACCAAGAGTGAAGCACTTTGTGCACATCATAGGCCTCTTTTGCTTCTCCCAAGCCTTCTTGAAGCGTTGTTCTCTTCGTCTACCGGGTGGAGGCACAGGAATAGGAACAATAATCCTATCACTAGGATCATAAGACTGCGTCTTGTCATAATTGGGGATTGGTAAGATGATCTCTTGGTATGTCCTGTTGTACCATTCAGTGGTGAAGTATGGCTCAACAAATGAATAGATGTCCTCCCTTGTAGATTGAATGGCAGCACAAGCATGTGCGCAGGGAAAATCATTTACTTGCCACATGTAACATGTACAAGTTCTCTCCAACAGATCTACAGAATGAGTGCGGGGAGACCTGACTTCATATAATCTTTCCATAGACTCAACAACAGTCCAAGTACGACCAATGTTGATGTTCCCGTTTAGTAAATCCTCGTATACGGGAGTGAGCCTAGTGTTAAAATTTTCAAGACCTTCTACCCTTATCTTAGAATTCATCTTCATAACCTTCAAACTAAGATAATAAAAACACAAAACATAAAATCAAAACATGATATAGAATAAATACAGATAAAACATGTGTACAACAATGTACACACAGTTGCAGAATCACAGATATAGCATGTGTACAAGTATGTACACATCAAGAAAATCCATGTGTGTGACAGTAAAAAATAAATGAATGAAACACTAAACATAAAACTCACCGTATCGCATCGAAGAGCAAAAGCAGGCAGCTTTTTGAACTCAAGAATCCAGTTATTGAATGACTCGGCAATAGATGAAGAGTGATCAGCATATCTGCATACAGGGAAAAATGCATTTGCCCATTTCTCCTTTGGAATGGTTATGAGATAATTAGTAACATGTCCACAACCAATTGCATGCATGCCCCGCAAAGTTTCTTCAAAGTTCGTTGTTGTGTGAGAGTAACCAGCTTTGTAAAACAAATCAATAACGGTATTGTAATTCGCATCACCTTTTCTAATAGGGAGATTGCACTTGATGTGGCAAAAGCAATAGTTGTGATATGAACTAGGAAATGCTCTTGGAATGCCCTGCAGATTTCCTTCGTGACGATCACTAAGGAAAACAATCGGACGATCATCGACCACTTGTTGAAGATTACCCAGAAACCAAAACCAATTGTCTTTGTTTTCAGATAAAACAATAGCAAAGGCATATGGGTAAAAACCATCATTTCCATTGACACATGTTGCAGCCATCAAAGTACCCCTGAATCTACCAATGAGGAAAGTAGCGTCCAAGTAAATCATGGGCCTGAGATACCTATAGTTATGCTTGGAAGCAGTGAAACAGATGAAAATCCGCTTAAATCTTCCAGTTTCTTCATCAACTTCAAGTTTCACAAAGCTATCAGGATTAGTTTGCTCAATGGCTTTCACATACCAATTTAAATCTCTATACGACTTCTCGTCGTCACCATATTGATCTTCAAATACAGCTTCTTTCCCTCTACGGGCATGGTGATACTTAATATTGGACCCATAAGTCTTTTTAAATAGTGACATTATATGTTTGGGTTTTAAAGTGGGATCACCCTGTATACTATCAGCGATCAAATACTTAACTAACTTGGTTGTCACCACAGGACTCTTCAACCTCAAACCAACACCACAGCTACGAAAAAAAAATCTGGAATAAGTAATGTGCACCACATTGTACACTTAATAAAATCTCAAAAACAACAACACACATGCAAAAAGAAAGCAGACCAAGCAAAAATATGAAATTTACACCACAAGTGCAAAAAGCACAGACCAAGCAAGAATATGAAATTTACACCACAAGAATATGAAATTTACACATGCAAAAAGCCTACAACAAGTAATGTGCACCACAATGTACACCTAAAACAATTCTACATATTAAAACCTAAAAATCAATAACATGGATCAAAAAAACAAGTGAACACCACTAACCTGTGAATAACGTTAGAAACTTTCAGCACAAACCGAGAAATGTCACCATTCACAGGCCCAAAGTGAATCCTCCAACCACAACCATCTTCTTCGCACTTCGCAGTAAAACGAGTTTTGTCGTTTTTAAGAATAAGAATATTGTAACCAGTACACATCTTATATTGATCAACAGAAATCCTTACAGCTTTAACACCACCCACAAATTCTCTACCAATATTGTCAAAAACATAACGCCATTCATCGATAATGATAGGCTTGGCCTTGTCCGCGTCATGATCGACCACCCTTACAAGCTTAGGACTTTCACTTACACGAGAGTTTGAAGTACTAGCACCAGAACTACTGCTACAACCAGAATTAGAACGAGACAAAGACCTTGAACTAGTGCTACAACCAGTATGCTCCGGAATCACATCAACATTCAAATAAAAATCTTCGTTTTCATCTGAATAACAAGAGCAACTAAACCTTGAAGTTGTATATCACCTTGTATAAAAACTACTTGATTAGTATCTATATAGGAAAAATGTATACTCAAAGGGGACAAAGATCTCCACTGCTTACAGGAAAAATGCTTCAATTCATCAACGGTGATTAAAGTATTAACACGAAACGCAGAAGAATGTTCACCATGATTCAAAACAGCATGAATAAACTTCTCGGACATATTTGATACACCTACATATAACAAAAGATATAATAATAGTTTCAGATTCGCATAACCTAAAACTTGAAGAGTGTACAGGAAAGTACACATTTAATCGAAGGCAAAAATCAAATAACAGTAAACTTCAAATCAAAACTACTCCATCGATTAATCGAAGATATAACAAAAGCTTCAGAATCTTACTAGAACACATAATTGAATAAACCAAAAGCATATGATCTAATATCAGTTCGATTTCATATCACGCATCATAACACCAAACACCAAAAAACAGTAATCAAAATCATTTAACGAAAATCAAAAGCTAAAATACACCAAAAATCAAATCAATAACATACAAATAATAAGATGTAACAGATTGAATTCATATCATCAACTGATAAAATCAAAAAAAAAACTAAATATCAGAAAAGAGATTCAACGATGAAGCAAAAACAGAACTAACCTGAATTTGAATTCCGTTAAATATCAGAAACGATGAAATCCAACCTAACCTCTATGAAACTGTTAAATCGCTGTTACTGGTAAAGTTGAATTCTGGATCGATCTATCTCTGAAATCTGACGTGAATTCAAATCTGAGATCAAAAATAATCCCGCAACTACACTTTACCAGTAACCTGAAGTTGAATCGCAACCAAATTTCTCTCTGAAACTGTTAAATCGCCTACGAATTTCTTCTCTGTCCGGCTCCCTGTTTTGAACTCATGTTTGAGATCTGAAATTTTCGATTTCAAATCCTCGTTTTATGTATGGAATCTTCTCAAGGGTAGTTACGGGATATTGGAAATACAGGAAAATCGGGATCAGTCACAATTTTGGACTAACTCGTCCATATTTGGATTAAATTGTTTGAGACGGGGCTTTTTTAGACAAGAGAGTATTAGGCCTGAGATGAGAGGACTAAAGCGTCCCAAGCCCAGTAACTGTGGGACTAAACCTCAATTTCTACTTTCCAAATACAGTTTACGCTCAAGTCTTGTCCGTTTGAAGAATCTCTTGTAAACAGCTAGCGGGTTTGCCTAGAGCTGTAGGAACCCAGCCCTAACTCGTCACTGGCTTGTCAGTCTTCCGGAACTGACAACAGAAACTCAATCCAATCTTTTCCCGGTCACTTCCCTGTGTTTAGATACGGTGGGAAAACAACACCGTACGCTTCCCTAAGAGTTTCTACGGTTGGGAATATCCCACCGTAAGTTCACCTGAATTCCAATACGGCTGGGAAAACCCATACGTAGGTTTTCCTGTAACTCCAACTCCCAAAACCAGACAATCTCGTTTTCTTCATTCACTCAGACTCAACTCTCTCCCAGTCCATAACTCCATCTTCCCTGCTTTACCTTCTACCATGCAGCACCACAGTTCAACTCCATCTGTGTCTCATCACTTCCCCTGCTATTACTCATTCCATCACTGCCATTGTCTCTGTCGTCATCTCCAGCAACATTTCCTTGTATTTGTCGTCAACTCCAACAGAAACCATGCAAACTCGAGTTCTCTCTGTTCTTTGCTACTCTCAGCCAATACCCAAGTCCGCTTCTTCTCGTCTGCAAGTCTCCACTGCTTCATCCATCGAGCTGAGCTCATTCCATCTTCAATAAACTGGCAGCAAACACCATCATCTCACTGTACTATGCAACCATCGTTGATCAATATTGATCCATCGTCACTGCCAATACCTTTCGGCTCCATCTCTCGGACTCGGAACGCTCAAGCTCACCTTCATTCATCATCACCGACAAAGCATCGCTGCATAACTCTGTTAACTGCCAATGGCAGCAGCAAACGAAAATTATCGACATTAATGGCGTCAACCTACTTCGAACCTTAACTGATTTCGAATCCCAACATCAAGCTCGTCATCCCCATCAGTCACCGATCATCACTTTCCTATTGGAGCCACAGCAGCACCCACCATCGATCACTGCCATCATCTCAACTCTCTTCTCGTCAATGACAATGTTAGCAGACAATACTCTATATCCCTTTCGAGCTCCATCAACACCACAGACTACTTCATCCATCGCTGACAACCCAATACCTGCAAGTTCCGATTGCTATCAACGTCACAGAACTCAACCGGGAAAACTGGCCGTGAACCGATGAGAGGACTGTGTTGGAAGAAAATGGCAGCCCCTGATAGAATTCCCTGGTGCCTTTAGTAATTGTATTCAACAGTCAGTCCTAGAAGACTGACAGTGTAATTTTCTGCATCCTTCTTGTTTCGCGCATAACTTCTTTGTATGATATCGGATTGACCCCATTCTTTCGCCATTCGCTTCGTTTTTTCATCCTCTTCGGGATGATATCAAGGACTCCTAGATATGAACAAGCTCTACTTGGTCTTTGGCCCTTCTCCACTTGTAGCTAACTTCTTTTATCGCACAATTACGTACAAATTCACTTCTTTTGGACGATTCACCTAATGAAACACAAATAAGAGAAAACAAACATAATATACAATAATTTGCAAGAATAAAAGAAATTACTAGCATGGAATTGACACTAAATATACGTGAAATATGCACTTATCAAGAGCATATCACATTCGTCCATTATGCTCGACTCATCAAGGCTAAGACTCATAGCGTATTCAAGTCAACAATTGACCAATTAAATACACGTCTGCCTTGCAGACTCCACATTCATGAGACATCAATCATGTCACATGGGAGGATATTCATTAGGGTTTTGGCCTGGTGGCCTGTAGCACATGCGCACATCTACGGTGAGAAATGTGAGTAAGTCGTGCAAGCGGTTGAAGAAGTTAGCAAAGTAGTGGATGGATAATCAACCAAATATCCCGTGCGTGGAACTGATTTAATCACGATTTCCCACTCCCACGTTCTTCCACTCCTCGGTAACCGTCACACTTACTGGAGATCAATGTGTTAACTCCTTCTGCAATATAAATAAGTTCATCACCCATGGTTTGATAAATTAACTTAACATAGTCGAATTCCATTTGAACACAACTTACCTCAGTCGAACTTATCAGAATTCACTGACGTTTCATCAAACTGGCAGAAGTCTCGAACACATCCACAATCCTTAAATCATCATTGATCCCACACAATCTCAGTTTCCTTCCTACAAATTGACCCTCATCCCTCTTTGTGACCAAATTGATTCTGAAACTACCATTGTCTTGGTTTAGGCCGGAATCATACAGATTAATCTCTCAAACTCAAAGCACTCCCGTGCAGTGCATCTGTTAAAGGTTTAAGCAATTTTATCAATTAAGGATCTCATGTTGCATAGCCCTCCACTTTTTCCTAAAAAACCAGCAAATCGTTTTCACCCATCAACACAAGTGTATATGCCTTGTGGTTTGCTATCTTCTTGATATTCTATGTCTATATTAGATCATGCAAGGTGTCAGACTTATAGGTCGATATCGAAAAGATTGTGGTCTACTTGGTACCCTCGTCATTTCGCATTAAGTGGAAAGACTGATTCTTGAAATACAACATGTCTTAAGACATACACTTTATCAGTAGAAAAAATAGACACCTATAACCTTTGTGTGTATTGTTGTATCCAATCAAATTGCAAGAAATGATTTTTTATTCAATCTTGTGAAAGCTATATGGTCTCAGTTAAGGAAATCACAAGCAACCAAATAATCTTAAGAAGCGATAATCAATAATTCTATGCAGTATTATTTCATATGTGGATTTAAAACCTATTGATCTAATATGTGATTATAAAAGTTTGTACCCAATAAGCAAGTGGAATACCATACTAATATGAGATAACTTTTACCAACATCCGCTAGTTGTCTATGTTTTGGTTCAACCACACCCTTGTGTTAAGGTATGCGAGGACATGAAACTTCATGGACAATACCAATCGCAACTAAGAATATAGATGCTCTTTTATGTAATAATTCTCTACCAAAGTCAATTCTTATAACAATAATCTTAGACGGTAATTGAAAGAATATTTTTTTAAGTTGAGATTTCTCAAACAAAGGAAATATCCATCAAAACATTAAGTAATCATTCCCTATATTAACATAATATTTGTAAGATATGCTCTATCACACATATTGGTTGTTCATAAGATATGCAATGAATAACAAAACCAATAACACCTGGCAATTCCCTTTTCGGTCCACAAACAAGTTTATGAACTTACTTCCTTAGAATACATGTAAACATTGTTCCCTAAGATAAAATCCTCACCTCATACCCATACATAATCACAATAGCATTCAAATGATTATGGCGATGTCTTATCTACAAATTTTAATGGTTAAGAAATAAACCTCGTATTGTATTCCTTAATACTATGTCTATCTAGAGTTCAAATATGCTTCGCAATTATGTTTTCAATATGCACGACTTGAAAGATACGTTAGGGAATGAAACAGTTCAAGTCAAATATCACTAACCTCAAGTGGAAGGATGATTGTTGTCGTTGTAACTCCTTGCTTCTTCACATCTTGAAGACTTTGAAATACTTGTAATGTCTCATATCCTAATACTTTCAAGCTAGCTTATATGAAGTTGTCTCTAGTACATAATCAAGCGACTCTTAACATGAGTTTTCATTCACTAAAATATGACAACCAAACTTGACATACCAACGCTTGGTAGGTTCAACCGAGCAATGCTCTAACAATCTCCCCCTTTGTCAATGTTAGTGACAAAACTCTTACATCATATGGATAAACAAATAACAAGAATTCATTACAATCCGCTTGATTCCCGATTCAACAACACAGTAAAACTGCTTACATTCAATCCTTGAACATGTCGTTGTTGAAATTATAATAACAAAGCTAATACTCCCCCAAGGAAGATAGGTAGATATTCAATCCGCACGTCTTGTTATACCAATTTATATGACATGTTACTCCCCCTTAGTCTGTGCTTTCACTCTTTCGTTAGATAAAACATTCAAGTACCAATGTTCTTTTCCCTAGCGATGTCAATCAATATAAAATCAATGCCAGCATCACCTGTTTACTCCATATATTTATTCCCTTTTTTGTCATAAAAATGACAAAGAAACGAAAAAATAAAGGACAACACGAAAAGAATCTTACAAATCTCATAATAGACTTGCAAACATGTAGAGTTAGGCACGTGGGTTCAACACATCACGTTCTGATAACCAATATCAAAACCGAAACTACAAATAGTCTTGTTTTGATATGTTACCAAGGAAACAATTTTCCGAAACAATTTTTCCAATTTAGTTTAGAAAACTAAAAACAACTAAGCACATTAGTCACTTTGCTAAACTGATTGTTCAAAAACAACCGCTTAATTCGACAAGACCAAAATAAAGATAAACTCCATTTTTCTCATCAGGTTCTAATTATCCATAAACTTAGACCTTTCAACTTTTAAACAAGACAAGTACTAGGTTAGTTAACTAGCATTCCTTGTTTAGGCATTCGATTAGACTTGAATAACCGAAACCTCACTTTGATAAGACAAAATAATATCAGAATTAACTTAGTTTCTTATCCGGAATCGAATTGGACTAAACAACTCATCCCGTACACAAATTATTTCGTTAAGCCATAAATAATTCATATAAACCAAAATAAATCAACTTGCATAATTATTCACCTCAACCAGAAGCAAATGAAACAACATAGACATTAAAAGCACCGCAATTGCACCTTAATTTTGTAAGCCTAAACAATTGATACCATACAAAAGCAAGATAACAATAGTTTTTCTTAACTTGAACCAATTGAAACACATATCCACACATATATCATGGAATAAATATCAATTGAACCGAAATTTTGTTAAGCAAAAGCAACAAATATATATAATATAAACTCAGACTTTTCTTAAACAGGAAAACAATTAACTAACAAGAGTGTTACCTCAAATTTTGCATCCACTTCTTGATAGACACATTTTTGTGTCCGATTAGTCTCGATTCTATATATTGTTAGGGATCATTTTTGTACTTATTATGGTGTTTTATTTATTTGTTGGTATTTTTGTCCAATAAACATTTTTGGAAAAAATTGGCTCGAAAAGTTGTCGGAAAGCACCCGGAGGACATTTGCTATTCGGACTCTCACTTTGGATAAGGGGTAACCTAATTACTAAGGGGCATCCCATTTCCAGGCAGTTGTTAATCGCACCCCTACTCTGGATAAGGGGCAACCATCTTCAACATTTCAAAAACCAGGTTTTTGGCGGGAAAATAGTGCAGTAAAGAACAGTTTTGGCAATCGTGATTTGGAGGAGTTTGAGGTCGATTAAACCTATGATTTTCATAGGATAGACTCCTTATGGGTCTAGGAATCTGATATGGGTGTTTAAATTGATTAGACTGGGCTCAATCGACGGATTTTTCTCACAACAGAAAATATGAAAAGTCACGTGTGTGACCTATTTTAGGGAATTTTAGAGAGATTAAAGCGTTGTAAACCTTCCCAAAGATTTGTATCTATCTAAGGAAGAGTTTAGAATAAAAAGGAAAGCTCATAAACGCGTAGTAATTCTAAAACAATAAATTGCCGCAACTTGGCCATGAAGAGAAGGAAAGAGATTTTGGAAGATTTGGGAGAGATTTAATCGGTATTTTTGATATAAATAGATGTCTTAGGTCATATAGAAAAGGTGTCGAGAGTTTGGGAACCTAAGGAGAGCCAGAGAAGAAGAAATCAGAGCTTTATCAAACTCTGTTTTTGCTGCTGCTGCTGAAGAAGAAGAAGAACGCGAAGAACATTGACGCACGGTAAACAGTCGCAGAACAGTGTCGTTGTTTAACAGATGAAGAACATTAAGTTATGCAGGGCAGTCGTATTCTAGGGTCTTAAAATCAGCGACAAACCAACAGTTTTTCTGTAACGGTTCCCTTGTAACAGCTGTTTTGCAACACCAATACACTGTTGCAAACAGTCTGTGTTATTACTTTTCACTCTTTTGATCAAATTTTGAGCAACAAACACATATTTTGAGATCATGATTAATATGAGGAGCTAAACCTCATTGCTGAGGCGATAGAGGAAGCTATTTTTCCAACAAAAAGTGGTATATTCTATTTTATCTTTTTATTTGCAATAATTATATGATTATTTGCCTTGAACTATTATTGAATATGATTTTTATTTGAGTGATTGTGATCTATTTTGATGGAGTATGCTTAGTTTTAAGACTTTTGATGCTTCATACTTGGTATTTACAATTATTACTTTTGAAAATCTACTTGTTGCAATATTTTAGAATCAAATTAAACAAGAAAATTGCATAAATATAAGTATTGGTTTAATCACTTTGAACTTGGAAAATAGTGGAATCTTAGCCTCAGTGTTTCTTTTAGTATTGATATCATGTTTGATTGAGTTTGCTCTAATTTTTAGTGAGTTTTCTATTTTAATATTAGAATTTAAGTCTAATTAATATCCTTCACAAGTCTGAGAATAGAACCACTTCTACCACTATCTACAAATCACGTCACTTCTCCAATATGATAGCATCTTCATCCATGGAGAATTGGTATCGAAATATCACCACGTTGTCATCCTTATGCATAAACAAAAGAATAACAACACACCTCAACCTTTACCAGAGAAAGGTTGAAACAATTGCAAGCAAAAGTTGAAAACCGTCGAAACACATATGCTTTTATGATAAACCAAAATCGATTCAACATATTGTGACTTTTTCACATATTGTTTCTATCAGAACCCCTCATGATCCTTTGATAAAGCCTACCTACTAGGGATAGAACTTAATCCCGCTAAATCAAAAAGTCACCCAAACCATAAGGGTTAACAATATATGAGATCGAATATTAAGGTAGTAAAACCGAAATCAAACATCCCATAAACATACATATCAATAAGATAAAAGCAATTAAGCACAGGCTATGTAAACCGAAAACTATCACAAGAAAAATTACTAATCAAATAATTTTATTCATAATAGTTTTATTCATAATAGACCATTACAATCGATGAAAGAAATCAAAAATTGATGTCTATTTTTTCCTTGCAACCTAGTCCTTCATGTCAGAACTGAATGAAGGTGGATTACTACTTTTCAGCTTTTGAATTTTTTCAAGTTTAAAACCTTGTTGCTTGACCAGAATCTCTTGCAGATGAGAAATTTTCGTGAAGGACTCTACAAGAGCATGTAATTCTGTCTTTGATTGAACACAAAAATGTGTAAATGCATCAATACACTGATCTTTATTCAGAGTATTCTCTCTTTCCTTCTTGCTAAGCCAATCTCCCTTTCTGATTTTACCCTTAATATCAAGAGATAATCCGGACTTAGTTTTAGGATGATCTTTCTGATCCCGCATCTTCTCCAGAGAAACCATTTGATCAAGACCCATAGTTCGGACAAGGAATGATCAAAATGAGAGAAGAATCTTTTTATATTTTTTATACTACCGAAAATATAATATTCCTAAAATACGAATATATCAAATATCTTCAAAAGTTCCTTGAATATTCTTCTTCCTCACTCAAAATTTGGTACACGAGATGAGGAAAGAATTATAATACCGATCAAGTGGCATTAATAAGAGATTTTCTCTCATTATGGAATTTTGAACAACCAGAGTGTTCTTGATCTAGTATAGTATGAAAAGATCTCTTTCTGTTACCTCGAACCAACGAAGTATCTTGGGATAGACTGAAATTGCAAACACAACTTTTAGCAATTCTGTTTTTAAGACAGTTTTTGCATCTTGTCTTATTTCTCCCTTTACCATTAGATGATTTAATAAAATTGGAAGACATGTCCACTTTTAAAATGGGTAAATCACTAATTGAGGGGGAAGGAATAAGATTGACAACTAATGCAACATCAGTTGTTTCCTCTTCTTCAGAATCATATGAATCGGAGGATTCGTCTAGAGTTACAGCCAATGCCTTGCTTCCAGTGTATTTCTTAAGATTGAGACAGTCTTTAGCAATATGACCAAACCCTTTACACTTAAAGCATTGCGGCTGATATTCATCATCTTCTTCCTGATCCTTTTTGACAGGAACTCGATCATGCGGTCGAGAAGATCGATAAGTATCCTTAACAAATATCTTGTTCCTTTTCTTCAAGAGATCTCGAAATTGTCTAGTGATTAATGACAATGATTGTTCAGTTTCATCATCAGAATTTTCTGCAATCTGTTCATTTGAATCATCCAACTGTCTATTCCTTTCCATTTGAGCTTTTGGAACTTTTGCTTTAAAAGTGATTCCTTTGGTTTGAATAGACTGTGATTCATGATCAAAGATCTTTAACTTACCAACGAGTGTGCTTCGTGTGAGAGTTGAAAGATCATTTGCTTTTATGAGTGCATGTTCCTTAGAATCGTATCTTGATGGCAACGATCTGAGAATCTTGCATACTATATCTTTTTCAGAAATAGTCTTTCCTAACGACAAAGAAACATTAATTATCTCAGAGAGTTTAATGTGAAACTCCTCAAAAGTGTCGTTGTCATTCATTCGAAGGTTTTCCCACTCGGAAGTGAGGGTTTGAAGTATAACTTCTTTCTATGAAGAATTTCCTTCGAATACGATCTGAAGATTATCCCAAGATTCTTTCGAAGTCTGACATGTTGACACATGATGTTGTAAATCACAACTTACAGCATGAATAATAGAATTCAAACCATCTGAATTCTGCTTTGCAAGTGCCTTTTCTTCATTCGAAAACTCTGCTAAGCGTTTGAGCTCAGTTTATGAATTTTCTCTCTTTGGAAGAGTATAACCATCGACGACTAATAACCAAGTATTAAAGTCTCGTGATTGAAGAAAAGATCTCATAGCAGATTTCCACCATAGATAGTTTGTTTCATCAAATCTTGGCGGTACGTTAATTGAAGTCGATTCATGAGAACTTGAGTTCATTTTTATAGGTTGGATCGCATCAAAAACAGATTGTTAGATATTTTCGTGTTTGCCTGCTCTGATACCAATTGAAAAGGCGAGGGTACCCAAATATACCTCAAGCTAAATCTTTTTCTACCTATAAGTCCTTTCTCAGAAAGTGATTGTCTATGGACTGAGTCGAGACAATACAACTAATTGGTTCACACTTCGTGTGATCGTCTATGGATACTAGATCAAGACAATACAACAACGAAGTATGTTTACTTGATACAAAGGTTCGGACTTAACCAAACACAATAGGATTGCTTATCAAGTAAATAGGAATTAACGTTTGTGTAATTTACTTTAATTATCATATAACAATTATAATGCGGAATATAAAAGTAAATGACACAGCAAGATTTTGTTAACGAGGAAATCGCAAATGCAGAAAAACCTCGGGACCTAGTCCAGAATTGAATACTCCCAGTATTAAGGCGCTACACAAAATTACACTAACTTCGTATAGTTGAGACCAAGTAACTAACCCTATAGTTCACCTAGTTCCTTCTGTATTCCCACGCCTCCAACTTATAAATAAGTCACATACTTAGAAAAATTCCTTTGGTTCGTATTCCAAACAGTAAAGGAATAACAAATCTGTTTGGTATCAACTCTATTCAACCAAGTGATATGAGTCGGACAAAGGCTCTTCCATTTATCTCAACATAAACTCCTTCGTCAGGTCCTTAGATTTATCTTATGTTCAATCACCCAAAGGTAATCGTTTAAGATTAAGCCAACAAAACCTTTAATCCGAAGAATCGTGTTGATGTCGATCTACTCAATTAATCAATCCAATCTACCACAAGGATAAACCGATTATTAATTGGATCCTCTTTACCGAAACAAGTATTGTGCACACCAAAGATTATAAAACCCAAGTCATATCTTCAATATCTTCTTTGTCTTCAAATCTTCTTAAATCTTCAATAAAAACCTGCACACAATCACTTGGATCTCTTGTGATCAATCACGCACAGAACGGAGTCTATTAACAATGGATTATCACAAGATCGTCTTTAGAACTAACAACAGTCTAAAGATCCCTGTCGAAACTCTGAACTAGTTTGAGTGAATCTTATATCAGAAGAGAAGATTCTCAAGAATAAACAAACTAGGTGCAATCAGATTTCAACCACCGTTAGTCAATCAAATCAATCGAAAACAAGATAAACCGCAATTATCTAGTTTCCCACGAACGGTACACGCTAGAGCTTCTCAATCCCAAAGAAGACTTTAAACTGGGCGGTCGTAAGAGATTTCGCCTAATTAGATTACTCTCCTCTCCGAATAGGCGGCTACACCAGTAACAACAACAAAAGAGTAAATCTGTTGTTATGAAGGATTGGTTTGATAGAAAGGAAAACTTCGAGTATTTACAGACAAGGAATTTTGGACACCAAGGAATTTACAAAACCGAAAATATTATCAAAATATTCATAAAAGCACAGATTCAGTTTTCATAATTCCTGAAAATGCTCTGTCCAAAAATAACGATCGAAATCTCTCGGAAAATCTAATTAGTAAATGCACATTACTAATTCTGTAATTCCCCTACAAAATGAAATTAATAACCTTTATTAAAAGATTCTTAACTTACTTATGTTTCGATCCTGGGATTCTCTTCCCTTATCCGTTAAGGAATATCTTTGAACAATTAAAGAAATAAACATTCACAGCACGTGTTCAAAGTTTGTCGATATCTTTACTTTGTAAGTTCTCTTTCACACTTACAACCTTGAAACCGATTTGCCACACTTCCAAAAAAGTTTAGAATTGGTTCATCTGACTTTCAAGAACTATGTGGTTGATCAAACCAACATTCAATCACAATCATGGGTTTAATGGTTCTACCAAAACAAGTTTCGGTTCTACCTCCATGTGAGTATTGTGCATAGTCACACTAACTTTCCAAAAATTCGGTTGACTAGGTACTAGGATCGGTTCCACACATATATATGGTATCTAACTTATATGTGTTGCACATGTCCATAGGATCGGTTCCCCTTTGCCTAAAAACGTGTTGCACATGTCCATAAGATCGGTTATCCTTTCTGTTATAAACCTTGTTGCACCCCATACATGGATCGGTTCCCCTTTCCTTTTAATTGGTCAGACATACAAAATCCTATCATACCACAGGTGATTACTTAAGATCGGTTTTACTAATAAAAGTTATACCAATATATAAGTGATAGACGCATTTATGTGGCTATTTTGATCCCGATTTTCTATTTTGTTAGTACCCATTTTTGTACTTATTTTGGTATTTTATGTCTTTGTAGGTATTTTTGGAGAAATAAACATGCGCGGAGAAATTGGCTCGAAAAATGGTACTTGGACTCTTCGGAGAAAATTACTGAAGACATCCCTCAAATGGATAAGAGGTACTCCAGTAGATAAGGGGCGCTTCAATGCTATTTGCACCCTCAATTACTAAGCGTACCCCAGTTATATCAGCACCAGCGAACTGGACAAAAGCACCCCCACATTTTCTTCTCGGTTTGAAAGTGGAATTTAGGCGGGAAAAGAATTACAGAGTTTGTACTTCCCTGTTTTGTGTTTGAATGAGATTTGCTCGTGGGTTTTCAATGGACCATGTTGGTTTGGGCCTGCTAGTATCTAACAGGGAAGGTAATCAAGTCAGTGTCGGAAAATAACTTGTTTCCATGTTATCTCGGCTAAAACAGAGTGACGGGGAAGACGTTAGTTACGTGGGACCGGGAAGAGGTTTGGACGATAATTTGGTGGACTTTCTGTTGGTATGGAATGGGATTGATTTGTTGTGACTATACATGGAAGATGACGTGTTAGAAATAATAGGAAATTTTCTTCAGAGTTATACAGAGAAAGAATATTTCTAGGAATAACGGATATATATGGAAGGTACGTGAAGGTATGGAGAAGATATTCCCCAAGAATTATTTCTCTCAAGTCTAGACGGAGTTTAGGAAAGAATTGAACAAGGCAAAGACATGTAGGAGAATAAAATGAGAAACAAAAGTCCGAGACTTTTGGAGGAGGAAAGTGGAAGATTTCTCGATATTTTGGACCATGTTACGTATAAAAAAGATTGATGTGAGTCCCAGGAGGATTGTCAAGAGTTTGGGGTCGATAGAATCGGAGCAGAGAAGCACAGGTGAAGTTGCAGGAATATTCGCATGTTGCTGGTGAAGAAGAGAAGCTGAAGAACATTGGACAAACGAGGACAGTCGCAGAAGCAGTCTTTTTCAAACAGCATAACAGAAGTATCGTTGTTCAACAATAATAGATAACATATATCATAAGCTTGTCATCTTTTCTCTGTAACAGTTCAACCCGTTGTAACAGCTGTTTGTAACACCGTTGCAGCGTTGCAAATTGTCTGCTTTATTAGTTTTCTCTTGTTTTTCACCTATATGAGCTATGAACAACTACTTTGAGCACGTGAATAATATGAGGAGCTAAACCTCAACACTGGGATGATGGAGGGAGCCACATTTCATGCGTGTGGTAATTATATTTAATTCTTTCATGACTTTTTGCAAGGATTATTAATTGTTTTATGGTTTTTATTGAACGGTTGTGATTTCAATTGATAAGTTATACTTAGGATTAAGTCTTTTGATATCCCATGCTTTATATTTACATTCGTTGCTTTTCAAAAATCTACCTTGGCAAAGAAACAGAGTCAATATTCTATTTGAGCTATAATTGTCTAGAATAACTATATGAATCGCATGAATGGATTTATTGGTGGAATCCTGAGTCCCAGTCTCTCGTAACATTAAGTGAAACCAAAATTAAGTCTGAAATCAAATCTTTACAAGTCTTTGAACGAACTTCTACTTATCACTTTCAAAACTACATCAATTTTTGGTGCCGCCGACGCGGATTTATATTTAGATTTGTTTTAGGTTTATTTTTATTTTTATTATTTTTTGTTCTTTTTACGCGTTTTGGTATTTTTCGATTCTTTTCAGATTTGGAGCGAAGCTAGAAGGAAAGAAAAATTGGTATAAAAGGAAAGCATCGCCAAAGAAGGAAAGAAAAGAGGAATCCGAAAGGAGTGAAGAACAAGATTTTGTATATAGTTATTTTTTTTATTTTTAGAAACTGTAAATAGGATTTTATTTTTGTAATTTTTCTTTTCCTTTTGGACATTTTTATTTTTGGACTGGACATTATTATTATTATTTTGAAACCCTAAGAAAGGGTTAAAAATTAAATATAAACTGTTTGCAGGGAAGGACGACAGTTACGATACTGTCTCGGCCCCTCGGGTTCGTACACTGACATTGGAGTCGGTGGCCTGAGTCGACTTCAACGGTTCATTGCCCATCTGGTATGGGAGGTAAGACTCTATCCACCCGCGAATCCCCTGTCAGTGGGTTTTATTTTGTGTGACAACTCACACCCCTGCGGTAGAATGTCGAACTGGTATTACAATAGCCAATACAACGAATATCCGACTGAGTTTCAAAATGGACGTTACTACTTTGACCATCGTGTGAATAGTGGTTGGGAACATCAGCCTTTTGAAGATTATGCTCCATACCATGGTGAGCCCAATTACTATTCACATATGCACCGGTCATATGAGCAAAATTCTTATATTTCTCCTTTAGAAGAGTCTCTCAGGAAATTAGAAGAGTCGACACGTAGGATAGATGAGATGAATAACTTAGTTTATGATGAAAGAAAACTTTCTATAGAGTAATCCCTCAAGCTGATAGCTGAGACGAACGAAAGAGTTGCTCGAAATAATCTTAATTTTCAATACAGTGTCTCCAGTAATACCCTTGAAAATGAGGATAGTTATTTGCATAAACAGGATGACAAGGATAAAATTGGTTACACTACTTGTTTAGATGAGGTTCAACCATTTTCATGTTCTTATAATGATGATTATGATGAGGATAATGTTGATGAAGAATTTGAAATATGTAGGCATAGTGATCAGGAATTTGTTACTCCAATTAAGCTTTACGATGATAATATTATTTCTAGTTCAAATCCAAATAATTTTAATAATTATTCACCTATTCAAAAGGACGAGGATTTGACTAGAGATCCCCCCGTTTTAGACGATGTAGTATTTCCTGTTTACAAAGTCGATAATGGTTTAGAGGAACAAGTTTATTCTGAGAATACTGTTTTAGAGTCCCAGGACTTAGAAACATTAGTCTTAGACGAAGAAGATGAACTCGTAGAGCTTTTAAATATGAGTGAGGATGCATCACCTGAGTATAATCTACACGAAGAAATTGACCATTTTCAGGATTCTGATGATCTAGAAATTAGGGAAATTGTAGTTAGTCTATCTAGAGACACCTAAAACTCTAAGTTTGGGGGTGATTATCATTCTCCTTGTACCTTACCTTTATCTCTTACAGAGATCTCTCACTTGGGACTTGACATATGTGCCTCAACCATTTTAAAAGATTATCTTCATACACGTTTTCCTGAACCTAGTGGTGTCCATAAGAAAGTTCAGTTGTTAGAAACCCATCCTATGGTTGATGTGGTTTTCCCAGGCTATGATACCAAGATTGACTTTGTTTTCCCACCAAATATTTTTCTTCCAAATGTGGGGATGTATGAATTTAAAATGTGTCGAATATTAAGTTTTGAGACTAAACCTAATTACTTTAAGAGATTAGGGTCAACATACTTGTTTAAGGAAGATCACCACTCTCATTGTAGTCAGTTGTGTAAGTCAAATCTGATTGACTTAGAGGATCCTCAATTATTCAGGTTATTATTATGTGCTTCTAAGTCTTTATTTGAGTTTTTCCAGACTCTAGAACCTGAATATTTGGATCTAACCTATGAGGAAATGCAACCCATGAAAATATTTTATTTGGACCCAGTTATAGATCCTTAACCTGAACCACAACTAGATGTAGTTGTCTTAAACAGGAAACTAGACAAGGGTGTGGTTTATTTGTTCATTTTCTTGGCATGTTGCCGATTTCTTTTACTTGTGATAGCTCTATTTGGTTTTGATGACCCACAGATATTTCGGCTATTACTTTATGATTTTCTAAGGTGACTAATCCTTTCTTAGTCTGGCTGAAGACATTAAACTTAGCACTTCTTGGGAGGTAACCCAATATTCATGCGACACGGTAATATCTTTCCTTATCTCTTTTGCTTCAAATGGTAACAGTTTCTCCTTGTTCATGCTTTTAATTTTACCTTTGGAACATTGAGGACAATGTTAGATTTAATTTTGGGGGTATTGGAGAAACTTTTTAGTTGCATAATTAAACTCCAGAGCCTAGAAATTTATGCCTATTAAGGATGGCACTAACCAATCTAAGTGGATGGAAGCATTTTGGTTGTAGGAGTTGAGGAACCAATCTGACTAGATGGAAAAATCTAAAGAGTTTATTCATAAAAGCACAGAGCTCAGGTGTTATAAATAACATGATAGTTTCACTATATCTCGTTGAGTCCTTTCACTTCTGTTTTAATTTTGTTTTATTTTTAAACTATGTTTCTCTAAGTGATTAGGTGGGGCTCACGATTCAAGTTGTTACCAATGCTAGGGTGAATTAGAGTGATTGAGATACAAAAAAAAAAAAATGAGACCAGACCATCAGACCAACTGGAATAAATTCAATAAAGTCGACCACTGGAACCTTTGTATATGCCAGTTGTGTTGACCTAAAGTTAGGATTATCGACCACTGGTACCCTTGTATATGCCAGTGTGTTGATATTAATCATACTAGTATCTCAGTCCATTAGGATAGGTTCGTTTTGGCGGAGGCCTTCAGACAGATATGAGAAACACCGTTCACCTAGTAAACATCAAAACCATCTATGTTTTTCTCTATATCCATCTTCTTGATCTATCCATGTGATTAGTTTTGACTCCGGATATTGATGTCCATAGTGCGACTATCTTAGTAGAGCTCTGTCACTTATATATGAATTTTAGTATGCTATAGTGCAAACTCGTGTACAACAATTGGAATTTCGCATCAGGGTACTTCCTCCTGTAGTCAATAAGTATGCCAACCAAGGAGATTCTTTAGTGCCTTCCAAGGTTCTGCGTAAATGGCTAAGGTCTGGAGTAAAGGTTTTGTGTGTATATCTCTTGTAAGCCCTCCCGAGACTATAACTCGGCCACTAGGGCCACCTAGGGGTTTAAAGGCTTATTGCATACGCTAAATGCAATCGACGATGCCTGCGACAGTGAGTTAGGATTTTATTTGCTCGGGACTAGCAAATAATAAGTTTGGGGGTATTTAATAGACGCATTTATGTGGCTATTTTGATCCCGATTTTCTATTTTGTTAGTACCCATTTTTGTACTTATTTGGTATTTTATGTCTTTGTAGGTATTTTTGGAGAAATAAACATGCGCGGAGAAATTGGCTCGAAAAATGGTACTTGGACTCTCCGGAGAAAATTACTGAAGACATCCCTCAAATGGATAAGAGGTACTCCAGTAGATAAGGGGCGCTTCAATGCTATTTTCACCCTAAATTACTAGGTGTACCCCAGTTATATCAGCACCAGTAAACTGGACAAAAGCACCCCACATTTTCTTCTCGGTTTGAAAGTGGAATTTAGGCGGGAAAAGAATTACAGAGTTTGGACTTCCCTGTTTTGTGTTTGAACGAGATTTGCTCGTGGGTTTTCAATGGACCATGTTGGTTTGGGCCTGCTAGTATCTAACAGGTAAGGTAATCAAGTCAGTGTCGGAAAAATAGCTTGTTTCCATGTTATCTCAGCTAAAACAGAGTGACGAGGAAGACGGTAGTTACGTGGGACCGGGAAGAGGTTTGGACGAGAATTTGGTGGACTTTCTGTTGGTATGGAATGGGATTGATTTATTGTGACTATACATGGAAGATGACGTGTTAGAAAGAATAGGAAATTTTCTTCAGAGTTATACAGGAAAAGAATATTTCTGGGAATAGCGGGTGTTAGAAAGAATAGGAAATTTTCTTCATAGTTATACAGGAAAAGAATATTTCTGGGAATAGCGGATATATATGAAAGGTACGTGAAGGTATGGAGAAGATATTCCCCAAGAATTATTTCTATCAAGTCTAGACGGAGTTTAGGAAAGAATTGAACAAGGCAGAGACATATAGGAGAATAAAATGAGAAACAAAAGTCCGAGACTTTTGGAGGAGGAAAGTGGAAGATTTCTCGGGATTTTGGACCCTGTTACGTATAAAAAAGATTGATATGAGTCCCAGGAGGATCGTCGAGAGTTTGGTGTCGATAGAATCGGAGAAGAGAAGCACAAGTGAAGTTGCATGAATATTCACCTGTTGTTGGTGAAGAAGAGAAGCTGAAGAATATTGGACAAACGAGGACAGTCGCAGAGGCAGTCTTTTTCAAACAACATAACAGAAGTATCGTTGTTCTACAATAATAGATAACATATATCATAAGTTTGTCATCTTTTCTCTGTAACAGTTCAACTCGTTGTAACAGCTGTTTGTAACACCGTTGCAGCGTTGCAAACTGTCTGCTTTATTAGTTTTCTCTTGTTTTTCACCTATTTGAGCTATGAACAACTATTTTGAGCACGTGAATAATATGAGGAGCTAAACCCCAACACTGGGATGACGGAGGGAGCCACATTTCATGCGTGTGGTAATTATATTTAATTCTTTCATGACTTTTTGCAAGGATTATTAATTGTTTTATGGTTTTTATTGAATGGTTGTGATTTTAATTGATGGGTTATACTTAGGATTAAGTCTTTTGATATCCCATGCTTTAGATTTACAGTTGTTGCTTTTCAAATATCTACCTTGGAAAAGAAACAGAGTCAATATTCTATTTGAGCTATAATTGTCTAGAATAACTATATGAATCGCATGAATGGATTTATTGGTGGAATCCTGAGTCCCAGTCTCTCGTAACATTAAGTGAAACCAAAATTAAGTCTGAAATCAAATCTTTACAAGTCTTTGAACGAACTTCTACTTATCAATTCAAAACTACATCAAATTTAATTGGCCAGACATACAAAATCCTATCGTACCACAGGTGATTACTTAAGATCGGTTTTACTAATAAAAGTTATACCAATATATAAGTCAGGCCTTTGTGAATATTTCTACCAAGAACACAACAAGTTGTGAGCGGTTATACTCTATCACACATATTGGTTGTTCATAAGATATGCAATGAATAACAAAACCAATAACACCTGGAAATTTCCTTTTCGGTCCACAAACAAGTTTATGAACTTACTTCCTTAGAACACATGTAAACATTGTTCCCTAGGATGAAATCCTCACCTCATACCCATACATAATTACAATAGCATTCAAATGATTATGACGATGTCTTATCTACAAAGTTTAATGGTTAAGCAATAAACCTCGTATTGTATTCCTTAATACTATGTCTATCTAGAGTTCAAATATGCTTCGCAGTTATGTTTTCAATATGCACGACTTGAAAGATACGTTAGGGAATGAAACAGTTCAAGTCAAATATCACTAACCTCAAGTGGAAGGATGATTGTTGTCGTTGTAGCTCCTTGCTTCTTCACATCTTGAAGACTTTGCAATACTTGTAATGTCTCATATCCTAATACTTTCAAGCTAGCCTATACGAAGTTGTCTCTAGTACATAATCAAGCGACTCTTAACATGAGTTTTGATTCACTAAAATATGACAACCAAACTTGACATACCAAAGCTTGGTGGGTTCAACCGAGCAATGCTCTAAAACACCGGATATCTATGTTTTGATTCTGCCACACCCTTGTGTTCAGGTGTGTGTGGACATGAAACTTCATGGACAATACCACTTGCAACTAAGAATGTAAATAGTTTTTTATTTAATATAATTCTCCACCACCATCAATTCTTATAACAATAATCTTAGATGGTATTGAAAGCATATCTTCTTATATTCAATTTTCCCAAACAAAGGAGGTATCCAACAAAACTTTGAGTAATCGTCCCCTATATTAACATAATATTTGTATCCACAAATGGATGTTACAAGACAAGAACTCCAAAGATCAAGAAGTAACAATTCCAATAGTTTAGGATTGACATGAAGTAAATGGTAGCTTATGAATTCTTCCTAGTCGAAAATCACTACAAAAAAAAAGTCTTTATTAGATTAGGTAAATTTAAAAAACTACACACAAGCTTCAGAGTTTGGAAAGATGGATGAGCAAGTCTCCTGTGCCAAACATCAGAAGATATTCTTGTCGTGACAACATAGAGGGAAGAATTGTGAATGAATTGAAGTAGGTAGATACCATTTTGATGAGGGCCTTATAAAATCGTATTCTCAGTTAACAAATTTTTCACATCAAATCTTATAACAATAATCTCAGACGGTAATTGAAAGAACATATTCTTAAATTGAGATTTCTCAAACAAGAAAATATCCAACAAAACTTTGAGTTCATCACATATATTAACTATTCAGAAATAGATGTTATTGGACAAGGACCCCAAAGATCAAGAAGTAATAATTCTAATAGTTTAGAACTTCAATGACTAGACAATGTAAACGGTAATTTATGACTTCTTCCTAGTTTACGGTTACTAAAAAAATGAGTCTTTATTACATTGACCTAACGTGTTGTGTTGTGCTACGCACACGCTTATCCATATCACATATTGTGTTGTGTCACTATGTCGATTAATCTAGCCCAACGTAGCCCACAAAACCAGCATGATGTGCCGTGCTGGATTAAGTCATGTGTTGGGCCAGATTGAGCTCAAATTTTAACATGTTGGGCTGGGCTGTGCTTGTGCACGACCCAGTTTACACTTCTACTTCGCACGACTCCACTCGAGTTAAGGGGTACTCGAACCGAAACTAGTGTAACTAGCAATAGGATCGGGTGGAAATATAATTTCAGTACTTTTCCACTCCATATCGGAAATGCCTACCACGTTCGTAAAAAACAATTGTCAGACATAAAGAGTTTGAGTTGATCGATGGTTTCCTCCAAGAAATGAAACAAAACAACGACAAGACACGTTGGAAACAACAGAGAGAGAATGAGAAAGAGACTAGTTCGAGTCATTCCTTCTTTCTTCTCTTCTAATGGTAGGGGTGTGAGGTGGGACCCCAGTAATGCAGCAGGCCATGCACGACTTTTTGAAAATGTCTCAATTGCTGTACGGCCCTATGGTTAGACCAACAATGCCCAAACCTGTTTCAGACACCATTAATGGCTTCTTCAAGACATCTTCTTTCTGACAGTACCAGAAGAAAAAGAAAGAAGACCCAAATTATTGTCTTTAAATTCTTTAGATTATAAATGTAAGAAATAATAAAATATTTTAAAATATATCAGTAAACAAAATACTTATACAACAGATTAGGAATTGTTGTTGTTTGTTAGATTGATTCAAAATGGTTGAAGAAGGGAAGTCATTATTTGAAACCCCAACATGGGCAGTAGCTACTGTTGTTACTGTCATGGTTTTTGTTGGAATTCTCGTTACAAGATCTTTAGAACGATTCGGAAATGTATGTAATTTCTCCATCATAATTCTGTTCCATATCATCTTCTTATTTCATTTTTACTTATTTGATTTTTTTTCTAATGCTAATTACAGTGGCTGGGTTCGACTAAGAGGAAAGCTCTTCTATCTGCATTATACAAGATTAAAGAAGGTAAGAAAATGAATTTCCAGAAATGGAGCATGTTTTTTTCAACTCCAGAATGAGTTTAAAATGTTTGTTTCTTTGTTTGTTTGTTTGTTTGTGACTGCAGAGCTTATGTTATTTGGGCTGTTATCACTGTTGATGAGTCATTTTGCAATTTGGATTTCAAAGATTTGCTTAAAGTCTTCTGCTTTGAGTAGTAGATTTTTCCCATGTACAGAACAAGGGTACAACAAGGTGCCCCAGAAAGTATTGCATTTTACAAGTTTGAACTCTTTGAATCACTCAATTTTCACAAAGCAGGAGGAGAAATTTCATAAATTTCCTTCTCATCACCACCATGAGTATTGCCCTGAGGTACTTAACTTACCCTAACTAATCTGCATTCGAGTCTTCCTTTTGATACAATGTTATAGACTCCCAATGGACAAAATCTTCATTATTCTAATTTTGATTTAGAACTCGAAGTTGGCTTAATAGTCCTTGTATAGAATGCAGAATTCATTTTGTAACTTGTAAGACCAAGGATATACCGTACTGAATTGCCTTTGTTGATGCGTGAGTACTTCCATAAGCTGTAATTATCATGCAGGGGCATGAACCATTAGCCTCGTATGAAAGTCTCGAGCAGCTTCACCGGTTGTTGTTTGTACTTGGTGTTGTCCATGTTTCTTACAACTTCGTTAGTATTGCTCTAGCCATGCTAAAGGTCAGTTCAGCACCTCTAATTCTTCTTTTATAAGGTTGTCATTGGATTTTGGAGATTCTTCTTCGTCAATGGTGCTTATGAAAATTTTCTTGACTTGCAGATATATAGCTGGAAAACATGGGAAAGCCAAGCAAGGTCAATGGCTCTTGAGGGAGAGGGATTACAAGGTGAAAAAATCAACCTTGTACCAGCCATTGCACTTCTCCTAGACCAAAACAAACTTGTCTCTGATATGTACATTATCACTTCAATTTCATAATCATATTACCTCTTCCATTGCTAAATCACCTTTGCATTTGCTTTATCATAACCTGCTATTCTTGTTGCTTTCTACTTCAGTACTTGGCATTTTCATTTCTGAATTCCTATTTTAGGTTCAACTGGGACTAGTAAGAAGAGTTTGCACCGCCTTACTACTTTCGTGTTCCATCATACGTCGCACCCATGGAGCAAAAACAAAATTCTGGTTTGGGTGGTAAATTTGCCTCCTCAATATCCAAAAGATTATCATATCAGCATCAGCATCAGTCTCAATTCTTTTTCTGTTTTGGTACCTACTAGTGAACTAATCTGGCTTTTAATCCACTTTCTGCAGCTTTGCTTCAGCCGGCAATTCTGGAGTTCCATCAACCGAGCTGACTACATGGCACTTCGCTTTGGGTTTCTTACAGTGAGTTTCTCTGGTTTCCCGTGTCTGTATGTATAACATGTGCCCTTAGTTAGTTGAGAAAGATTAAGTTGCAGGCAGTGTAAATATTTCGTTATAGAAGTCCAGAATATAATATTTGCACAATGGCTTTGTGGACGAAACATATTGAGAAGTGCTTGAAATTCCCAAAAGATGTAATATACTAGTATCTCAGAATTAGGTAAAGCGCAGATTTGCCACTTAGATATTCACAACAATTTTAAATTGTAGTTTCACTGTTTAATTATGAGCTGACTGGAAAAGTGAGAATGTAGACATTTTAATCGAAACAAACATTATGGTGTTTCATTTTCGTTTTATTCTTGTTTCTTATGTTAAATGCCCAACTTTCTGTGTGTCATCATTGTAGACTCACCAACTTCATCTGGCATATGATTTCCATAACTATATGCTCCGTAGCATGGATGACGAATTTCGGGATATTGTGGGAATAAGGTACTCAACTCTATAATTCAGTTGATCCTTCTAGATATATAATCCAGTGGGTATACTTTAATTCTAGTTCAATGGATATCGAGTACCATATGCGGGTTCAAAAACCTGTTTGTTGAGAATGCATGAATAGATTGTAAAAACAAACAAAGCATGTGTGAATCATTTCTAGACTCGCATATTATCATTTGAAAACTATTCTCCTTGTGCAGTGTGCCGCTCTGGATTTATGCCATATTTGCCATTTTTATAAACTTTCATGGTAATTCCCTAAAACTTGTCAATTCTTGTTGAGAAGTTAATCTTTTCATGTCAGAAAATGCTAGTATGGTAACTTGCAGTTCAATCTCATTGGATCTGAAACCGTGTTTGACTCCTTATAAAGGAAAAAAAATTGATTTCATATTTTTTTGGCGGAGTTTACTAGAAATGATATGCGATATGTCGTCATGATAAATCTGTATTTCCATCTACTCATGCTTTATGTATGGTCTTAAAATTGATTGCTGACGGATATTTTTTGTGACCGTAGGGACCAATGCCTACTTTTGGCTTTCTTTTACTCCAGCATCTGTAAGCCCCTCACTCGCCATTGCAGTGCCCTAAAGTCATTGGTGCTGTACTATACTAATTAGTCTATTCTTTCTTCTCTGTTGACAAAATAGTTGATCCTGCTAGTGGGTACAAAACTGCACCATATAGTGGTGAAACTGGCCCTCGAAGCCGAGGGTACTAACCCGTCATCTGGAAATCGATTTAACCTGAGAGATGAGCTTTTCTGGTTTGGAAGGCCCAAATTGCTGTTATGGTTAATACAGCTAATCTCATTTCAAGTAAGTAGACGAAAATCTTCTTGGAGCAATTTGAAAGTTTTATCCAAACAAAACTGTTATTCAAAGCTTTCTTAATTTTGCAGAATGCATTTGAAATGGCAACATTTATTTGGTCTTTGGTAAGAATTACTCTACGAATCTACATTGAAAAACCAACCTCTCTTGTTTACAAGACCTCTGTAACACCTAACTAGTTCTCCATATATTTTTTCCGGGGTGAATCAGTGGGAAATAAAGGACCCTTCTTGTTTCATGGAGAACCGAGTGTTTCTAGTTATCCGCTTGGTATCTGGGTACGTAATCTTATCTGGGACGAAGTTTGCTCTCGTATATGATAAACTGAGTCTGGATTTCTTGTTTTCGCTCTCTCTGTTTATGACTCTTCTGTGCGCATAATCAAATTGCACCTACAGGGGTTTCTAATTTGATTTATGTAATGATATAATTATTGCAGGGTTACTCTCCAATTCTGGTGCAGTTTCATCACATTCCCACTATATGTTATCGTGACACAGGTTTGAAAAGTTGCCCATACTTTCCACTTGATTGATTATAAGTGAATGAACTGTCTCTCACCTTAAGGAAATTGGCGTTATGTCGATGTAGATGGGATCAAGGTTTAAGAAATCTGTAGTTTCTGAAAATGTTAGAGAGTCGCTTCAAGGTTGGCATATGAGAGCGAAAAGAGCAAAGCAGGGTTATCATACATCTACATTTTCAATTGCAAGAACGTCTTTTGAATCCACAGAGGATGAAACGGCCACATTACGCAATGTCCCCCCAGCTAGCAACAGTTCTACTACCACCGGCGGCTCATCCAGATCCGACAGCTCCAATTATCCGTCTCGTATCACACAAAGCGAGATAATTCATGAAGTTGGACCACCAGGTGCTGAATCTTCACATTATTCGCGTAATTCTAATCCTGTCTTTGACCATTTCGACAGGGATGAGGATGGTGATCATCATCAAAGAAAAGATGACGCATATTCCCTTCCACTTTAGATTTTCTTTCGTCCAAACATGTCAATCTTGACACTGTATGCAAATGTTATACTGCACTTCTGGTTCGTCTAGAGAGAAACAACTAGTTATATGCTTCATGGATCAGCTACACTTTGGTAGCAATTTCAGTATAATATGTGAAGTCATTAATGCAAGTTTGTAACGACATCAACAAATTGAATATAGAAGATGAAATGAATTGATACATCGAAGATACGGTGTGGGTCTGCAGCTGGTTTGATGAATTTTTTGCTAATCAAATAACAGAAAAAGTATCAGTGAATAGAGCCATTGTTGCTTGACGTCTCTGGACCTGCAGATGCGAGAAAGTCTTCCTGGACGTGTCTTCTCTCCACAATCTATAACAATCAGCTGTCAGAATTGCTGTGCTGAACAAAACAGTAGTACTGTCATAGCTTCTAGTTCTGAGACTAGACTGAATAGAGATAATGTGCCCTGGATGCCTCCCCCTAGAAGCATCCTCACAATAAACTCTGATAGTTCTTATCATAACGTAACTGAAACTGGTGGAGTTGGTCTAATTCTTCGCGATTTTGCAGGGGTGTTCAAGGGAGAAACTCTGATAGTGTTCCAAAATGTATGTCCAAACAAGTTGTCTTCTCCTTTTCTTTTTTTTCTTCCTTGTCTATGCTTGAAAATTGAATCTATAAATTCTTTAATAACATCCGTTAACCTTTATCTCTTTCACTTAGAGCAAGTCTTATGGTGGAATCCAACCCATTCCAAGTGTGGAAAAACCATGGAATGTCAAGTCTAGTGGCTTCCAAGTCGGGGTCTTCCACAGAAAATCCAAACAGGGTTCCACGGTTTCGTGGAAGGGTTTGTGGAATCCATCTGAACGCCAATAAGAATAACGCTAAAAAAACGCTATTAAGAATAGCGTTTTTTTTTTTATCCGTAGATTTAAAATGAGTTGTTGAAATCTAACGGCTGGAAAAAAAACGCTACTCTTAATAGCGCTTTTTTAGTGCTATTAAGAATAGCGTTTTCACTATTCCACCACTACACTTGCACTTCAATCCACAATTCCAAATGCTGAGGTGGCGTGGAAGATGGAAGATGGAACTCTTCCACCATAAGACTTGCTCTTACAACCAAAAATCACAAGGAGAATTCTGAGAGGATATCCAAAGGTTGGTAGGGCTTTTCAGGATAAACAAACTGAAAAGCTTTTCTTTTTTGCTGGTCACAAATAGGAGGACTAACAAGAAAATATAGAAAAGTACATTTCAATAAATGTATTTCATAGCTCATCTATCACTCAACGAGAATTCTCCATAATACAAAAAGTGAGTTACAAAGAGTGTCAGAGAACAACTTAAAATCAACCCGTTCGCGTATTAACTAAACCAGTTTGTGATTCAAAAGTGCCCGAGAACACCTCGAAATCAACCAGCTTGCGAACAGATAAAATCAGTTCAAATACGCGAGTAAATATTAAATTTATCCATCAGGTATATTATCAATTAATTTAAAGTTCGTGCACTGACCAACTCAGTTCGTGTACACGAATGTAATTTGATATCTTCTAGGAATTTCTTTCGTAATTATAATATAATGAAAAATAAATTGTCCTCGACCTATTATGCGACAAGTCCTTTAGAATTTCCATTACTTTAGTTTATAATCAGAGATTTTCAAGTACTAAAAAATAAACTGTATCTTGATTTTCAAGAATATAATGATACAATCATACGACGCTGTTTCGGTAGATGGAGTGGTAGAAAATATGAGCAATTAGGATAAATCTAAGGTTTATGAAAAACACCTAGGAACAAGTCTCGTAACTATCTGTTGATGGTGGTTTTTAGCTTAGGGTCAAAATCGTAAAATTGTACATCTGACATGACGTCATTATGACCATTAGCACATTTATTGAATCAATCAGCATGCCTACGTAAGAATTACCGGGGTACCTTTTTTTTTTTACATGGGTCATGTTCCACGGCAAAACCCTTAACACTGACTGACATCATCTATGCCAAACCCTAATTCTCATGCTACCGCGCCAAGGCATGCCAACCATGCCAACCGCACCACTGTGTCAATGGCGGACCATGCCAGCCACATCTCCGCGCCAAGGCATGCCAACCATGTCAGCCGAACCACTGTGCCAATGACATACCATGCCATCCACATCTCCGCGCCAAGGCATGCCAACCATGCCAGCCGCACCACAGCGCCAATGGCATGCCAACCATGCCAGCCGCACCACATGTGCCAATGGCATGCCAACCACCTTGCCGCGCCATACCATGCCGGCCTTCCCTATGCGGCTACCAAAACGAAGGCGTGCGATGATCAACGACCACCCTTCCATCTTAAGATGCAAATCTTAGCCGTCCAAGGTCGCCAAACAACGCATGGTAACCTTTGGCCCAAAACCCTAGTTTTGGCCACGCCAAACCGCGCCAAGGCATGCCATGCAACATGTGCCAATGGCATGCCAACCACCTTGCTGCGCCATACCATGCCGGCCTTCCCTATGCGGCTACCAAAACGAAGGTATGCGATGATCAACGACCACCCTTCCATCTTAGATGCAAATCATAGCCGTCCAAGGTCGCCAAACAACGCATGGTAACCTTTGGCCTAAAACCTTAGTTTTGGCCACGCCAAACCGTGCCAAGGCATGGCATGCCACATGTTCCAATGGCATGCCAACCACCTTGCGGCGTCATACCATGCCGGCCTTCCCTATGCGGCTACCAAAACGAAGGCCTGCAACAATCAACGGCCACTTTTTCATCTAAGATGTATATCTTATCCGTCCAAGGTTACCAGCTAACGCATGGCAACCTTTGGCCCTAGTTTGGTCTTGCCTAAACAAATCCAAAACCCTAACTTTTGGCCGCGCCTAAACTAGGCCAAATTAAAGCCATCCTTATCATGCTTTCATTCCACTGGCTACCAAAACGAAGGCCTGCAACAATCAACGACCACTTTTTCATCTAAGATGCAGATCTTAGCCGTCCAAGGTTACCAGCTAACGCATGGCAACCTTTGGCCATAGTTTGGTCGTGCCTAAACAAATCCAAAACCCTAACTTTTGGTCGCGTCTAAACTAGGCCATATTGAAGCCATACTGATCATGATTTCATGCCACTGGATACTAAACGAAGGATTACAATAATCAACCACTACCTTTCCTCTTAAGATGTAAAATCTCAGCCGTCGAAGGTCACCACCGAGTCGGCAAGTCTCCCAAGCTCAACTTGCTAGACAACAACAACATGCTACATGTTTTCCACGAAAACGCTCGAGACATCAACACATGTCACAAACTGGGGGATGCTCATTGGGTATTGGTTTAGCGGTTTACAGAAAAAAAAAAACATACACCAAATAAATCCCAAATCATGGAGAAGTCATTAACCATCCAATCACAACCAGAAACATCAACCCATTCTAATGGAAGACTTGGGTCTGTCAAAATGAGAAGTTTTATTCAAAGATAGAAACCGCAAGCGGGATGCTAATTGAAGAAACCCTAATTTCGCCACGAATACAAGGAAGGTAAAAAAAAAAAAAGTCTGCAAAACATCAGGACAACTAAGCGACGAATAGAAACAATAAAAAGGGAGAATTTAGTCATTGAAAGTTAATGCGCGAATCGCCAATACCTCGGTCAGAGCTCTTTCAAACACTTTCCCCAACAGTCTTTCGGGCAGCGAAGATTCCATCCGGAAGCCACATCAACAATAGCAGCCTCAACATCCCACCCGAAAGTAGTCTCAGCAACAACAACATCCGCCTCGACAACCTACCCAGCATATGCCACCATGACTTCCCCAATGTCACAGACAACAGTTTCGTCGTCTACTCCAAAAGTTGTTTCAGTTTCATCGACCGCAGCATCATCATCTTCCTCGAATGTCTTCTCAGCGACCTTTCGAGGAGAATTTCCTGATTCATTTTACATCAGAACCAAGGGTTATGACACCGTCCTGAACAGGGGAGCTACGTTGATTTTCCCCTAAAAATTTCACAAACTCGGTCTTTCGCCGTTTCAACTGAGAAGCAAACTGTCCCGCCCTAACAGTGGGCCGTGAAGAGGTTTTGTTGCACCAAAGCCTCCCAATGCACTGGGATGCTTCGCCGCCTCCCCGTTATTCCTCCAAAGATATGTCCCGAATAATTTCGCCAGCTTCACGGAACAGAGATTCAATTCTATTCAACGCCTCCCCATGAGAAGAAGACTGGTTTTCACCGATTCCAAAGTTTATCCCCAAAGAGTTGGAAGCACGTCTGTCACTGAAAGATCCCATTATGCGCTACAAAACCAGAGAAAGGATAGAGGATATACATGACTTCAGGAAAACCTGTGCGAATGAAGGATTCAAGATCATCTCTTATATCCAACAGAGCGATGAGTTCCCGAAAAGGATAGCCTCCTACTAACCGCGGATTGAGGCATGACATCATATTCTAATGAAACCATTTTTCTACCAGCGAACATGAGAAAATGCCTGGACGTGAGGTGAATTAGGGTTTGGTGAAAAAACGTGAAGTACATGTTTAAGACACGCTTTCCCACATTGTTACTTATCTGCCGCCAGCACCGAGACTTGAAAAAACAAAACCGACAAGGTGACATGAAGAGAAGGAATAACGCTCCCTTTCTACGAGCATAACACTTGCGGGGTTTTGAGTAAGGAAAGGACTTCCTATGTGAGTCAAATAAGGAAAGGAGGCAACCATGCCCGCAAAGACAAGCCACCATCGTGCCAAGCCATCTGTGCCATGCTTTCCTTGCCAGAACTGCGCCATGCCTTGGCCCTACCATGACAAGCCGTCCGCGCACGCCTTGCACCACCGTCCACGTCATGCTTGCCACGCCAAGCCATCAACCAAGACCATTCCCACTCTTGCGTCGTACCGATCCCAAGCCAACGCAATGCCTGCGACCCCCTTCCAAATCGCACCAACACCAACAACTCGCCAAGCCAGCGTCTCGATGTTTCCCAACCCATCCAAGGTGATGCATGACCAGACTAAGTCGACGATCTTCATCTCACCACTTCACGGTCTACACCACAAATAGAATCTATGCAAGGCCGCCAAACACGAGGATCATGAACTCTCCTTACCTCTTGAAAAAGGTTAGTTGGACCTTCTTGACCATCTTTTCACGACCAGTCGTTTCAATTTTTGTCCTCGCCTGTCACCATCTTTTGCTTACCTCGCAACAATACTCCTGTTCCGAGCTAAGCATGGGACTTAATGTTGATGGTGGTTTTTAGCTTACGGTCAAAATTTTACATCTGACATGATGTCACTATGACCATTAGCACATTTATTGAATCAATCAGCATGCCTACGTAAGAATTACCGGGGTACCCTTTTTTTTTACATGGATCATGTTCCACGGCAGAACCCTTGACACTGAATGACATCATCTATGTCAAACCCTAATTCTCGTGCTACCGCGCCAAGGCATGCCAATCATGCCAGCCGCACCACTGTGCCAATGGCAAACCATGCCAGCCACATCTCCGTGCCAAGGCATGCCAACCATGCCAGCCGCACCACTGTGCCAATGGCATACCATCCCAGCCACATCTCCGCGCCAAGGCATGCCAACGAGGCCAGCCGCACCACCGCGCCAATGGCATGCCATGCCAGCCGCGCCTCCGCGCCAAGGCATGCCAACCATGCCAGCCGCACCACTGCTCCAATGGCCTGCCATGCCAGCCGCACCTCCGCGCCAAGGCATGCCAACCATGCCAGCCGCACCACATGTGTCAATGGCATGCCAACCACCTTGCCGCGTCATACCATGCCAGCCTTCCTTATGCGACTACCAAAACAAAGGCGTGCGATGATCAACCACCACCCTTCCATCTTAGATGCAAATCTTATCCGTCCAAGGTCGCCAAACAACGCATGGTAACCTTTGGCCCAAAACCCTAGTTTTGGCCACGCCAAACCGCGCCAAGGCATGCCATGCCACATGTGACAATAGCATGCCAACCACCTTGTCGCGCCATACCATGCCGGCCTTCCCTATGCGGATACCAAAACGAAGGCGTGCGATGATCAACGACCACCCTTCCATCTTAGATGCAAATCTTAGCCATCTAAGGTCGCCAAACAACGCATGGTAACCTTTCATCCAAAACCCTAGTTTTGGCCATGCCAAACCGCGCCAAGGCATGACATGCCACATGTGCCAATGGCATGCCAACCACCTTGCCGCGCCATACCATGCCGGCCTCCCCTATGCGGCTACCAAAACGAAGGCATGCGATGATCAACGGCCACCCTTCCATCTTAGATGCAAATCTTAGCCGTCCAAGGTCGCCAAACAACGCATGGTCACCTTTGGACCAAAACCCTAGTTTTGGCCACGCCAAACCACGCCAAGGCATGCCATGCCACATGTGTGCGCCATACCCTGCCGGCCTTCCCTATGCGGCTACCAAATCGAAGGCGTGCGATGATCAACGACTACCCTTCCATCTTAAGATGCAAATCTTAGACGTCCAAGGTCGCCAAACAACGCATGGTAACCTTTGACCCAAAACCCTAGTTTTGGCCACGTGTTATAGTATTTTTCAAGAGGTAAGTAAAAGTTCGTTGCTCGGACTTGAATAGATTTTAAAACGAAAATATATGTACAAATTTGTCATAAGATGTTCGAGAGGTATTGGGACTAAGGACTTGGCCAATTCTTCATGCATGTGGTATATTTTATTTGTTCTTAACAATTACTGCTCAAAACATAAATATATGGACTCTTATTTTGCCAAAATAGATTCTCAGAATATTAGTTATAAATCGTAAGCATGGGACATCAAACATTTAAGCAAGCATGCCGCATCAAATAAAATGATAACTAATTAATTAAAATCATTTTTCAATTTTTAATCAGTGCAAAAGTCATAAAAAGAATAAATTAAATTTACCACAATGACGAAAATAGACTCCCTCCGTCGTCCCAATGTTGGGTTTAGCTCCTCATATTAATCATAATCTCAAAATGTTTTATTATTGCTCCAAAGTTGATTACAATTGAGTAAACAATGCAACAGAACTGCTGTTGCGAAGACGATGTTGGACTGTTACAGAGAAACAAGTGGTGACGGAAAATTAAATGCTGTGGTTTACTTCTCTGTTGCAAAATATGATGAAGAAACTGTTGCGATGAAGATAAACGTTGCACAGCAGTTGAAGAAACTGTTGCGATGAAGATAAACGTTGCAGAGCAGTTGAAGAAACAGTTGCAAATGGATGAAGGAACCGTGGCCGATTCCTTGTTCTTCACGGGCAGCAGCAGCAGCAACAGAGTTCTGAAAACTCTGATTTCTGCTCCTCTGGCCCTCCTTTCGACTCCCAACTCTCGACAGCCCTTCCCTGTGATAGTAGCAACCTATTTATACACCTAAGCCTCATTGAATCTCGCCATAACTCCTCAAAAATCTTCACAATGAAGAAAAATATTTTGAGAATAATTTCTTATTTCTTCCTCTGTGTACGTTAATTGTCTTGGAAATCTTCATAAACTGATTTATACGCATCCTAGGAGAATATCTGGGCTTAACTACACAAACATGCAACATCTTTTACGTGATTTTCTTTCCAAAAATGAGACGATATTCTTTTCTCTGTTTTGATTGGGAATTGATTTTATGGACAAATTTGATCGATCCCAACCACCATAATATCTTCATATACTCATATCACATATACCCATTAAGTCTAAGCTCTTTAATCTCGTTAAAACACCTTCAAATGTCGAATTGAAAATCTGCCAGTAAAGGAAAGAATTTTCCCGCCAAAACAAATTTTGAATTTTGAAAGAAGGTCGCCCCTTATCCAGTGGTCGCCCCTTATCCAAAAGAGAGAGTCCGAATAACACTTGTCCTCCGGGTGCCAAAATCAACTTTTCGAGCCGAATTTTCTTAAAATATTTATTTCCAAAAAATACCTACAAATACATAAAATAACAAAATTAGTACAAAATCGAGTGCCAACAATACGGACATTGAGGACAAATTAGACACAAAATGTGTCTATCAAATACCCCCAAACTTATTATTTGCTAGTCCTCGAGCAAAATTTATTCTTGAAAAGTGACCGAGTTAATCTCGGGTGGGTTTATCAGAGGTGTACCCACAAAACCAATACTCCAGACCCTAGCTATCTACGCAGAACCTTGGAAAGCACTAAAGAACCTCCTTGGTTGGCATACAATTATTGACTCTAAGAGGAAGAACCCTGATGCGAAATTCCAATTGCTGTACACGAGTTTGCACTCAAGCATACTAAAATCCATATAAGTGACAGAGCTCTACTAAGATAGTTTCACGATGGACATCATACTCGGAGTCAGACTAATCACATGAAAAGATTAAGAAGATGGAAAAAGAAAAATGTAGATGGTTGAAAAGAGAACGGTGTTTCCCATATCTGTCTGAAGGCCTCTGCCAAGATGAACCTAACCTAAATGACTGAGATACCGGTCTGACTAATATTAACACACTGGCATATACAAGGGAACCAGTGGTCAATAACTTAAATCTAGATCAACAAACTGGCAAATACAAGGGAACCAGCAGTTGACTACACATAACAATAACCATTTTTTTTTTTTTTTTTTTTAACTTAACGGCATGAATAGATCTTTTGGATCCAAGCGCATGCTTCTTGTCAGCAGATTACACGATAGTTCCCACGGGTCCTGCATTCCACGCTTGCTTAGGCGACGGAAACAGGGAGAACACACGCATATTGCTATCCAAGTGTTAATACTTATTCCGATTGGTCTAACTGGTCCGGTCTTTTTTTTTTTTTTTTTTTTTTTTTTGAAAAAGGTAACTCAGTCACTCCATTTCACCCTAGCAAAGGTAACAACTTGAATCGTGTGCCCCACCAAATCACTTGAAATAAAAGAAAACTAAAAATAGAAAGTGAAAAGGACTCGACAAGATATGGCGAAACTATCATGTTATTTCTAACACCTGAGCTCTGTGCTTTTATGAATAGACTCTATAGATGTTTCCATCTAGTCAGATTGGTTCCTCAACTCCTAAAACAAAAATGTTTCCATCCACTTAGATTGGTTAGTGCTATCCTTAATAGGCGTAAATTTCTAGGCACTGGAGTTTATTTATTATGCAACTAAAAAGTTTCTCCCATACCCCCAAACTTAAATCTAACATTGTCCTCAATGTTCTAAAGATGAAACTAAAAGCATGAACAAGGAGAAACTGTTACCACTTGAAGCAAAAGAGATAAGGAAGGATATTACCGTGTCGCAAGAATATTGGGTTACCTCCCAAGAAGTGCTAAGTTTAAAGTCTTCAGCCAGACGTAGGAAAGGTTTAGTCAACTCGAACCGTATAACAGTAGCCGGAATAACTGTGGGTCTTTAAAACCAAAAAGAGCTGACAAAAGGAAACTACAGTGAACCAACGAAATAAAAACACTAGCATGCCCTTACCTAGTTTCCTGATAACTATCGCTAATTGTGGTTCAGGTTCAGGTTCTATGAAAGGGTCTAAATAGAATATTTTCATTGGATGTGTTTCTTCATAGGTTGGATCCAAATTATTAGGTCTTAGAGTCTGTAAAAACTCAAATACGAACTTAGAATCACGAAGTAATAACCTAAATAATTGCGGATCCTCTAAGTCAATCAGATATGACTTACAAAGTTGACCACAGTGAGAGTAGTGGTCATTCTTAGGAAAATGTGTCGATTCTATTCCTAAAGTACTTAGGCTTAGTCTCAGAACTTAATATTCGACTCATTTGAAATGTTCCCACAGTTGGAAGAAAACTATTTGGTAGGAAAACAAAGTCAATCTGGGTATCATAGCCTGGGCAAACCACATCGACCAGAGGATGGGTTTCTAACGACTGAACCTTTTTCAGGACATCATTAGGTTGGGAAAACGAGTATGAAGGTAATCTTGTAAAATTGTCGAGGCAGAGATATCAAGTCCTAAGTGAAGGGACTTTCTGAGAGTTAAAGGTAAGGCACTATGAAGGTGATAATCACCCCCAAACTTAGAGTTTTTAGTGTCTCTAGATAGACTAGTTACAATCTCCCTAATTTCTGGATCATTAGATTCTTGAAAATGGTCAATTGATTCTTCTAATTTATTATCAGGTAGTGCATCTTTACTCATCTCTACGAGTCTATGTTCTTCATTCAAGATTATTGTTTCTAAGTCGCTAGACTCTAAAACAGCATTTTCAGAATAAACCCGTTCCTCTAAACCACTATCGGCTTCGTAATCAAAAGGAAATACTACATCGTCTAAAACGGTGGTATTCCTAATCAAATCCTCGTCCTCTTGAATAGGTGAATAATCATAAAAATTATTTGGATTTGAAGTAGAAATAATATAATCACTATAAAGCTCAATTGGATTACTAGATTCCTGATCACTATGCCTACATATTTCAGATTCTTCATCACTACTATCCTCATCATCATAATAGTACGAAGATGATTGAACCTTATCTAAATAAGTAGTGTCTTTTATTCTAACCTCGTCCTCTAAATTAGGCAAAAATTCACTATTGATATCAAGGGTAAAATTAGAAACACTATTTGGAAATTTAGATTATTTCGAGCAAGTATTTCGTTCGTCTCAGCCATCAACTTGAGGGATTCCTCTATAGAAAGTTCTCTTTCGTCAAAAACTAAGTTATTCATTTCTGCTAACTTACGTGTTGACTCAGCTAATTTACGTGTTGACTCTAGTAAAGAGGAATTATCAGAAGGATCATAAAAAGGACTACTTTTCAATAGTTTGATTGTATCCTCTAGAGACGAAGAACTAATACTATAATCTTCTTGCTCGTAAGACTGATGCATGTGTGGATAGTAATTGGGCTCACCAGGGTATGACCCATATCCTTCCAAAGGATGGCGTTCCCAACCACTATTCCCAACATGGTCATAAAAAGGATGATGTCCATAATCAAAATCAGGTCGATACTCATTGTATTGGCTTCTATCATCAGTTCGACATTATTAATTGCAGGGGAATTCTACACAATCACAAACAAGGCCGACTCGACTCCACCAAAACAAACCTAAATATTTCTAGCAAACAAAAAGCATGATGGCTCCACTTAGATTGTTCCTAGACCAGCTTCTATCTTTCGAAAGGGAATTCGTTGCAATTTGAGCAAACCCCTCTGGAATCAATCCGAGTCAAAGTAAGTTGAATTGAGGCGAGGGAAGCTCAGTGGAGCTTTGATACCCAAGGCCTCACCGCTATCACAAGGCAGCGCAGTCACGCATTCAACTCACAGAAACCATCATGAACTTTGGAGTGTGCTTAAAGAGCAACCAATATTTTTCGAACGAGTTTCCTATTAAGCTCGTTACCCTATCGGTCTTGTTCTATTCCAAATTTTAAGGTTAGGTTCGCGTTAGGTTTCGTTTTCCTAAGGCGGGCAAGAAGGGAGCGGTGATGAAATCCGAACCCTTATCTTGTATTGGCCAGGCCTTGCCCTTTACTAGGAAAATAAAGACAGTCCGGTTCGTCCTCAAACAATTATCACCTTAAGGCAGACAGTAACCCGCTTGCAGGAAATTCGCGGGTGTTTCGATTGGACTTACCTCCCGTACCAGACGGGCGATGAACCGTTGTCGTCGACTCGGGCCACGACTCCTATGCCGTGTACGAACCCGAGGGGCCGAGACGATATAGTAATCGTCGTCCTTCCCTGCACACAGTTTATATAATTTTTTTTTTTTTTAATAATACCCTTCCGTAGGGTAAAAAAATAATAACAAAGTCCAAGAGTCCAGTCCAAAGTCCAAATAAATAAATAAAGAAAAAAAATTACAGTTTTCCTCACACACTAAAAAAAAAATTAAAATTAAAAATTAATCCTAAAATTGTCCTTTTTTTCTTCTCTTTTCGCTTTTCGCTTTAAGATTTTTCCTCTCCAAGTCCTTAGTTTTCACTTTGAACCTGCAAAATAAGACAAAAAGAACGTAAAAGGGAACAAACAATTCTAAAAAATAAAATAATAATAACCTAAAAAAAATAATCAATCTATATACAAGTCCGCGTCGGCGGCGCCATTTTGTTATAGTATTTTTCAAGAGGTAAGTAAAAGTTCGTTGCTCGGACTTGAATAGATTTTAAAACGAATATATGTACAAATTTGTCATAAGATGTTCGAGAGGTATTGGGACTAAGGACTTGGCCAATTCTTCATGCATGTGGTATATTTTATTTGTTCTTAACAATTACTGCTCAAAACATAAATATATGGACTCTTATTTTGCCAAAATAGATTCTCAGAATATTAGTTATAAATCGTAAGCATGGGACATCAAACATTTAAGCAAGCATGCCGCATCAAATAAAATGATAACTAATTAATTAAAATCATTTTTCAATTTTTAATCAGTGCAAAAGTCATAAAAAGAATAAATTAAATTTACCACAATGACGAAAATAGACTCCCTCCGTCGTCCCAATGTTGGGTTTAGCTCCTCATATTAATCATAATCTCAAAATGTTTTATTATTGCTCCAAAGTTGATTACAATTGAGTAAACAATGCAACAGAACTGCTGTTGCGAAGACGATGTTGGACTGTTACAGAGAAACAAGTGGTGACGGAAAATTAAATGCTGTGGTTTACTTCTCTGTTGCAAAATATGATGAAGAAACTGTTGCGATGAAGATAAACGTTGCACAGCAGTTGAAGAAACTGTTGCGATGAAGATAAACGTTGCAGAGCAGTTGAAGAAACAGTTGCAAATGGATGAAGGAACCGTGGCCGATTCCTTGTTCTTCACGGGCAGCAGCAGCAGCAGCAACAGAGTTCTGAAAACTCTGATTTCTGCTCCTCTGGCCCTCCTTTCGACTCCCAACTCTCGACAGCCCTTCCCTGTGATAGTAGCAACCTATTTATACACCTAAGCCTCATTGAATCTCGCCATAACTCCTCAAAAATCTTCACAATGAAGAAAAATATTTTTGAGAATAATTTCTTATTTCTTCCTCTGTGTACGTTAATTGTCTTGGAAATCTTCATAAACTGATTTATACGCATCCTAGGAGAATATCTGGGCTTAACTACACAAACATGCAACATCTTTTAGGTGATTTTCTTTCCAAAAATGAGACGATATTCTTTTCTCTGTTTTGATTGGGAATTGATTTTATGGACAAATTTGATCGATCCCAACCACCATAATATCTTCATATACTCATATCACATATACCCATTAAGTCTAAGCTCTTTAATCTCGTTAAAACACCTTCAAATGTCGAATTGAAAATCTGCCAGTAAAGGAAAGAATTTTCCCGCCAAAACAAATTTTGAATTTTGAAAGAAGGTCGCCCCTTATCCAGTGGTCGCCCCTTATCCAAAAGCGAGGGTCCGAATAACACTTGTCCTCCGGGTGCCAAAATCAACTTTTCGAGCCGAATTTTCTTAAAATATTTATTTCCAAAAAATACCTACAAATACATAAAATAACAAAATTAGTACAAAATCGAGTGCCAACAATACGGACATTGAGGACAAATTAGACACAAAAATGTGTCTATCACCACGCCAAACCGCGCCAAGGCATGCCATGCCACATGTGCCAATGGCATCCCAACCACCTTGCCGCGCCATACCATGCCGTACTTCCTTATGCGGCTACCAAAACGAAGGCGTGCGATGATCAACGACCACCCTTCCATCTTAGATGCAAATCTTAGCCGTCCAAGGTCGCCAAACAACGCATGGTAACCTTTGTCCCAAAACCCTAGTTTTGGCCACGCCAAACCGCACCAAGGCATGCCAACCACCTTGTCACGCCATACCATGCCGGCCTTCCCTATGCGGCTACCAAAACGAAGGCCTGCAACAATCAACGGCCACTTTTTCATCTAAGATGCATATCTTAGCCGTCCAATGGAAACCTTTGGCCCTAGTTTGGTCGCGCCTAAACAAAGCCAAAACCCTAACTTTGGGTCGTGCCTAAACTAGGCCATATTAAAGCCATATTGATCATGCTTTCATGCCACTGGCTACCAACGAAGGGTTACAATAATTAACGGCTACCTTTCCTCTTAAGATGCAAAGTCTCGACCGTCGAACGTCACGACCGAGTCGGCAAGTATCCCAAGATCAACTTTCCAGACAAACAACAACATGCTACATGTTTTACACGAAAACGCTCGAGACATCAACACATGTCACAAACTGGGGGATGCTCATTGGGTATTGGTTTGGCGGTTTACAGCGTGCGGCGTACACTACGCCCTTTATAAGACAGTGTCATAAGGATAAGGCGGTTAGTAAATACAGAGTGTAATGGTGAAACCCTTTCTTTTATGGAACATAAATTCCAGGCGTTTCTGGTTACCACCTCCTCCCATTTACTCACCCGTTTTCCATTTCTTAATAAGACCAGAGTACGTTTCACTTCGACTGGTATAAATAGGAATTACTTATTTCCACCGAACAACAAGTTCAGGTCAGGAGGATGCAACACTTAGAAAATATTTGCTAGCTTTCCATCTGTTAGCCTCCCACTTTCTGATACAAGTCGTGAAACAACTACTCTTCCAGAATCAACTATTCTGGTCTCAAAACTCTCTTCGCTTCCTTCCCCAAAACCAACCCTTCACCTTCACTTTGTGACCGAAGCAAGTCTGGAACGGCCATTTCTTGGTTTAGGCCGGATTTGTACAGATTGATCTCTCGAATCTAAAGTACTCCCTTGCAGTACATTGTTTAGGGTTTAAACTCGTTTCTCACCCACACACCCGAAATTACCAAAATCGGCATAAATCGTTTTCACCCTCAAACACTATCGAATAAGGTAGCTTTCCCGTGCTTTACGATCCCTAAGTAAAGTCTTTTGAAATCTCACTCTTGTTCATAAAGAACAGAGATATGGAAAACAATTTTATGCAACACACACACCAATTTTCAAGGAATAGATATGTGGTTACATGAAACCCCTATGTATAATGAATGATCAAGGCTAGGTTGCTTAGAAACAAGGCTACCTTGTCTAGGAAAGGAAACACCCAAATACTTGACCAAATAGGCTTTTAGTCGCGTAATCACGGTTTTGGTTCGCGAACTGTTGCCAAAAGTTCGTGTACAATTTCCTATTCACGAAATCAACCTTAGCCACACTTATAAGTTATAACTCGGAATTGAGTGATTATTGGCTCGTTGCATTCGTATTATCATTCACTACAACATGAGGACCTTTCCAGTGATAAAGGTTGTTGATACATGAAAAATAACACCCCTTAGTGGGTTGGGGATGCCCCAAAAGAGTAGGGATAAACTTGAGTCAAGGAATAAGGACTTGGGGACTAAACCCAAGCCCACATAAAAGATACCCATAAAGGGTGGAAGGACAAAGGAGGAATTAACAAAGAAGAAAGAGGTTATGTTAAGGAGTAGCATTAGTGGTAATCAAGAAGGTTTAGGACATGTGGCATGATGTCATAAAAAGAGGGGTTTTTAGAAAAGCCTATATAAGGAAGGACAAGGTACAATGGAAAGGCAACTCTCTCTTTTACTATTATTGGTATTGTGAGGTCATGTGCAATAGCTAGGACGGGTAGGACCTAAACCGAAATTTGAGTATTAACATTTGGCGACCACACCCGGAGGCTCGTGCCTAGTTCACAATGACCCATACAGAAGGCGCTAACTCAGGCGCAGTCAGAAACCCGAGCACATCCATGTTTAACCCAGAAGGAGAGAGAATTGGTATAGTGACAGACCCGATTACGCAAGCGAAGAAATCAAGTGCTCCGCGCGAAGGAGATAAAAAACACGAGAACGAGGAAGCATCACCCACTCAGCCCTCCCTGGAGGAGATGCAAAAAGAATTGGAAGAGCATGTACGAAGGGAGCGAGAGCTGAAAAGACTCATGAAGATGGCCAGCGCAGCAAAAAACGTTAAAGAAACAACACAAGATGGTGAAGAAGAATTAGAAGACGAACCAATGGCTATAACGCAAAAGGCGATTGCAAGATACCTATAAGCGAATTACAGAATTGTGAAGCAAGACATTACAAATTCATGGCGAGCCCTTACTCCTCGGAAATCATAGAATACCAGTACCCGGAGGATTATACTTCACCAAAATTCAAAGTCTACAATGGAAAAGGTAACGCGAGAGAGCACCTAAGTCGATTCCTGTCTACAATGAATGATCGCTCGGCAGATGGAAAGCTTTGTCCGAGAGAGTTTCCTAAATCATTGACTGATACGACATTCACCTGGTATGACAACCTCAAGCCAGGAAGCGTACATTCATGGTCCGCCATGTCGACACTTTTCCTCAGGAAGTTATATTCGGCAAAAAGGAAGATCACAACCATAGACTTGAGCAAGTGCAATCAGCGCATAGGTGAAGAGATAGGAAAGTACATCGCCCGGTTACGCCTTCTCGCTCTCGATTGCCATGAAGATGTTAAAGAGGGAGCGTTAGTAGAAATTTGCGTTCGAGGAATGACCCCATCCTTCAAAAAGAATCTGGTGAACTTCCGCTTCCCAACATTCGTAGATTTGGAGGAGGCAGCGGCAAGGATCTCCGACTACGTTGAAGAACCAAGTTAGGACTATGTTTGGCGGAATTCAGTTAATATCGTATCAACCAAGCGAAGAATCACTCTCCGAAAAAATAGTCGCGAGGGCTGAGGAGCACAATCACTCCCACCACCTCTGCCTTGCAGCAAGGAACAAATTGTTGGTCTGCTAGAACAATGGATAGAAAACAAGGAAACGAAATTTCCCCCAACGAAGGTGGATCCTAGCACCCTCGATAAAAGTGATGTGCACTATTGTCACTTCCATCGAAGGATACAACACCTTACAGTCGACTGCTTTAACCTGCGGAGGATGTTTCATAAGAAGCTGGAAATATGGGAAATCGAAATGAACAAGGCGAAGGACAGCAAAGCAACCCAACATAATGTGATGATGTTGTCTCATGACCCAAGCGGGGATGTTTGGAGACCTTGGACTGAAGACGAGGAAGCATGTGAGTTGGATGCGGAAAACCCCGCTTTCGCTAACACAGATGGCGTGGCTCATCAATTCGCTAAGACGGTACTGGCCCAACAATTCTTCGACTCACTCGGTTTTAGTGAGGATCAAATTAAGGAAGCGTCTAAAGCGATAGCAGCAGGGAATCCCTGCGGTATCCTCCCCAAGGAAGCAATCGTTTTCACCAACGAGGATATCTACTACTCGGGAGAGCACCTCCGACCACTATATCTCACTGTTTACATCAACAGACAACCGTTAAAGAGGGCTTTTATTGACGAGGGCGCGTCCTTAAATTTAATTTCGACGCACACACTCGACATTTTAGGCATACCACAGTCCGCGGTAAGAATGCGAGTCACCACGGTAAAGGGATTTGGAGGACATTCCCAGGCAGCTATTGGAATTGTTAACTTAGAAATGAAGGTCGGTCCTATCCGAGGGACCACACCTTTTTATGTTCTGGAAGATGATACCACCTTCCACGTACTACTCGGGCGAGGCTGGCTACTCAATCACAAAGTGTTTGCGTCAACATACCATCAATGCGTAAAAACCAACATGGGAGGCAAGCAGTACCGAATCCCCGCCACGAGCAACCCTTTCGACCCGAAAGAAGCATACATGGCGGATGTAGTTTTCTATAACTAGCCGAGAAAGGAGGATGAATTTCTTGAGGTCCAAATCACCCCACTGCCAAAGTGGGAAGAAGTTGAGAAAGCGGAACCAACCAAATCTGTATTCAGCCCATCAAGGATAGTGTTCCCAACGGAAAGGAAAAGAAAGCAGCGCGAAGAACCTAGTTTCCAATGCTTCTCAAGGCCTGATGGAGGACATGTCTACCGGTTATAGCAATTAACTGAGGGAATACCCGCGAGTGAGAAAAACCATGCCGACGAGGTAATGAGTGAAGCGGAAATTCCCGATGAAGACTCAAACCAAGACCTAGCCGAACTTCCCTACAACACGATTGATGACCAAGAATTATGCGATCAGTTAGCAAGCATCACTATAGAGACTTACGAAGAACGAACACCAGAGAATCTCACTGTGGATGAGATGGAGGAAATTAACATAGGAACACAAGAAAACAAGCGTCCCATCATGATAAGCAAAAGTCTGGATCAAGAGGAGAGAGAGGCATTGATCACGCCGCTCAAAGAATACAAGGATGTCTTCGCCTACGACTATGATGAAATGACGGGTTTAGATAGCAATCTCGAGATGCATAATCTGGGGGTATCGCCTGAGTTCAAGCCTGTGAAGCAAAGAAGTCGCGAGTTTCCTAGAGCAACCGCCCTCGCAATAAAAGAGGAAGTAGAACGGCTGCTCAAAACCAAGCTCATAAAGCCGATACAACACCCCACTTGGT